>NC_053391.1:30489853-30812353 GCF_905171765.1 Bufo bufo | reverse complement strand
CTATACACAAAAAACATATACAGTGGTCTGAGGTTACGAATACAGGTAGCATGGTACAAACAAGATTACACAGAGTACCAGTCAGTTACCGGGAAGATGAATGTTCCTTTGGGTTATGATGGTGTAATAGTCCTTGGCTGCGGTCACGTGGGGGCAGTGATATCATCAGGCAGATATTCCAGGTCTCTCCAAACACATGGCATGATGTGACCCCCTTTCAGAGAAAGACGCCGCCCCGCTGGCTTGCATGGGCTTTTGACCTGTAGCCGGTCCCTCCCCTCCCTGCCTCTGAGAAGGGTCCCCTCCTCCTCTTCTGAGCTGGCAGCCAAGAACAGACAAAACCCTTTAGGGCCCATAGCTCCAGACCAGGAGGTCACAGGTGGATGGTTCTGGGACCAACAGACCCGCCTGGATTCTACAATTAGAGTCCAAGCATGGTACCGTTATTGGGTTTCTGTGGGGAGATATGTATATCTCCCTTCCCTGGCCTCCCACCACCACACTAAGACCACGGGCCTGTTCATCGTGGCCACAGGGACACAAATATGTATCCGGTTTGTGCCTGTGATGGCCGGGCGATTTCATAATTCCTTAAAAAATGCCGGTTCCATGCTGTCTGCTAGATTTGATTGTACTGGGGAATGGACTAGACCTGGTGTGAATTCGTACGCATGTGGCCTCCTTGAAGCCAGAACCCCTGTGGAGTTCACTACCTCCGCTATCTGACAAGCAGAGGGTTGAAGTGAGAACATATTTTATGTATACTGACAAAGGTGAATCAGATGAAAATCATGGCTGCCAGTAAATAATGATCCATATTCCTCACACTAATTAACCCATTCACCACCTTAGACCTCTAGGGATATTACATTCCAAACCCTTCACCACCCTAGGTGTTTGGGGATATACTTAGTAACCCCTTCACCACCTTAGATGAGAAGGAATATTATGTGTTAAAGAGAATTTCCACTTTGTATATTAATTTCAGTAATGCCATACACTAGTGTGCAATAGCATAATAAACAGCTAAATCGCCTCCCAGGTTACCTTAGCCCACATGGAGTTGCCCCTTTCTCCCCTCTCATCCCAGTGCCCATAAGTAGTAAAGTAATCCCTTTACCACCCTAGACCAGCAGGAATAATAGATATTAACCTACTCCCTATCATAGACCTCCAAGAATATTAGATTATAAAACCTTCACCGTCCTATTGTCACCGCCAGTTCTGTGAGAAGGTCTGGCAGAAGTTCTTCTCTACCTCTTGTATGATATTCTTTGTTTTGGTTTCACTTTCTCATCTCCTTTCCTTCTGCCAGGTGTCACTTATTTCGACTAATTGTCTTCTTTTATAATCCCTCCCATACTGCCTCACTTTGCGGTTTATACTATATCCTGGATGAGGTGTTCACTGCTGGAGGCTGCTTCTGCTGTTTGTTCAGATAAGTCATTTACTTTATTGTGTTTCCTTGCTGGCTTGATTCTAGGTGACCCTGACTCTGTCCGTATTAAGTGCAGGGAGCTGGTGGTCGTGCCCCCTCACTATTATAGGGTTTTGTGGTGTCACACAGTATTAGGTACGCGGGCATGCAATCGTCTACCATACAGACCCATGCATGTGCATAGCAGTCAGGGAGAGCTCTTAGGGTTTTATAGGGCTCACCTATAAGCTCCTAAGGCCTCTTTCACACTTGCGTTGTTGGGATCCGGCATGCACTTCCGTTGCCGGAGGTGCCTGCCGGATCCGTAACAACGCAAGTGTACTGAAAGCATTTGAAGACGGAACCGTCTTCCAAATGCTTTCAGTGTTACTATGGCACCCAGGACGCTATTAAAGTCCTGGTTGCCATAGTAGGAGCGGGGAGCGGGGGAGCGGTATACTTACAGTCCGTGCGGCTCCCCGGGCGCTCCAGAATGACGTCAGAGCGCCCCATGCGCATGGATGACGTGATCCATGTGATCACGTGATCCATGCGCTTGGGGCGCCCTGACGTCACTCTGGAGCGCCCGGGGAGCCGCACGGACGGTAAGTATGCTGCTCCCCTGCTCCCCACTACACTTACCATGGCTGTCAGGACTTTAGCGTCCCGGCAGCCATGGTAACTATTCAGAAAAAGCTAAACGTCGGGTCCGGCAATGCGCCGAAACGACGTTTAGCTTAAGGCCGGATCCGGATCAATGCCTTTCAATGGGCATTGATCCCGGATCCGGCCTTGCGGCAAGTCTTCAGGATTTTTGGCCGGAGCAAAAAGCGCAGCATGCTGCGGTATTTTCTCCGGCCAAAAAACGTTCCGTACCGGAACTGAAGACATCCTGATGCATCCTGAACGGATTACTCTCCATTCAGAATGCATTAGGATAATCCTGATCAGTATTCTTCCGGCATAGAGTCCCGACGACGGAACTCTATGCCGGAAGACAATAACGCAAGTGTGAAAGAGCCCTTAGTTTGGGATCAAGCCAGTCGCTCGTTTATTTATATGTTCCAGCTATCTGCTAACTTCATCCGTGACATTTATACATCTCAGGATGTGATCATAGACCCCATAATCACTCTAGAGCCACCAAAATATCAGGTGTTAAATAAGTCCTTCAGAGATATTAGCTACTAACCACTTCTCTAGGGCCTTCAGGGATATTAAATACTAACCACTTCACAATCCTAGATCTCCAGGCATGCTAGCAACAAACCTCATTTACCACAGCAGATCTCCAAGGAACGTGCCTGCTAATCCCTTTACTGTCCTAGAACAGCAAGAATAATAGATATTAATCTACTCACAACCCCAGACCTCCAGGGATATTAGATTATGAACCCTTCACTAAGCTAGACTGCTTAGGATGTACTCAACTCCATCACCACCCTAGACCCACAGACATCTTAGCTGTTAAGACCTTTACCAGCCGAAACCTCCAGAGATATTAGCTGCTAACCCATTCTCTACCTTAAAGCTCCTGGGATATTGGATACCAACCACTTTACAATCCTAGACCTCCAGATGTACTAGCAACAAACCTCATTCATCACATTGAACCTCCAGGGAATTATACTGTAGATACCAACCCCTTTACTACCCCAGACCTCAAGCTTGTACTCATTAAACCTTTCCCTCCACTATATGTCCAGGGATATCTCATACTAAATCCTTTGCAATCCATGATCTCCAAACATACTAGAAACAAGGTCCTTCAGGGATATTATATACAGACCTTGTTAATACCTTAGATCCTTACATATATTAGACATCAACCACTAAACCACTCTAGACCACTATTGATGTTACAGGAAAACTATCAGTAATGTAAACCACTCCTTAATACATACAGAATGCTGGAAAGGTGAGTACATACAGCCGCAGTATATGTAATTTTGTCATAAGGACATATGTTGACATAAGGACATGTGTTATCTGCTCTTGTATTGCTTAGATTGATAACGCATACAGTCTGTCAATAATTACCATTCATAGTGAAGCAAATAATAGCTCAGGCATCCCTTCAGCTCAGGGTATTATCACAACCGCATGTGGGTAGTGCACACCCACTGTCCTCGTTTTATGATCCTGTCTTGTGGTCATGTCACGCGTTGGGCGTGATGTTTTGTCTTCTTAGCTCATTACATTGCGATCAGTTAACTGCTACAATACTCTTGCAGTTTTTGCACAGGGCAGTGCTGTTGTCTTCTGCAGCATGGAGATAAAAACATAAAGTAGACACTTGTATAGAGCTAGCAGCAGCCAAGCATTGCTTTGATCTGGCCAGTTTTGGGCATGCTGCACCCATAGTATCTGCGGCATCACCGGTTCCCAAAGCAGATCTGGTCCTGGCATTTCCTTGAGAGGTTCTGGATGTGCGTCGCCTCTGGTCTTTATTGCTGACACTGCCACTTGCAGACATTGCCTGATCCTCAGCTCCCTGATCCAGCTCCCAGATCCTGTCTAATACACAGTCATCATCAGAGTCCTCACCCTCCCCACCACTTTTATTACTGTGATATATCATGGTGAGCTCCTTGGTCCCCCTCCCTCCTATGTACTTGCTATGTCCAGAGTGCCATTGTAGCTACCACTGCCCTGACCCCCAATACCGTGGCTACGGGTGCCACTTTAACCATTACCACCACCAACACAGCTATGCATGGGGTCCTCCACCTACCTCTGAACCTCCTCCTCAGGGTAGTCCAAACGCTGAGTGCTCTTACACAAGCCATCAACATAGAGACTCTCTTGACTATCTGAGGTAGGGCATGGTGGGGTTTTGTTGCATCTTGTTAGGAAAAAAAGAAGGCATCCTGCTAGGAGGGGGCAGTGAAGACAGAGAGGACACCACTGAAAGGCTTCTCTGGGATTGCAAGGAGGAGGAGCAGGAGGAATACTGTGACCCCTGGCTCCCAGGTACGGTATCAAACACAGAAGTGACCTGTATGTCCTACTGCTGTGACTGAGAGGAAGAATGTGGCTGAGTCCACAATCCTGTTTCTCCTCAGTGATAATGATGTGCCTTTCCGAAGCCAAGAAGAAATGTGCCCTAATACTACTACTGTCCAGATTGCTGGTGCTACTACTGTCCACATTCTGGCTCTGGGAGGACGAGGCCTGGGTCTTTTTGTTTTGAACCAATGATCGTCTTAAATGAAAAGTCACGGGTCTCGTACACAGTCACACAAATAGGACCGGTTATAGCAAAATTGCAAGCGTGTTTTCTGTACTTTAAAGAAAGAGGCGCCATTAAATGTCCTTCCCCTTCTACAAACACACTGAACACTGCTATTGACAATGGGAATATTGCAGTGTTGTCTCCAGTAAGATTTCTGCCTGCTGTGTTATGTGCATTTAAAAATGTGGTTTCAGAAAATAACTTTCTCCACTGTAACACACATTGCAAACTTTTAAAGCGATTATTCTCCCCATCACACCAACAATACAGCAATGCAAGGAAGACGAGTGTAAGATCTGAAGCACATTATAATCTCTGTCATCCTGTGGTATCTGTGTATACAACTCCCCTTCAAGCGCTCACTACACATGCCTGGATCGCTACTGCTGAAGGAGTGCTTCTGGCCAGACGCTGACATACATGAAAGAAGGGTCAGGCTATAGCAGGGAGGCAGGCAAGAGGGCCTGCAGTGTTCAAGTGATTCAGCTCAGCAATGGACATGCACCAATTTTCATGACATCAGGTAAATTTAGGTTGTTTTTCCACACAATAATACTAATTATAAACTTCAAGAATAGCAACTTAGGAACCATAGCAGCATGATCAGTCTGCACATGTGATTAGCTCAATAGGGCTGTTCTGGTGACAGATACCCTTTAACTGCTTCTGTAACTGAAAGAAATGTGCAGTACCCCAGAATAAGGTACTTGTTGTAGAATGGCCTGATGTATTTTTTAACCGAGTATAGCTTTGTATGGATCAGTCAGGGTTAACAATTGTGAGTCTGCCTTTGTAGGAAGCTAGGAGATGGCATTAGGTCCTCCCCTAGTTCACTCTAGTGTTAATTGAGGAAGTGAGAGGAGCTACATGTGCTCACTCCTTGGAGCTTTGTATTATGAAAGCCAACTCTACTTTACATTACTCCAAAAAAGAGTGAGGAAGAAAGAACTAGAAGGTCTAGAATCTGCATGGTTGAGCATTGGAGTCAGTTAGTAAAGTGTTTGCTGTTTAAAGGGGTCGTCCCATCTGGGACATAGGGGTGATATCACTATGTCTGAAAGGTCCCACCTCTGGGTCCAGCACCTATACTTAGAACGGAGCCCGCACCACGTGTGCAGCCACCCTCCATTCATTTCTATGGGAATGCCACTCAGCTATTTTTGGAAGTCCCATTGAAATAAATGGGAAGCACACCAGACAAGCACGGCCACCGCTCCATTCACTTCTTCAGCGCTGACAGAAGTAACCAATGCTCGGCTATTTTTGTCAGTCCCATAGAAATTAATGGAGAGTGGCCGTCCATACAAAACCCATAACATAACCATCAGACAGGAGCCCCGACATCAGGGTGTAGACCGAGGGAGGAAAGAATGGGGGACATTTATTAATGCTTTTATGCCACAATTGTGCTGTAAAAAAGGAGCACATTGTGGTGCACGGCATCTGCGTGGCTTAGCAGAAGGGGGCGTGGATTTGCACCGCCACACTTACTATAACTTTCGCCAGAAAGTGGCGGAAGTTATAGCAGAAGTCTACACCAGTCTGTAGCTGGCGCAGACTTCAGTTTCTGGCGCACGGCATGGCATGGATGCAGGGCCGTCTTTAATATTGATTGGACCCTGGGCAAAAATTTACTTGGGCCCCCTGGATCCAGCCTTCCCACACCTTAGCAGGCAATCACGCCCTCCACCACAACACACACACAAAAATCCACACACCTGGTAGAGTCCAGTGAATTACTGTAAATACTTCCAGTTCTGAAGACTCCAGCGGCTCAGGGTCAGTGCTCTGGGCAGCTGGGCTCAGGCTGGAAGTGGGCACCGCTCTGCAGGAAGGAGACCAGGGCTCGGCTCACCCTAGTGTTCCAGTGCACCCCAGCACCCCACAGTATGCAGTATAGCACCCTATAGTATACAGCACCACACAGTATGCAGTATAGCACCCTATAGTATACAGCACCACACAGTATGCAGTTTAGCACCCCACACTATACAGTACCCCACAGTATATAGTAGAGCAGTATAGCACCCCACACTATACAGTACCCCACAGTATATAGTAGAGCAGTATAGGCCCCCACAGTATACAGCCCCCCCCCCACAGTATACAGCCCCCCCCCATAGTATACAGGCCCCCACACAGTATACAGGCCCCCCACACAGTATACAGGCCCCCCACACAGTATACAGCCCACCACACAGTATACAGCCCACCACACAGTAAACAGTCCCACACAGTATACAGTCCCACACGGTATACAGTCCCACACAGTATACAGCCCCCCACAGTATACAGCCCACCACACAGTATACAGTCCCACACAGTATACAGTCCCACACAGTATACAGCCCCCCACAGTATACAGCCCACCACACAGTATACAGCCCACCACACAGTATACATCCCCCACAGTATACAGGCCCCCACACAGTATACAGTCCCACACAGTATACAGCCCCCACAGTATACAGCCCACCACACAGTATACAGCCCACCACACAGTATACAGCCCACCACACAGTATACATCCCCCCACAGTATACAGGCCCCCACAGTATACAGGCCCCACACAGTATACAGTCCCACACAGTATACAGCCCCCCACAGTATACAGCCCCCCACAGTATACAGCACCCCACTATACAGTAGTTTACAGTATATTAACATAACAGCCCCTGTCACCTTTTTCTGATGTAATCTTCACACAAAAAAGCTCCACAGTTAACTTCTGCAACACTCCACAGGACCTGTGATGACCTCATAGCCATGTGACCAGTAATTGCTAGGTTACTGGTCACATGGTGATGATGTCATTAAGGTCCTAAATCACAACTTTAACACAGTACGATCATGATGCCTGGAATCCTGGTAGAGCTGACAGCCTGACACCCGGGGCAGTGGCTAGCAGGGCTCAAGAGGCAGCTGCCTTGGGCCCCCCAGGAGCAACTGGGCCCGGGGCAGCTGCCCCTTTTGCCCCTTGGTAAAGACGCATGGGCAGAAGTTTCCCACTGAGCGGTCCAAGGTTGCCTTCATTGTGTCCCTGCTGTCTGGTGAGGCTCTTGCTTGAGCAAATCCTATTTGGGAACATGGAGTTCCAAGGAACCTAGGGGCAAACTTGAAACTAGGAACCCTTAAACCCACTAATCTGCAGTCTTTCCTGGCTACCTTCTGGCTGGTCTTTGAAGAGCCCGGCCGCACGTCCTCCGCTGCATCAGCTCTGCTGCGTCTATGACAGGGCTCCTCGGCTGTGGGTCAGTATGTCATCCAGTTTCGTACCCTGGCTGCCGAACTTGCATGGAACAATGAGGCTCAACTGGCGGTGTTCTGGGAGGGCCTTTCTAACTGTATTAAGACTGTGCGTCTACTCTGAATGACCTGATCTCCTTGGCCACAAGGATACATATGCGTTTCAGGGAATGTTCTAAGGAGGTCGCATACACCAGAAGACCACCTAGTTTGGCTCCATCCTTCCAGAGGCCGGCTTCTTACCATCTGTCTAGAAAGGTCTCTGTCAGTGGCTTCTGTAAACGGATTACCACTCCCGGAACCAGTGCTTTCTGTCACTATGCCCCTTAAGCTGCAAATTGGGGTTCTGCATTCTGAGATGATCTCCTTTTATGTGCTGCCAGCCTCCGTGAATCCGGTTATCCTTGGTCTCCCCTGGCTGCGTCTGCACACTCCAGTTGGGGACTAGCACTCCGGTCAGATTCTGCGTTGGGGATCATCCTGTCACTCCACCTACTTATCAGAGGTCTGACCTGCTTCTTCACCTACTGTACCTGTAGATCTGCCTGGACTCCCGCAGCAGTATGCCAGTTTTGCAAATGTCTTCAGTAAGAAAGAGGCCGAGACCCTACCTCTTCATCGTCCGTATGATTGTCTGATCGACCTTCTGCCCACTCTCACTTCCTGAGACCCAAGCGATGTCAGAGTACATCAAGGAGAATCTCGAGAGGGGGTTTATCCAGAAATCTACTTCTCCAGCCGGTGTTGGGTTCTTCTTTGTGCAGAAAAAAGATGGATCCTTACGGCCTTGTATCGACTATTGAGGTCTGAATAAGGTTGCAGTCAAGAATAGATACCCTCTTCTGCTAATCTCCGAACTCTTTAACAGGATCCGGGGGGCTATGTTCTTCACTAAACTTGACCTGCGTGGCGCATACAACCTTATCCGCATCCGAAAGGCAATGAATGGAAGACTGCTTTCAACACTCGTGATGGACACTAGGAGTATCTCGTCATGCCCTTCGGCCTGTGCAATGCTCCCGCGGTATTCCAGGAGTTGGTAAACAATATCTTCTGGGATCTGCTCTATGTCTGCGTGATAGTGTACCTGGACGCCATACTAAACTATTCTCCAGATTTGACCACTCACCGGAAGCATGTAAGTTTAGTTTTACAACGGTTGAGAGATAATCGACTTTATGCCAAACTCGAGAAATGCAGCTTTCAAAAATCTACTGCACCATTTCTTGGATACATCATCTCAGATGCCAGGTTGCAGATGGATCCTGAAAAATTGAACGCAGTAATAGACTGACCCCGCCCACAGGGTCTTCATGCTATACAACGCTTCCTTGGATTCGCTAATTTCTATAGTTAGTGCATCCCGAATTTTTCATCCCTTACATTTCCGATCTCTGCTCTTACCAAGAAAGGGGTGAATGCTAAAGACTGGACTCCTGAGGCAGAGTCCGCCTTTGTCCAATTAAAGAGGTCCTTTGCTTCTGCACCTGTTCTGCGTCATCCTGATGTCTCCCACCAAGAGCAAGATGTTTACATGTAGGTTCTCCTCCAAGCTCTTCTCACCTGCTGAGAGGAATTATTGTATAGGAGACAGAGAACTTCTGGCCATAAAACTTGCCTTGGAGGAGTGGCATTATCTATAAGAGGGGGCCCAACATCCAGTGATAATCTTCACCGATCTCAAGAACCTCACATATCTTCAGACCGCCAAGCGTCTGAACCCTCATCAAGCCAGATGGGCTCTCTTCTTCTCCCATATTGATTTTAAGCTACGCTTTCGCCGGCTGAGAAGAACATCAAGGCGGATGCACTGTCTAGGTCATTTGACTTCTCCGACCAGCGGGAGGAACCTCAGTACATTGTAGATCCTGCCAGATTGATCACAGTGGCTCCTGTCTTAAAAAAAGACATCCCTCCCGGGAAGACATTCATGCCATCTGCCAAGAGGAGACGTATGTTAGCTTTGGGGCACAACTCCAAACTGTCCGGTCACCCAGGAATCCGCAAAACCACAGAACTTGTGTCTCGTCACTACTGGTGGCCTACATTGTCCAAGGATGTGCGTGATTATGTCTCTGCCTGCACCGTCTGTGCTCAAAATAAAGTCTCCAGAATCAAACCACCCAAGCTGTTGTTACCTCTACCTGTTCCTGATGCTCCATGGCAATGTGTTTGCTTTATTACAGATCTGCCTTTTTCTGCCAGATGTACAGCTATTTGGGTGGTCGTGGACCGCTTCTCCAAGATGGCGCACTTCATTCCTTTGACTAAATTGCCCTCGGCTGCGGAACTTGCTAAACTGTTCCTGAAACATATATTTGGTTTGCATGGTTTACCTGGGCATATTGTTTCTGATTGCGAAGTCCAGTTTACCTCTAAGCTCTGGAGAGTTCTCTGCCGACTGCTAGAGATTGACCTGGACTATCTCCGGCATTTTGTTTCTGCTCAACACGACAACTGGGTACAATTGCTACCTTGGGCAGAGTTCTCCTATAATAACCACACTAGTGAGTCTACTGGATCCTCTCCTTTCTTTGTCGTTTTTGGACGACATCCTCATACACCCCTCCCTGTTACTACATCTTCTGGGGTACCAGTGGCGGATTCTTCTTTTAGGGATTTTTGGAAGATTTGGTGTGATACCAAGGTCTGCATAAGTAGAGCGGTGACCCGCATGAAGATGAATGCAGACCAGAAAAGAAGTAAACCGCCTCAGTTCTCGTCTGGAGACAAGGTATGGCTATCCTCCAAAAACATCAGTTTAAGGGTTCCTAGTTTTAAGTTTGTCCCTAGGTTACTTGGACCCTTTGAAGTTTTGAGGAGGATCAATGAAGTGATTTATACATTACGGCTACCTCCCTCTCTACGTATCCCCAATGCCTTCCACGTATCCTTGCCTAAACCTGTAGTCCTTAACCGCTTCTCAACTGCTCTGTCTACTCCTACTCCAATATTTGAAGATTCGGAGGGGACATTCGAGGTCAAGGACATCTTGCACTTCAAGAAGAGTGGCAAGAAGACCTACTATCTGGTGGACTGGAAGGGCTTCGGTCCTGAGGAGAGGTCTTGGGAGCCAGAGGAGAATATTCATGCGCCAGACTTGATAAAGAGGTTTTTGTCCCGTCGTGGACTCAAGAAGAGGGGGGTAGGTACTGTAACAGTGGCTGCTGTACGCTGCTGTTCCCTCACTTACCGCCGTGGTCCTGGGTGCTGTGCTCAGCGGTGATACTTCCATCCACCGCTGCAGTCCTGGGCTCTGTCGCTGTATGTGCTGTGATGCTAATGATTCCGCTCCACAGGTTCGACTCAGCCCTGGCAACAGCATGCTAGCAGCTGATTTCTTGTTACACTGCCCTAGGGGCGGCGCGCATCACTCCCTGGGCTGCATGGGTTGGGTCATGTGACCTCGTTGACCAACCCGGGCTCTCCTGCAGGTACTAAAGTGGCTCAGCCCCCCTCCCAGATGCCTCAGAGTCAAGGTCCTTGTGTTTTCTACGCTCCTGATACTCACGTGTGCTCCTGACTTATACCTTGTTCCTAAATTTTGCTACTCGTCTGATCCCTGTCTGCTTGCCTTGACTCTCCTGTTTCCGACCCTGTTTACCCTAGCCCTTTGGATTCTACCAAGATTGGCCTGACAACCGTTGGCGATGTCCTTCTCCCCTGGTCAGCGTGGCGCTGTAGAGCTGCTCCAGAGACTTCCAAGCCAAGTTGCGATTTCCAGTAGCTGTGCAGCTCTTACAAGATCTAGTAGTGATATAGCTGTTCCCTACAACACGAGACGAGGCTGCGAGTTGAGGGTAAGAAGAACAACATTTATTGGTGCCACCCTTGGCCTTATATACAAGTCTCCATGGAAGGGGACCTCCCCTGTGGACAGGGGAGGGCTGGCAGCCTTAGTCCTGGGGGGCAAATCCAGTCAAGTGGCCCATTTTTAGCCCCGCCCATTATTAAAAGCCCCTCCTACATTTAATAGGCCACTCCCAACACACACTGTACAGCTGACATTCTATAGTTGAGGCCTGTCTACACATCATCCGGAGAGGGGAGGGTCTGTCCTGGCTGCACTGCCTGCTTATATAACAAGCTACAGCCAGGAAGCTCCTCCGCTCTCCTCTCTCCCCTGATCCTGCTCAAGGCTTGTGGTTCCCCCCACCATCTGCCACCCGCCCGTGGCCTGCTACCGTCCTCACCCAGCTCTGAATCCTCCTTCTGCAAATGGCAGGGGGAGGAGCCGGAGCATCTCCTCTTCAACATACCGCCCCCTACCTCTTACATCCAGTGATGTCACCTTTGTTGTAGACGTTCTCTTTCCTCATCTTCTCCATTCAGACCAGACCGCCATGATGATTTTTCTGCCATCTCCCGTCTCTGCAGAGATTGAGAAACAGACATTAGTTTCCTGCCACCCCCAATACTATACTGCAGAAACAGTCCCCCTGGAAATACTACTACCACACAGATAGTGCCCCCTTAAACAATTATTGGCACACAGTGCTCTAAAAAATAACTGCGCTCAGACACTAATAGTATAAAGATAATGTCCCCCAAAAATAATTGTGCTGAGCTGATACTATGCCAGGGTGCCCCCAAAGTAACAGTGCCCCCCAAAATCCCACCAATAGAAATAATTCTCTGCCAGAGCACACTTAGTAGTAATAATGCCCCTATAGTGCCCTAGTAATCATGTTCCTCATAGACCCCCAGTAGTAGTAAAGCTCCCCATAATACCCCCTAGTAGTACTAATTTTCCCTATAATATGACAGTACATGAAATACCCCCGCTTAGTGCCCGCAGTTGAGCTAATGTCCCCATAATGTATGCCAGTATAAAATACCCCTATATAGTGCCCCAGTAAATGCACTCATACTGCTCCTCTCCCCCTTCCCCATAGTGTCCCCCATAATATGCCAGTAAAAAAATGCCCCTTAGTGCCCCCAGCAGATGCCCCTATAGTGCTCCTCTCCCCCACAATGTGCCAGTAAAGAAATTCCCCTTCTTAGTGCCACCATATGCCCCAATAGTGCTCCACTCCCCCATAGTGCCCCCAAATAATGTCCCATAGTGCCGCTCTCCCCTATAGTGCCTGCCATAATGTGCCAGTAAAAAATGCCCCCTTAGTGCTACCAAATGCCATAGTGCCCCCCATAATGTTCCAATACAAAAGGCCCCTTTAGAGCCCCCACTTCCCCATAGTGCCCCCAAATAATGCCCCTATACACTGCGTGCAGAATTATTCGGCAAATTAGTATTTTGACCACATCATCCTCTTTATGCATGTTGTCTTACTCCAAGCTGTATAGGCTCGAAAGCCTACTACCAATTAAGCATA
Organism: Bufo bufo; assembly: GCF_905171765.1. Classification (NCBI taxonomy): domain Eukaryota; kingdom Metazoa; phylum Chordata; class Amphibia; order Anura; family Bufonidae; genus Bufo; species Bufo bufo. The sequence continues at coordinate 30,799,122 of NC_053391.1, read as the reverse complement.
TTAGGTGATGTGCATCTCTGTAATGAGAAGGGGTGTGGTCTAATGACATCAACACCCTATATTAGGTGTGCATATCTATTAGGCAACTTCCTTTCCTTTGGCAAAAGGGGTCAAAAGAAGGACTTGACAGGCTCAGAAAAGTCAAAAATAGTGAGATATCTTGCAGAGGGATGCAGCACTCTTAAAATTGCAAAGCTTCTGAAGCGTGATCATCGAACAATCAAGCGTTTCATTCAAAATAGTCAACAGGGTCGCAAGAAGCGTGTGGAAAAACCAAGGTGCAAAATAACTGCCCATGAACTGAGAAAAGTCAAGCGTGCAGCTGCCAAGATGCCACTTGCCACCAGTTTGGCCATATTTCAGAGCTGCAACATCACTGGAGTGCCCAAAAGCACAAGGTGTGCAATACTCAGAGACATGGCCAAGGTAAGAAAGGCTGAAAGACGACCACCACTGAACAAGACACACAAGCTGAAACGTCAAGACTGGGCCAAGAAATATCTCAAGACTGATTTTTCTAAGGTTTTATGGACTGATGAAATGAGAGTGAGTCTTGATGGGCCAGATGGATGGGCCCGTGGCTGGATTGGTTAAGGGCAGAGAGCTCCAGTCCGACTCAGACGCCAGCAAGGTGGAGGTGGAGTACTGGTTTGGGCTGGTATCATCAAAGATGAGCTTGTGGGGCCTTTTCGGGTTGAGGATGGAGTCAAGCTCAACTCCCAGTCCTACTGCCAGTTTCTGGAAGACACCTTCTTCAAGCAGTGGTACAGGAAGAAGTCTGCATCCTTCAAGAAAAACATGATTTTCATGCAGGACAATGCTCCATCACACGCGTCCAAGTACTCCACAGCGTGGCTGGCAAGAAAGGGTATAAAAGAAGAAAATCTAATGACATGGCCTCCTTGTTCACCTGATCTGAACCCCATTGAGAACCTGTGGTCCATCATCAAATGTGAGATTTACAAGGAGGGAAAACAGTACACCTCTCTGAACAGTGTCTGGGAGGCTGTGGTTGCTGCTGCACGCAATGTTGATGGTGAACAGATCATAACACTGACAGAATCCATGGATGGCAGGCTTTTGAGTGTCCTTGCAAAGAAAGGTGGCTATATTGGTCACTGATTTGTTTTTGTTTTGTTTTTGAATGTCAGAAATGTATATTTGTGAATGTTGAGATGTTATATTGGTTTCACTGGTAAAAATAAATAATTGAAATGGGTATATATTTGTTTTTTGTTAAGTTGCCTAATAATTATGCACAGTAATAGTCACCTGCACACACAGATATCCCCCTAAAATAGCTAAAACTAAAAACAAACTAAAAACTACTTCCAAAAATATTCAGCTTTGATATTAATGAGTTTTTTGGGTTCATTGAGAACATGGTTGTTGTTCAATAATAAAATTAATCCTCAAAAATACAACTTGCCTAATAATTCTGCACTCCCTGTAGTAACACCAGATGCCCCATAGTGCTGCTCTCCCCTATAGTGCCCCCCAGAATGTGCCAATCATTTTTAAAAAAAGCCCCTTTAGAGCCCCCAGATACCCCCATAGTGCTCCTCTCCCCCATGGTGCCCCCCATAATGTGCCAGCAAGAAATGCCCCCATAGTGCCAGCTCCTCCAATAGTGCCAGCTCCCCTCATAGTGCCAGCTCCCCCCATAGTGCCAGCTCCCCTCATAGTGCCAGCTCCCCCCCCCATAGTGCCATCCCCCTTATAGTGCCAGTTCCCCCATAGTGCCAGCCCCTTATAGTGCCAGCCCCCTTATAGTGCCAGCCCCCCCATAGTGCCATCCCCCTTATAGTGCCCGTTCCCCCATAGTGCCAGCTCCCCCATAGTGCCAGCCCCCCCATAGTGCTAGCTCCCCCTATAGTGCAAGCCCCCCCATAGTGCCAGCTCCTCCCCCATAGTGCCAGCCCCCCTATAGTGTCAGCCCCCCCATAGTGCCAGCACCCCATAGTGCCAGCCCCCCCATAGTGCCAGCTCCCCCATAGTGCCAGCCCCCCTATAGTGCCAGCTCCGCCTATAGTGCCCCCCCCAAAGTGCCAGATCCCCCCCCATAGTGCCAAATCCCCCCATAGTGCCAGATACCCCCATAGTGCCAGATCCCCCCCATAGTGCCAGCTCCCCCTATAGTGCAAGCCCCCGCATAGTGCCAGCTCCTCCCCCATAGTGCCAGCTCCCCCTATAGTGCAAGCCCCCCCATAGTGCCAGCTTCTCCCCCATAGTGCCAAGCCCCCCCATAGTGCCAGCCCCCCATAGTGTCAGCCCCCCTTAGTGTCAGCCCCCCCATAGTGCCAGCTCCCCCATAGTGCCAGCTCCCCCATAGTGCCAGCCCCCCCATAGTGCCAGCTCCCCCTATAGTGCCAGCTCCCCCTATAGTGCCCCCGCATAGTGCTAGCTCCCCCAAAGTGCCAGATCCCCCCCATAGTGCCAAATCCCCCCCAAAGTGCCAGCCCCCCCTATAGTGCAAGCCCCCCTATAGTGCCAGATCCCCCCTATAATGCCAGATCCCCCCCATAGTGCCAGATCCCCCCCATAGTGCCAGCCCCCCTATAGTGCCTATAGTGCAAGCCCCCCCATAGTGCCAGATCCCCCCCATAGTGCCAGATCCCCCCCATAGTGCCAGCCCCTACTATAGTGCCAGATCCCCCCCCCATAGTGCCAGATCCCCCCCATAGTGCCAGCTCCCCCAAAGTACCAGATCCCCCCCATAGTGCCAGCCCCCCCTATAGTGCAAGCCCCCCCTATAGTGCCAGATCCCCCCTATAATGCCAGATCCCCCCCCTCCCCCATAGTGCCAGATCCCCCCCCCCATAGTGCCAGCCCCCCACAAAGAAGAAAAAAAAAAAACACACTAATACTTACCTCCATCAGCAGCGATGCAAGCCTCTTCTGGCCTGTGTCCCTGCTGTGTGCTGCCGGGCTCAGGCGTCGCGATGATAATGACGTCATCGCACTGCCTGAGCCGGCCTCTGATAGGCTGCAGGCATTAGTGCCTGCGGCCTATCAGAAGAACAGGGGAGGGACACGCCTCTCCCTCCCCTGCCCCACAGCACACAGCACGGCCGCAATGACATCCAGGGCCGCGCCGCCTGTGGTGATGATCGGCGGTGCGGCCCTGAAGAATTTTTTTTTTTAAGACGGGCCGTTTATTTAGGGCGGCCTGGGGGGCAATTGCCTCCCTGCCCCCCGGCCCAGCCCGCCCCTGCCTGTGGACCTGATGGAGAACAGCGTGACAAACACACAGACCAATGGAAATAATCACACAATCCGGGACAGTCCCACACAATGTCTCCCCTCTGCCTGGGAGATAATCAGGTTAGACACTGTAGGTATCCTAATCATCTCCAGACAGTAAAACCACCTTGTGTATAAAGACTCCCATACAGGACATACAATGTCTCCCCCCTGACTGGGAAATAAATAGGTCAGACACTGTAGGTAACCTAATCATCTCCAGACTTTAAAACCGTTAACAAGTACCCTAAAATCCACAATATTCCAACCGACAAACAGAGGGCTTCTGTTACATACACATATGATGAAATTATGCTAGCTCCATTTCAGTTGTCCCTTCTTCATGTACTGTGTGGATTCTAAATGTTTTTAGACTTTCCATTTGATGTTAATAAAGATATATTTTTAACCATATGATCGTTTGGATTACTGAATGATCTGGGCATACACATTTTTTTGATAGCTGGTCTAAATATGAAGCAAGCCTAGTGAGGGTTACAGCTGAATCTAGCTTATGGACCTCATCAGCACAAGTGCCTGAGAGCAACTTTCCAAGTTCCGGGACATTAATGGATTAATGCGCAGAATTGTCCTTATTCACTAGAAGCCTTCCGGGATATAGTGGAAACCTAAAAACCTGAATCCATCAGGAGAGCATCCTGCAAATAATGTAGCAGAAGACTGATGCCTGCCACAAGGGAAAACGCTCTTATTGGATAGCTCATGATAAGTAGAAAACAGCATATTTAGTACCAAAGTGCTTTAGTTGGGACTTAAAGTAAATATACTCAGTCTTTGCCTGTCAAGTAACAGCATTAGAAAATTCCTCCATTGACAATTGCCTAAACCTGATATAAGGATTACAATTAACTTAACATCTGATCATTACTGGTGCCATATGAATGCACTTTATTGATGGAACGTAACATCTGCCTTGAGACTATTGATTGAAGTAAATGTTCAATTGTTTTACAACAACTGACTCCTCATCCTTGCTACTACACTGAAAATTTGCACCTTACGGTGCTGGCGTCATGAACACAGGGGCCCAGCCACCAAAAGCACCTTAAACACCTATACCATCAAGGGCACCTCAACTTCCATCTGGATGGTGTTTCCTGCAATCGAGAGTGCCCTGGAGGATCTAGTGCTGTCCTTCCCTCCACTGCATGCCGGCCCAGGGAGGCTCTGCTAACCGTGAGTACAAACAACCACTAATCCCATCGGCCCACCATGAGCCTCACGTGTTTCCCCTGTAGACCCGTCTCGCTGCATTTGTTCTTTTCATTACTTCTCTGTCCATCTCAGTAACATTGGTAAAAGAATGGTTTGTTGTAAGGAGCTCCCTGAATTAGAGCGTGGTCCTGTAATGGGACGTCACCGCCACCTCTAGTCACTTGCTGTAATGGCTTCCCTCCTAGATATTCCACCATCACCTGTGAGCAGTATTATTGTAAAGTAGAAGGAACCACAGCAACCCAGCCATGAATTGGAGACCACCTAAAGTTGCAGAGCGAGTTACAGAGTCCAGACCTTCTGTGTCATGAACATCAGCACAAAAACTAATGCTATTGGGGGGGGTTTCAGGGGTCGGCCACAGCTCCTTAGGTCCAGTGAAGAGAAATCTTAATGCTTCAGCAGACCAAGAAATTTTGGACAACTGTATGCTTCCATTTTTGTGGGAACAGTTTGCATGAAGTCTCTTTTCTGTTCCAGCTTGACTGTGCCCCAATGCACAAAGCAAGGTCCATAAAGACATGGTTAGGGGAGTCCAATACCTTTGTGGTGAACTAGTATGGAGATTGTGAGCCAGGTCCTCTTCTCCAACATCAGCGTTTGACCTCACAAATGTTCTTCTGGATGAATGGGCAAACATTCTCTCCGTCACTGTATTGACCGGCGTCACGCAAAGGGAGGGAAATGGGAAGGCCCTGTCCAAGGGAGAGGGAAAGGTGGTGACCCCTGACTCACCTTGCGGCTGGCACCTGACTGCCCTGACGTCCCTAGACGGGTTCCTCACCCGTACGCCGATCACGTGCCTAAACCCTGGCTTTCCCTAAGATGAGCCCTGAGTAGTGAACGGGGCGGTGGGATCTCTAGTCCGCACCACTGACACTAAGAGGAAAACACCAAGGAGAGGACAGACAATACAGACAAACATATAATCCCAGGTGGGCGACAACAGCAGACCACCAAGGCCCAACAGGGATCCGGAGGGTAACGTTCTGGAACAACAACCAGGGAACACAGCTACACAGCTCCAGTGGGTCAGTATAGAAGTCCAGGCAGGAAGCTCTATATCTGGCAACCAGAGAAGTGGGAGATGGGAATATAAGGAGGTTGGGATTGCTGGACAAGAAACAGCTGAGGAGGAGAAGCTACGGATCCCTGAGTGAGCCAAAAAGGATTGCAAGGCAAACCCAGAAAGCTACCATTACGAAACAGCACTGTCTTTGTACATCGAACGCGCAGCCACCCGCTGCGACTTCCTGACCCCGGGTATAACGGAGTCAGACGTGGCTCTTGACACCCTCGTGACAGTACCCCCCCTTCCACGAGGGGCCTTCGGACACTCAGGACTAGGTCTCTCAGGATGAGAAGCATGAAAAACCTGAACTAACCTGTCGGCGTTTACCTCAGACGCTGGAACCCACATTCTTTCCTCGGGACCGTAACCCCTCCAATGCACCAGATATTGAAGAGAACGGCAAACCCGATGAGAATCAACAATTTTGGATATTTGAAACTCTAGATTACCATCCACAATAACAGGAGGGGGTGGCAGCGGTGATGGTTCTAGAGGTGGAACATACTTTTTGAGTAACGATTTATGGAAGACGTTATGAATTTTAAAAGTCTGAGGTAGCTCCAGGCGAAAAGCCACGGGGTTAATGATGGCTACTATTTTGTAAGGACCAATAAACCTAGGACCAAGTTTCCAAGAGGGAACCTTTAATTTAATATTCCTAGTAGATAACCACACATAGTCATTCACTCCTAGGTCCGGACCTGGCGACCGTTTTTTTTTCAGCCATGCATTTATATTTACCTCCCATATTTTTCAAATTAGCTTGCACTTTCTGCCATACAGATGAAAGAGACGACGAAAACCGTTCCTCTTCGGGAACCCCAGAAGACCCCCCCTCTTTGAAAGTACAGAATTGGGGATGAAAACCATATGCACCAAGAAATGGTGACTTGCCAGTAGATTCCTGACGGCGATTATTTATGGCAAACTCGGCTAACGGTAAATATGATGACCACACCTCTTGGTTTTCAGACACAAAACATCTTAGATATGTCTCAAGATTTTGGTTGGTACGCTCAGTCTGTCCATTCGACTGAGGATGGAAAGCTGAGGAAAAGGACAAGTGTACCCCCAAACGGGAACAAAAAGCGTTCCAAAATTTAGAAATAAACTGGGTTCCCCGATCCGAAACAACATCGGAAGGGACCCCGTGAAGCTTCACGATTTCACTGATGAATACCTGAGCAAGAGTCTTAGCATTAGGTAGTGCGGGTAACGCAATGAAGTGTACCATTTTGCTAAACCTGTCCACTACTACCAAGATAACTGTTTTACCCGTAGACAAAGGTAAGTCAGTGATAAAATCCATTGACAGATGTGTCCATGGCCTATTGGGAATGACAAGTGGCAATAAAGACCCTGCAGGACGTGTATGAGAGACTTTCGCGAGCGCACAAGTAGGACAAGAAGACACAAAATCCATTACATCCTGACGCAACCTTGGCCACCAAAAACGACGAGACAATAGCTCCAAGGTTGCTTTACTACCCGGGTGCCCAGCAAGTGCCGAATTATGATGTTCTTTTAATAATTCGAGATGCAGGTTCAACGGTACAAACAATTTCTCTGAGGGGCAAGAGACAGGGGCGTCCCCCTGGGCCTCTAACACCTTTCTCTCCAGAACAGAGTTTACCGCAGAGACAACCACTCCTCTTTGTAGAATGGGTACCGGATCACTCACATTACCCCCTCCAGGGAAACAACGCGATAATGCATCTGCCTTGGTATTTTTTGCCCTAGGACGATAGGTAATAACAAAGTTAAACCTGGTAAAAAATAGCGACCACCTAGCTTGTCTAGGGGTGAGACGCTTAGCTGATTCGAGGTACAGAAGGTTTTTGTGGTCCGTAATCACAGTGACAGGGTGGATTGCCCCCTCTAAAAAGTGACGCCATTCTTCAAACGCTAGTTTAATAGCTAATAGTTCCCTATTGCCAATATCATAGTTCTTTTCTGCTGCAGATAGTTTTTTAGAAAAGAAAGCACAAGGACGCCATTTGCCAGGAGACGGACCCTGAGACAGCACAGCCCCCACTCCCACCTCTGACGCATCTACTTCAACAATAAAAGGCTGGGAGACATCAGGTTGGATTAGTACAGGTGCCGAGGTAAACCTCTCTTTTAGAGAGGAAAAAGCAATTTTAGCGGCGTCAGACCATTTAGAAAAATCAGTCCCCTTCCTAGTCATGTCAGTAAGGGGTTTTACAATCACCGAATAATTTTTAATGAATTTTCTAAAGAAATTTGTGAAGCCCAAGAAACGTTGCAGTGCTTTGAGGTTCTCAGGAAGATCCCAATCTAAAATTGCCTGGACCTTCCCAGGATCCATACGGAAACCTGAAGCAGATAATAAATACCCTAGGAACTGTATTTCCTGAACGGCGAAAACACACTTTTCAATTTTAGCATATAATTTATTCGTCCGTAGGACCTGCAGTACCTGTCTGACATGCACCTCATGTGTTTTCAGATCCGACGAATAAATTAAAATATCATCTAGGTATATCACCACAAACCTGCCGATAAGATGACTAAAAATGTCATTAACAAAATGTTGGAAGACAGCAGGAGCATTGGTCAGACCGAAAGGCATGACTAGATTTTCATTATGCCCCTCAGGGGTGTTAAAAGCTGTCTTCCACTCATCCCCTTCCTTGATACGAATCAGATTGTAGGCCCCCCTAAGATCAAGTTTGGAGAACCACCTAGCACCCGCAATCTGATTAAACAGGTCAGGAATGAGAGGAAGAGGGTATGGGTCTCGGATGGCTATCTGGTTTAATTCGCGAAAATCTAGGCAAGGACGCAGGCCCCCATCTTTATTTTTAACGAAGAAAAACCCTGCAGCCACGGGTGAAGAAGAGGGTCTGATGTGTCCCTTAGCCAAGTGCAGAGTACTCAAGTTGTGTGCAGTAGGTGTTTCTGGGTGATGTAGTGCAATATACACTAACCTGGTACAGCTGACTCTCTGCAAGGGCAGGTATAGGTAGAAATAGTTCGTGACGCCAGTGCCAAGTAAACGGTGGCACGCCGTTTGCGGATGCAGGAATAAATTGAGGAAACGTAGTATTAAAACAGCACTCCAACTTTAGTAGTTTTCCAGCAGAGACAATAGTGGAATCGCAGTTCCTTGGCATACAGTCGATTTTGCAATTCGGTCGATGCAGGCAATTCAGTTACAGCAAGGTAATTACAGAGTGTTGAACACAGGACTTGCAGCACAGGAGCTAGCACTCTAATTCTGTCTGATCCTGGAATATAGCATATCTTCACCAAGGCCCATTAACCTAGTTCTGGCTTTATATCCTTGGCTATAGCTTTAATCAGTACCTCCTCTGTCTTTCTGAGTACCTCTTGCTTTCCTGATCTTTGCCTCTGTCTCTCTCAGCTTCTGGAAACTTCCTCAGGCTCTAGAAACTTCTGAGCTGTGGTCTAGACTGACTTCTGCACTCCACACTAGATCAGGTTACACTGACTTTCCCTTCCTTGTCTGGCCCTTATATAAACTAGGGCTCCCTAGCTCCCTCTAATGCCTAAGAGCTGGAATGACACCCCTAGCCGGCCTGTACTTGCAAGTTTCATAGCAACAGGGAAATACATGCATTACATTACATGACATTTTATAAAACTGACATATACCAACTTCCCCATAATTAAGGAGGGACGACAGCACACCAAGTGACCTTTGGTAGTGACGGGTATTACAGTTCCCGTACACTACATACCCCACTGCTTTAAGCTGAGTACGACCTCGTACTCCATCATGGGTCTCCCAACTGGAATCTCTACCTGAAATAGAAAATAGAGACATGCAGGCATACATACATGTAATTCATCTGCATTTACATTTACATCAGGTCCAATTGGCAAAAGTGAAGTGTGGTGACAAGGGGCGTCGTTCTCTTCTCTCAGGATAGTGAATGGAACGGGGGCGCTGACCTGGCACAGCGTAACATTAGAACCAGGATAGTCCATGACAATGAATAAGTCCATGATAAAACAGTAGAAAACGGTATAAAAGTTCTTGGAGGCTCAAATAACAAACATGAGTCCGTACCCAGGTTATTTCTTATTAAATCACAGAGGCTCTCATGCGGTGGAGTCCATCTCTGGGCACATTTCCTTAGTATGAAGTTGCACAATAAAATGACAGCATAATAACGGAACTACCCAGGGGTTTCCTGTGGGTGTAGCACAGGCAAGGGCTCACGTGGGGGAGTCCATTCTTGCGCACAAATGTCCAACAAGGTATTGCCCGTGGCAACTGTTTGGGAGGAGACACCACCAGAATAATCAAAGTCTCCTAAACGGACTGGCGGACGTCCCCTGGTCATCCGGGTAGATCTTCTCAAAACAGGGGTCTCCTCTTCCCTTAACAACGAGGTAGGAGGGAGAGGAGCAACAGGAGGGTCTCCATCCGTGAGACCTTGGTCAGGAACAGCTGGAACAACAGGAACAACTGGAACAACAATATCAACGAGAGGGGGAACTGGATCCGGAGTATCTTGAACCGGCTCTTCTGGAGGTGAAGCTACAGTAGGTGCCGGAGCAGGCACCAGCAAGTTCAACCAAGGTGTCAGAAGCCAATGCATGGGATCAGCGTCATACCTCAGATTACTAACAGCCTGCATAGGATCCTCGGGCTGTAGTGCTGACTCTGACACAGGATATTCAGATCCAGAACTCTCGTCACTAGGTTCTGGTGTCAGGCAGAGCTTTAACCGGTTTCGGTGTACAATTTGGGATCCCTTGTCTTCCCGGGTGATCTCATAAGTGTGAGTTCCAACATTTGGGATTGCAGTGACAACATAGGGACTTCGCTCCCACTTACTGTCCAATTTGCTGGTACGACGGTTATTCTTTAACCAGACCACGGCCCCTATGGTCAAGGGTTCTGCATGGGCTGCCTGATCATAGTCTCTCTGCTGTCGGTCTCTAGCAAGGTCCATACGTTCCTGAACAATGGCTTTGGCTGCATCTAATCGCCTTTGGTGCTCAGCAACCCAGTCGGTGTTAGGTAATGGGTTAATGCAATCAGGCACATGTATGTCCAATGAATGATCAGCAGGCAATGTTCCTTGGCGCCCAAACATCAAGTAAAAAGGGGTATACCCGGTGGAACAATGTATGGTATGATTGTATGTGAACATGAGCTGTGGCAACAGACTGGGCCAATCTCCTCTGTTCTCAGGAGGCACGGCCCTCAGCATCTCTATCAAGGTCTGATTCATTTTTTCACATAATCCGTTACCTTGAGGATGGTAGGCCGTCGTCCGGATCTTCTTACAGTTGTGTAAGCGGCACAGTTCATGGAACAGATGGGACTCAAAAGCAGGTCCTTGATCGGTGAGGATCTTTTCTGGACATCCATAGGGCAGGAGGAAGTGCTTCCAGAACATTTCGGCTGTAGTCTTGGCTGTCTGGTCTCTCACAGGCACTGCTACAACAAACTTTGTGAAATGGTCAATAATAGTCATGGCATAAGCATACCCTGAGCGACTAGGCTCCAGTTTTACATGGTCGATGGCGACAAGTTCAAGAGGACGAGTACTTACAATGGGTCTCAGTGGTGCCCTCTGATCATGGTGCTCACTTCGTTTCAAGGCACAGGCTACACACTCTCGACACCACTTCTCCATGTCTTCTCTCATGCCTACCCAGTAAAACCGCTGGCGGATAGTAGCTTCAGTATTTTGGACCCCAAAGTGACCGGATTGATTGTGGTACATCTCCAACACCATACCTGCATCTCGTCGGGGTATGAGAATCTGGTGTACTCTTTCGTTGGACACTGGGTCTAGGCTTCTCCGTAGCAATAGGCCCTTTTGTATGAAGAGTTGATGGCGCTGTCTCCACAGTTTGATGAGCTCAGGATCTGCACTCTTACGCCGAATCCTCTCAGGGGCTCTGCCACTAGTAATGAAGTCCAACAACTCACCCAGCACTCTACTTTCAGACTGTAGTTTCACCCACCTTTCTTCTTTAGGATCAGGCCTACTGGAGGATGAAGGAACTGCAGCTCTGCCATTGGTAGCTCGAGCCTGGTCCTGTTGAGCAAATTTGTTATAGAAAGCCGGCATCTCTACATCTTCCCAAGCATCTCGCACATCATCAGGAGCTGTCTCTGTGGGAAGCCTGGATAAAGCATCAGCATTATCATTAGTACGTCCAGCACGATACTTTACAGAGAAATTATAGTTGGCAAGGCGAGAGGCCCATCTCTGCTCCAAGGCCCCCAATCTAGCTGTATTGAGATGTGCCAGAGGGTTATTGTCAGTGAATGCAATGAACGGGGTGGCGGCTAGATAATCCTTGAATTTTTCTGTCACCGCCCACACTAATGCCAGGAACTCTAGTTTGAAGGAACTATAATTCTGGTCATTTTTCTCAGCTCCTTTCAGGGAGCGGCTTGCATATGCTATCACTCTCTCTTTTCCCTCTTGGATCTGGGCTAACACAGCTCCCAGGCCTCGCTTGCTAGCATCAGTATAGAGATGGAAGGGCTTGCTATAATCTGGATAACCTAACACTGGAGGCTCGGTCAGTTTCTTTTTTAGCAATTGGAACGCTATCTCTCTTTTCTCATTCCACTCAATGGGCACAGGAGTTCTAGGACTCTTTTTGGGTTGCCCCCTCAAGAGCTCCTGGATAGGATCAGCTATTTGAGCAAAATGGGGGATAAAACGTCTATAGTAGCCGGCAAAACCCAGGAAACTCCTCACCTCTTTGACAGTAGTAGGAACCGGCCAATTACAGACAGCTGCCAATTTATCAGGGTCAGGTTGCACTCCCTCTCCGCTTACTATATGCCCCAGGTATCTTACTGCAGGTTTGAGCAGGTGACACTTGGATGGCTTTACCTTCAAGCCATATTTGATAAGGATTTCAAATACTTCTGCCAAATGTTTCAGATGGTCCTCATATGTTTTTGAGTACACAATGACGTCATCAAGATACAGCAGCACTGTTTCGAAGTTTTTGTGACCCAAACACCGTTCCATTAGTCTCTGGAAAGTTCCTGGGGCATTACATAGCCCGAACGGCATACAATTGAATTCGAACAGGCCCATGGGAGTAGTGAAGGCAGTCTTTTCTCTTTCTGCAGGGGCCATGGGTACTTGCCAGTAGCCACTGGTCAAGTCCAATGTGGAGAAATAGGCAGAGGAGCCCAGAGCAGTTAGTGACTCCTCAATGCGGGGCAGTGGGTATGCATCTTTGTGGGTTATTTGATTAATTTTCCTATAATCCACACAGAAACGGATACTACCGTCCTTCTTCTTTACAAGAACCAGGGGTGCAGCCCACGGACTACGGCTGTCCCGGATCACATTAGAGTCTTTCATTTCTTGGATCATTTCCTTTACAGTCTGATATGAAGTAGGTGGTAAGGGTCTGTATCTCTCCTTGATAGGAGGATGAGAGCCAGTAGGTATGGTGTGTTGTATGACACTAACCTCTCCATAGTCAGTAGCATGCTTACTGAAGGCCTGGTGGTGCTCCTTGACAAGCTGTAGAATCCCTTCTTGTTGATGTTGGGGGGTAGTCTCGTCCCCTACATGGAGCTCTTCCCACCAGGGCACTTGTGGCTGGGTCACCGGCGAACATCTGCTGTCTGCAGCTGGCGGCTTTTCTGTCACTGGAAGACGAATGATGTCTTGGAAGGACACCTGGGACAGCTGGGCAACAGGGCAATGCTTAGTAAGCGCAACAGGATGATTACTCAGATTAATCAGACGGACAGGTACTTTACCTTGGGAGACGTTCACCAGGCACTTGGCAGCTCTCACATAAGGATAATCCTCCATCTGGAGTGGTTCCACCAGGGCTGGATAATCTCGGCCTTCGACTCCCAGGACAGCACGACACCACAAAAGAGTTTGAGAATTAGGAGGCAAAGTCACAGGCTTAATATCACGGATCCTGGCAGTACAAATTTCTCCTTTCCCATTAGCAAACCTCTGCTGGGCACTTAACACAGTAATAGTCTTTTGAATCACCCTCCTGGATGCAGAGGAAGCAATGGGCAAAGTCTGATGTAATACAGCAAGTATTTCTGAATAACAGTTTTTGAAAACATTGGTGCCTAGAATGACAGGATGTCCTCCTCTGTCACCGGCCTGTACTACGATCACTCCCTGTTGAGGCAGGGTTACTTCTCCCACCTGCAGGGTGGGTTCCCAGTATCCATGAACCTTTACTGGTTTGCCATTGCTGGCGATAATTTCCACCCAGGATTCAGGCGGTTGGGTCAACTGGTTGGTGTCCCAGAACTTTTCAAATGCAGGCAGCTGAATAGTAGTGACCTGAGACCCAGTATCTAATAGGGCTTCAAAGGGGACCCCGTTGATCTCTATATTGATTTTAGGATGGGATCCTACATAACGTGGCATCCAATTTGGATCCTCTGGACCTAGTGTTCTACCTCCCGAGGGGTGGTCCTCAGCCTCAGGGGTTGCCCGTTTAACTGCCAGCACGTGGATTCTGTGTGTCCCAGCTTTTTGCAGTATGTACACACGGGCTTCTTGCGACCTCTATTACGCCTCCCAGGATCCCTGGGGTGAGTCTCTTGGTATGGAGGCGGGAACGGCCTGGGAGGTGACAGGAACTCTTCTTCTGACATTATGGGTTTTTCCCATTCCTCTATCTTTCTGCACACTCTCTCTAGACTTTTAGTGAGGTGATTTACTTGCTCTGTCAGCATGGCAATAGTATCAGTAGCTGACACTTGAACAGCTTGGCCGGCCTCAGCTCGGTTAGTGACAAGCGGTTTTGGCTTGCAGGCTGATGACTCAGATAGGGCGCTCAACTCAGGAGATACTGTGGACCCCAGAATTTTTATAGCCAGTTCTTTAAAGTCCAGAAAGGCACTGTTAGGGTGCTGGGCGGACAGCATCTTTAACTGGGTCCTTATTTGTTCACTAGACACCCCGTTGATAAATTGTTCCCTCAGGGTCTGGTCCCGGTTATCAGCCTCTTTGGGATCTATCTGGATTACAGCCCCTAAAGCCTCCTGAAGTGATAGGGCAAAGTCACGGAGGGACTCACCGGGCTTCTGTTTCTTGCCAAAGAAGTGCATCTTTATCTCTGAGGCAGTCCTAGTTTCAAAAGTGGCTCTGAGGCGGGTGAAGATCTGTTCTAGAGTACTCCGCTCAGTAGCAGGCCATGATAACACTTCTCTACGGGCAGCTCCCTCCAGTTGCGCCAGCATGATTTCCATTTGCTGGTCGGCATTTATAGGGTACAATCGGAATAGTGCCAGCAACTTTTCTTTAAAGTCCCTTAGGGTATGGGTCTCTCCCCTGTAGCGGGGGAACCATGGGGCCCCGAAATAGTAAGGCATGGTAAAGGGCATCATGCTGGGGGCTGTAGGATGATTAGGAGCCGCAAGCTCTCCCGGGGCCGGCTGCTCAGGCACTCCTGGCTCTGACATGGTAGTCTATTGAGAGGTGGCCGCTGGCGACTAAAGGGGCCGGAACAATCCCCTTCCCTCCGGTTACAAGTGCTTACCGGTATCGCTGGTCTTGCGCAGGCCAAGTCTCGCGAGGTTCCGGACGTCCTGAGACCGCGGTGACGCAGGAGAAGCAGGGCCGCAGCGGTGCGATGATGAAGAGGGGCGGGACTCTCTGTGTCTTTGCAGGGATCCGCCCACGAATGTCCTCAGCGGCGCGGGAAACTTTACTCCAGGCAGCCGGTGGCCATCTTTAGCAAAACGCTGTCCATTCACTGACAGCAAGCAGGATTGTAAAAAGTCCACAAAACCACACTCCAATGCGGCGATTTTCTTCCTCTGGGTAGCGCAACACTGCACAGCGCTTTTTAGAGGTTTTTGGTACACTTTGGGTACGATTTTCAGTCCACAAAGTCCACTTGAATAAAACAGGAAAATTGTCACTTTGGTCACAGGGCAACTGTATAAGGCACAAAGTTCACGCTTCTTGCACTAGAAAGCGTGCGTATCCTGTTCGTGGAACGCCAAAAGAGAGGTGCAGAGTACTCAAGTTGTGTGCAGTAGGTGTTTCTGGGTGATGTAGTGCAATATACACTAACCTGGTACAGCTGACTCTCTGCAAGGGCAGGTATAGGTAGAAATAGTTTGTGACGCCAGTGCCAAGTAAACGGTGGCACGCCGTTTGCGGATGCAGGAATAAATTGAGGAAACGTAGTATTAAAACAGCACTCCAACTTTAGTAGTTTTCCAGCAGAGACAATAGTGGAATCGCAGTTCCTTGGCATACAGTCGATTTTGCAATTCGGTCGATGCAGGCAATTCAGTTACAGCAAGGTAATTACAAAGTGTTGAACACAGGACTTGCAGCACAGGAGCTAGCACTCTAATTCTGTCTGATCCTGGAATATAGCATATCTTCACCAAGGCCCATTAACCTAGTTCTGGCTTTATATCCTTGGCTATAGCTTTAATCAGTACCTCCTCTGTCTTTCTGAGTACCTCTTGCTTTCCTGATCTTTGCCTCTGTCTCTCTCAGCTTCTGGAAACTTCCTCAGGCTCTAGAAACTTCTGAGCTGTGGTCTAGACTGACTTCTGCACTCCACACTAGATCAGGTTACACTGACTTTCCCTTCCTTGTCTGGCCCTTATATAAACTAGGGCTCCCTAGCTCCCTCTAATGCCTAAGAGCTGGAATGACACCCCTAGCCGGCCTGTACTTGCAAGTTTCATAGCAACAGGGAAATACATGCATTACATTACATGACATTTTATAAAACTGACATATACCAACTTCCCCATAATTAAGGAGGGAAGACAGCACACCAAGTGACCTTTGGTAGTGACGGGTATTACAGTTCCCGTACACTACACAAGCTCTCGGAGATATAATCTTTCATGGCTTGTCTCTCTGGACCCGAAAGATTCTATAACCTGGTCTTGGGTAATTTTGCACCGGGAATCAGGTTAACCGGGCAATCATAAGGACGGTGAGGTGGTAACTTCTGACAACCCTTTTCAGAAAAAACGTCCTCAAAGTCTGAAACAAATGTGGGTAGGGTAGCTATGGAGGCGACTAAGCAATTGCTATTTAAGCAATTTTCTCTGCACTGCTCACTCCACTCCAATATCTCCCTGGCCTGCCAATCCACCACTGGATTGTGCGCTACCAACCAGGGAAGACCCAACACCACTGGAGTGGGAAGCCCCTCCAGAAAATAACATGAAAGCAACTCGTTATGGTGGTCCCCTACCCGAAGGTGTAAGTTATGGACAATGTGAGTGAGGTTTCTCTGAGACAGAGGAGCAGAATCAATAGCGAATATGGGAATAGGTCTCTGTAGCGTACAGAGAGACAAACCCATAGTGCGGGCAAAATGGGCATCTATCAAATTTACTCCTGCTCCACTGTCTAGAAAGAAAGAAATAGTCTCCGTCTTAACGCCGAAAACAACAACCGCTGGCAACACAAATTGCGATGTTCGTATGGAGGAAACGTAAACCCCCCGGCTGACATCATCCACACAGCCTGGGGTTAGTAGTTTTCCGACGGTATTTTGTTTTTGAGGAAGGAAGGACACACATTAATAAAATGACCCCTCTCTCCACAGAAAAAACAAACCCCACGTCTATGGCGAGCCTCAGGAGGACGGACCTGACGAGTAGTTCCTCCTAGCTGCATAGGCTCGTCTAAGTCCGTACAGACTAACTGCTGCTTGAGAGGGGTTACCAATTGCTCCGTATCCCACCAACGGAATTCAGAGCAATACTCCTCTACCGGCCGCTCTCCCTGTAGGAGTCTCCGTAATTTTGATTCAGCCAGTGCGACTCGGTCAGGGTCGTCATATATGAGACCCAAGGCCCCAAAAAATTCATCCACTGACCGGAGAGCCTGGGAATCAGTGGGTAAAGAGAACGCCCAGGATTGCGGGTCCCCCTGCAGCAGGGAAATAACAACCCCCACCCGCTGTTCTTCATTACCAGAGGAGTAAGGGCGCAGTTTAAAATATAATTTACAGGCCTCACGGAACGTCACAAATTTGTCCCTTCCCCCAGAAAATCTGTCAGGAAGAGCAACCTTGGGTTCCGCAACAACCTGGTTACCTGTAGCAACCGCTGGGCTTGCGGTCTGTTGCAATTGCTGCTGTTGCTGGAGGACCGACGCCTTCAATCCTGCCACCTCCAAAGACAGGCCTTGAAGTTGCTTTGACAAAGCAGCAATTGGATCCATACTGGATTCTAAGTAGGTAGAAAGAATTTTTTTTTTTTTTTTACCTACACAAAATAAGGGCCAGATATAATGTAATGACTGGCGTCACGCAAAGGGACGGAAATGGGAAGGCCCTGTCCAAGGGAGAGGGAAAGGTGGTGACCCCTGACTCACCTTGAGGCTGGCACCTGACTGCCCTGACATCCCTAGACGGGTTCCTCACCCGTACGCCGATCACGTGCCTAAACCCTGGCTTTCCCTAAGATGAGCCCTATGTAATGAACGGGGCGGTGGGATCACTAGTCCGCACCACTGACACTAAGAGGAAAACACCAAGGAGAGGACAGACAATACAGACAAACATATAATCCCAGGTGGGCGACAACAGCAGACCACCAAGGCCCAACAGGGATCCGGAGGGTAATGTTCTCGAACAACAACCAGGGATCTCAGCTACACAGCTCCAGAGGGTCAGTATAGAAGTCCAGGCAGGAAGCTCTATATCTGGCAACCAGAGAAGTGGGAGATGGGAATATAAGGAGGTTGGGATTGCTGGACAAGAAACAGCTGAGGAGGAGAAGCTACGGATCCCTGAGTGAGCCAAAAAGGATTGCAAGGCAAACCCAGAAAGCTACCATTACGAAACAGCACTGTCTTTGTACATCGAACGCGCAGCCACCCGCTGCGACTTCCTGACCCCGGGTATAACGGAGTCAGACGTGGCTCTTGACACCCTCGTGACAGTCACCTTCCAAAATCTTGTAGTAGGCCTTCCCAGAAGAGCAAAGGGGGGACCAACTCCATATTAATGCCCATGGATGTAGAATGGGATGTTATAAAAGCTCCTGGAGCTGGAATGTGTAGGTGCCTCAATACTTTCCTCTATTTAATGTACATTGTACATGGCAGTATGATTTATATATTTTATTTGGTAGTATTATTTATACATTGTATATAGGCTTAATTGTATGTTGTATATAGTGGTATTATGTATAAATTGTATTTTGCAGTATTACTTCTACATTGTATATGACAGTATTATTTATGTGCTATATTTGGCAGTATTATTACTTCTACATTGTATGACTATTATTATAAATTCTATTTGGCAGTATTACATACTGTATCAATTTTATGGCAATATTATTGTATCTGGCAGTATTATTAATACAATTTATAGCACTGTTCTTAAATGATTTTATGTATGAAGCAGCTGTTAGCGTACTTTCACACTAGCGTTTAAGTTTTCCGGTATTGAGTTCCATCATTGACTTTCAATGGAGTTAATGACAGATCCATCTTGGCAATGTTAAAGATAATACAACCGGATCCGTTCATAACGGATGCAGACGGTTGTATTATCAGTAACGGAAGCGGTTTTGATGCACCCTGCCGGATCCAGCAACAATGCTAGTGTGAAAGTAGCCTTACTGGGTAACTGTATGTCACTGCTATTTGAGCACTGTTACTTGTGTGGCTTGCCATATGAGAACATATGCACTGACAATTAACAATATCGCAGGCTGTTTGCAAGTTCAAGATGTCTTTCCTACATTTTTGAGCTGAATGTGGTACTCAACAGTTGACTATGGCTCAGAAGGTACAAAAGACTGGGCACCTCTGCTGTATGGTGCGGTTCTTTATACACCGTATGACTGCACACAGTATGTGGGGGAACCAAAAGAAGGTATCACAATGGACACCATCCAACATTAAGCATTAAACAATTGACCAGAGTTTATATGGCAGTCAATGGACGGTGTAGATCCCAGTGTGCCATCACTGACTGGACAACGGACATACCAGTCTGTTACCAAGTGCTGGACCTTACATATACCACTGGGTTATCATGTGTGGAGGAGAAACATCTAGATATTGTCGGGGCTGTTTTTTATTACCTGTGTCTTCTTACTAGGTGTGAACTGCAGGTCTTGAGGAGTCACTTACCGCTATATTAAGGAAGAACTGCAAACTTTATGGGATGTCTCCGAAATTCAGGACAATCCCTGCAAATTCAGGCACTGTTGGCCAGAGCAGTAACCCAGATTTGGCCAACGTTGCAACACCAACAGCCTCTACGTCATTTGTCACTTTGGGCTGGCATAACATGGCCACCACACCGGGGCAGATACCATCCAGCCCTGGACACTCAGGGGTGCATCTAGCCTTTCTGCTGCCTGAAGCGAAAACTGAAACTGGGTCACCAAGAACTGTTACTGTGTATGGAGATGGCTTATAGACTGTACAGGTCAAACAATGGATTTTCTTCTTGCCGACAAACTGGATTTCTAAGAGATTGATCCTTATGTGTGTATGAGATGGAGAGTGAAGATGGAGGAGGATCATATGAGAACAAAAAGTAAAAAAAAACAGCAAAACAAGAAAAAAAAATCAGTTGTAACTGAAATAAATCATGAGTCCTACATGAATCATAATGGCTCATATTATAGTTTGATTATTTTTTATTAGTATTTTAATAAAATGGGATTGTGGGGTCCAAATGAAATCACATTGATAGAAGAGTGTTGAGGTCAATTTGTCGGAGGGATCTGTAAGAAAAATAAAAGCAGAGTTTAGCTGCAGAGTTTATATTGAATGGTGAAAATATGTGCCGCACCATGTGCAGCACGCCGGCCCGTGGGTGGAGGGTGTGTAGGGCTGGAGAGGAGGATGGGAGCAGTGGCGGTGGCAATGAGGGTGGTCGTAGTCCTCATAGGGGCTATTCCCTGCTCCATTGCTCCCCCAGGCCATACGTGCAGTGTGTGTAGGGGTGAAATACTTCTTCCCCTTGATGTACACCCTGAATTTTTGGGTCTCCTGCCTGGTGGTAGCTGGGTACCCTTGGGATGCAAAGCAGGAGGTCGGGGGACAAGTTGGCAGGTGCAGGGAGGCAATGATGAGACCAGCTTCTTTTTGTACAGATACTAGTCCCTTTACTGAAGATGATGGGTGGCACAGCTCTCAGGTAAGCTTTCCCAAAGGTGGTGTATAGGGATGGCTACTATGGTGGTCCTTCCTGAGGATAGATACAAACAATTGACCAAAGGCGTCCAATTTCTCTTCATATTTTTCTGCAATGCCCAACTGCATGGTGCAGTCTTAGAACAGATGGCTTGTCCGTCTCAGTAGTGTGGCGAGCACCAGAAGCAATACAACCCGAACCACATGCAGTAAAGTCTACAGCCATATGTGTGTGTTACCTTTACTGTCTTTCTCCAAGCATTGTCCTTTTAAGTGGTCCTCAACCTTCTGCAAGAAGTCTGTTCTGTTTTCCCTCAGAGGTTAGCTCTTAGCACAGTTGCTTTTCTGGTTGCTTGAAATCACACTGGGATGGTGTATCCCTGGACAAGTTCTGCTTCAGCTACACAAAAGCAGCAACACACACTAAACAGGTCCTCTTTATTGGCCTGCTCTTCAGGAACTCACTAACCAGGGGAGGGGGGCCAGCCCACTACATGGCAACTATCACTAAGGACTGCCAGTTAACTATTTCCTTTTCATATATAGCCGTTTGGAATA
This sequence comes from Bufo bufo, assembly GCF_905171765.1. NCBI lineage: Eukaryota > Metazoa > Chordata > Amphibia > Anura > Bufonidae > Bufo > Bufo bufo. The sequence goes on along the minus strand of NC_053391.1, from coordinate 30,777,897 downwards.
CAGACTGAATAATATAGTCATATTATCCATTTGTATCACTGAAAGTGTTTAGTTAACATCTCAGTAGACACTTTAACTGCAGCAGGGTGGGTTGGTATGCCTGGTGGCACATATGTAGAGGTGGCCTTATGGCCAAACAGTAGTGGTCTATTTAAATCAGCTTGGTATTGGCCTCTGTACTACTTATAGGAGCTTCTACCAGGATTTGTTTTTGGTTGTGATGAACTTCCCTGATTCTCCACTGCACCACATCTGGATCCTGCTAGTGTTCTATTACCTGGCTCCTGTCTTTTCTTGACTATGCTTATGTCTACTCCACAGTACCATGGATCACTTTGACTGTGCTCTGGCATCCACAGTTAGTCTATCTTCTGTGCTGTCTAGTTGGTTCTCTCTGTGGGGATGGCAGGAATCAGATCATTCATACTATCTGATTTACATTATACTCACCTCTCTCCGTTCCCCTTTACTCCCAGGTTCCCACCACAGATAACATTGTCTGAGATGACGTCCAGGAGTGCAGGAATGGTGAGAGATGAACATATGCAGATCTAATCTGAGGTCTGTATGGATGGTGTCTGTTCTGAAGTCTGTATTACAGGAGTCTAGTTTAGGGTCTTGAATAATGGGGGTTATGAAGACTATTTTAATGGTTCTGGTCTGAGATTTGTATGTATTTAGGGGGCCTGCTTTGGGGTCTGTTGGGAGTCTACTATGAGTTTAGAGTTTTCAGGTAATCTAATGACACCTGTAATTATTTAGGGGCCTGTATCTAATTAGAGAGATTTTATGTAAAAAGGTTGGTCTTGGGTCTGTATATTTTTCATGGGTGTGGTCTGGGGGTCTGTATTCTGGGGTGTAGGGTTTCTGTTTAGATGGTCTAAAATTGATTTATTTTTGAGGTCTGGTCTAGGGTCTGCATTTATTTTGGAGATCTGTTTTATTTTAAGATCTAACCTGGCATCTCTATTTATTTTGAGGATCTAGTCGGCGGTCTGTTATTATTTCAGGGGGTTCGTCTGGAGTCTATATTTATTTAAATGGGTTATCCAAACCTGGAAATCCCACCCACAATGCCCGGGCCCCTCATACAAAGAATACTTACCTGGTCCCTGAGGCCTATGTCCTTCCGGATTCCTCTGCATCTCCTCTGGGTGCAGATCACCACATCTGTCGATGGGTACGGGGGTGCAGCCAATAGCAGACTGCAATGGTGACCTGCCCCCCTGCATCATGTGAGATGTCACACATGACGCAAGGGGGCAGGTCTCTTTCGCAGCTTGCTATTTACTGCACCCCCAATCGAGGACAGATGTTGTGATCTACAGATCAGAGAGAGGCAGAGATGGCTGTGGAGAGATCTGGAAAGACACAGAAATCGGGGTTAGGTCGTTGTGGGTTGGTTTCTCAGGTTTGGATAACCCCTTTAAGGCGTCTGGTCTGGGGTCTGTATTTATTTTGGAGGTGTAACCAGACATCTCTAAGTATTTTGGTTGTCGGTCTGTTCTTATTTCGGGAGCCTTGTCTGGAGTCTGTATTTATTTAGCATGTCTGGTCTGGGGTCTGTATTTATTTTGGACTGTGATAAGGAAGTTAATATTTGTAATTCAAATGCCATAGATTGGGGGGGGGGGGGGGGTCTTATATACAGTGATGGCCAGTTCGCATTGTTAGCCCGTGAACATATGCGGGCTGCCATCTTTTTTCACAAGTCCGACGAGGCACAGGTAAGCCCTTACCTGTGCCTGTGCCGCGATCCGGTCTGAAAACAAATGCCGTCACAGGGAGCAGGCAGTTCAGAGAACAGCCCGATGAGGGCCCCTGGTGGCTGTTCTCGGAACTGCCTGCTCCCGCTGACCACACTTGTTTTCAGACCGGCTCGGGCACAGGCAAAGGTAAGGGCTTACCTGTGCCTCGCCGGACTCGCGGGCGAACAATGCGAACTGGCCATCACTTCCTATATACATAGTCGTGGCATAAGGCCAAAAATGTTGTATGCAGCAGTGTACATCACTTTTCTAAATATTTTTGAACAAATGTATTGTATTTTACCAATTCTGCCATTTTTTTTTATGGATCAGCGAGTGTGGACACACTGTGCCAAATATCCAGTTTGTCTTTGGGATAACCCTAAAGAAGTTGTTTTGTTGCTGCCCTGATATTCACCCTTTATGCCCTATACCGGGATCTGGCCTTTGCTGCAGGGAAGCATCCGGACTGCTGATTGCCCGGGATAGTCCCTGTGTAGTTGGCAGATAACTCAAGGGAAGGGTAAAGGTAAGGTAAAGGACTCCAGCGCAGGCCCCGGGAGCTCAGGATGCAGGAAACGCTCCAAAAATGCAAGCAAATCACAGGAGTAGTCTGAACAGTCCCTAAGACTTAAATGCTGATTACTAGATCCGGACTGCACACTGGTAGTGAATGGAGACAAAGGATAACCCGGGAGGCTAGGCGGTAGTGAAGACACAGGAAGTGCAGGCAGCCTGGGTGCTCAACAGCAGTGATGGCCAGTTAGCAGTGTTCGCCAGCGAATACATGCAAGCTGCCATCTTAATTCACAAGTCCGGCGATGCACAGGTAAGCCCTTACCTGTGCCTGTGCCGGGAGCCGGTCTGAAATCAAATGCGGTCACCGGGAGCAGGCAGTTCCTCGAACAGCCCGATGAAGGCCCCCGGCGGCTGTTCTCAGAACTGCCTGCTCCCGGTGACCGCATTTGTTTCAGACCGTCTTGCGGCGCAGGCACAGGTAAGGGCTTACCTGTGCATCGCCGGACTCGTAAGTTAAGATGGCAACCCGCATGTGTTCGCTGGCGAACACTGCGAACTGGCCATCACTGCTCAACAGGAACATGGACAAGGCAGATGGACAGGGTTAACTTAAAGACAAACATAACTGAAAAGGAAATTGGAAGTGCAGGATCACACAGGTTAGGCAGGTACAGGGCTGTAGCAGATAGTGGAAAGAACGCAAGGGAATCACAGAAGCGCTAGACTTCCCCATCTTTGCTGGTCACTGGGAACCTTAAAGCTCTTGCATCCTCTGCCTTAAATACCCAGAGACCACCAGACATTGGCTGGAGAAGGATTTGGAAGCACACACTGGCCCTTTAAAAGGCTGGAGGTGAGCGCACGTGAGCCCTAAGTGGACCGAAGCACTAGACGGAAGCATAGAGGCAGCAGCATGGTGAGTAGCATGGGTATTATGCCCGCAGGGGAGAGTAGGGTAGCGGCGGCCATGGACTGCTGTCCCTAACACAAATATTGATGGCCTGATTTGTTTTCCCAAAAAAAGGGGCAGTCACAATATTGCAGCCGATATTCTTTCCTGTAGAAACCATACTGTGACAGTTTTCCTTACCTTTTATAGTGTTACTTGTATCCATAGAAGCACCAGACGGTCTCAGGGATACTGGAGTCATAGCAGCAGCCTCGGGAGTAGCAGTCCTTGGCGCTAATGTTGGGATACCCGCAGTCCTTTCTCAGTTTGTGACTAATATTGCATCCTATGACACATATCAGGAAATAAGAGCAATCGTATGAGAAATGTGCACTACGTATGGAAGTTTCTAGATAAATAAAAATTCTGGTAATCCAAATTGTCCATACACATACGATTCAATTTTTTTGAGCCCTGATTTAAAGTCACAGTGAAATTTTTTAGAATGGGGGGTGGCAGACCAGTTACACTTACATCTACGGACAATGCATGGAATCCTTTACCTTTGAACTGAGGGAAAAAGCACCAGTTGATCTCGGGGACACTTGAGTCAAAGCAGCAGCCTCTGGAATAGCAATCCCTTCGGCTTATTCCCGGGAATCCGCAGTCTTTCCTCTGTTTGGGGCTGGCGCTGCACTCAGCCTTATCTGGAAGAACAGAACATTGGGACCATCATTGCTGGAATTCCTTTCATCCGGCAAAATCCTGCAATTCTGATAATCCTGTTCTTGACTGGTTCCTGCACCGATTCATAAATGGGGTTGCTGTAATTGTCATTCATGGGTCTAAGAAAGTTGGGTGACAGCCTACCCGGCTTTCCAGGAAGCAGATACCTGTCTGATACAGTGCTGCCCATAATTATTCATACCACTGCCAAGTTTTGACTTAAAGTTACTTTTATTCAACCAGCAAGTAATTTTTTGACGGCACATGACATAGGTGTCTCCCAAAAGATAATAAGACGATGTACAAGAGGCATTATTGTGGAAAAAAAAAACATTTCTCAGCTTTTATTTACATTTGAGCAAAAAATACAAGATGTTTCGCACTGTGGAAAATCTCAGAGGACGTGGTCGGAAGCCAAAAGTGACACCTGTGCTGGCCAGGAGGATAGTTAGAGAGGTGAAAAAGAATCCAAGGATCACCACCAAGGCCATCCTGGTGAATCTGGGCTCAAGGTAGACAATCCAACGGACACTGCACACTGCAGACCAAGGAGGACGCCACTTCTCCAGATAAGGCACACAGAAGCTCGCTTGGCCTTTGCAAAAGCTCATCTGGACAAAGAAGAAGACTTCTGGTCTTCTGTGTTATGGTCAGATGAAACAAAAATTGAATTGTTTGGTTACAATGATGTTTCCTTCATTTGGCGTAAAAAAGGAGAAGCCTTCAACCCAAAGAACACCATCCCCACTGTCAAACATGGTGGTGGGAACCTAATGCTTTGGGGGTGTTTTTCAGCCAATGGACCAGGGAACCTAATCACAGTAAACGGCACCATGAAAAAAGAGCAATACATGAGGATTCTCAACGACAACATCCGGCAGTCTGCAGAGAAAAGTGGCCTTGGGCACCAGTGGACATTTCAGCATGACAATGACCCAAAACACACAGCAAGGTGGTGAAGAAATGGTTAGCAGACAACAACATCAACGTTTTGCAGTGGCCCAGCCAGAGTCCAGACTTGGATCCAATTGAGAATCTGTGGAGGGAGCTAAAGATCAGGGTGATGGCAAGAAGACCCTCCAACCTGAAAGATTTGGAGCTCATTGCTAAAGATGAATGGGCAAAAATACCTGTGGAGACAAAAAGCTGGTCTGCAATTATAGGAAGCGTCTGATTGCTGTAATAGCCAATAAAGGCTTTTCTATTGATTATTGAGAAGGGTAGGAATCATTTTGGACACTTTTTGCTCAAATGTAAATAAAAGCTGAGAAATGTTTTTTCCCCACAATAATTCGTCTTGTACATTGTCTTATTATCTTTTGGGAGACACCGATGTCATTTCCCGTCAAAAAATTACTTGCTGGTTGAATAAAAGTAACTTTAAGTCAAAATTTGCCAGGGGTATGAATAATTATGGGCAGCACTGTAAGTGAATACCTTGGGGGATAGAAATCATACCTTGCTCCTTAGAGAAGAAGCACCAGTTAACCTCAGGGATGCTGGAGTCAAAGCAGCATCTTCTCTTGGCGCATTCTGCAGCGCTGATCCCTGGGTAGCCGCAGTCTCTTCTGTCGTTCGGGGCCACCTTACACCCCTTCGGGGCAACTACTGCCATTAATGAGGAAAGGAAGAAAGAGAAGCAGTTAGTTCTTGGGTGATTAGGATGCTGTATTATCTCATACACGCACTAGGGGGCGCTGTAACTTTATTATTTTATGCCATGTAATGGAGAAGTCATTGATGCGTTCGGGTTGCAGGAAGAAAAATAACCAGATTTTGGTATTTGGCATCTGAAATTACAATATTGTGGAAATGGGGAAGACGGGAAATGTATATGAGATGCACTTTTCTAACATACATACGTGCCAGACAGCCACAATGCCCTTTATAAGGCCTCTTGCACACGACCGTATGTATTTTGCGGTCCGCAAAAAATACGGATAACATCTGTGTGCATTCCGAAACAGCTGACCCTTCATAGAACAGTACTATCCTTGTCCGTAATGCGGGCTGTTCTATTTTTTTGCAGAACGGAAATACACAGAGTACCGTCTGTTTTTTTCGTGGACCCATTGAAATGTATGGTTCCGTATTCGGTCTGCAAAAAAAACGGAACGGACACGGAATGAAAATATGTTCGTGTGCAAGAGGCCTAACAGTACCAGCCGCCGTTCTCATATAACAGTACCAGTCATCCATATCGCTCCAATATTTGGGCCAGCCATCCATAGTGCCCTCATAGCAGTGCTCACATCAAGGGTCGTAAGTATAATTCATAGGGCCCCCTACAGCAATATAAGATGGGGCCCTCACCACCTAGTGTAAGAAAATTAAAACTGCTGCATAAGTAGCAATAATGAAAGGTATGTGTAATAGCGTCACATATCAGAAAAGCCACATTATAGCAAAAAGACGCCACAAAAAAAGGTACAATGTTCTTGCACTTGATTGGGCGCCCAAACTTTTGGGCCCCAAAGCAAGTGTTATGGCTCCTATGGCTATAGTTACGCCCATGCTCAGTAGCAGCCGTAGTGCCAGTATACTAGTACCAGTTCCCCCATAACAGAATGTGAGGAATATTGGGAGATTTGATTTAATGCCTGCCCATTTTCTGTCAGCTGGCAGAAGAAGCAGGCTCCACAGTTGGTCCTGTGCCCATCGGCCAAGCTGAAAGCAAGCTCCACTGACGGGATGACCACCTGCTGGGGGGGGGGGGGGGGGGGGTCTGAGCTGGTCAACTACAACAAAAGAACTCTCTAGACATCACGGAACCATACATTTCAGAAATATACCGACGTCTTTGAGACCCTGGGACCGAGACGGACGTTCTCCTGGTCTTAGTTTGCTCATAGGACGCAGGGAAGGGTGGAAGCGCGGTAAGAACACCGTGTTTGGTCTTCAAATGCCCCAGGGATCCAGGTGGATCCGTTGGTGCCAGAACCATCTCCCTATGACCTCCCGGTGAGGAGCTATGATCCATAATGGGTTTGTGGATTTTTGGCTCCTAGGACCAAAGGGAGGGGAAATGGGATCCTCCCAGGGGGGAGGGAGGGGCGTGACCGACTAAGGGTTAAAGTGCCCATACAGGGCACTGGCTTTTGTGTCTTTTCTTTGAAGGGAGGTCACGCTGTGTAACGTGTCTGGGGGGCCTGGAAATCCTGCTTACGTCACCACCCCCCGTGTAACTATGGCAACAGCCTCCACAACTACAGCATATCCGGTAACTGACTTTTATCTGTTAACTCTGATTGTACCATCACCTGTATTTACATATCAGACCATTGTATATAATCTGTGTGTATATAGCGTTGTGTCTAGTGCGGACCGGGCTAATATCTAATGAGGAACTGGTGGCAGTCTACCAGGTTGGCAGGGCTCTTTTTCACCGGGGCAGTGAAAGGGCTTTCCCAGCTTGTCAGGGTTGTGCCACGCCAGAGGTCGTGTGGGCCACCCTCTCTCATTCCCCGTGCCTCCCTGTGCCCGTGTGGACAGTGGGTGTCTCTGTAAAACTGGGCCAAGCTGACCTTACATACTCTCAGGGAGTGCCCCCGTAATAATACCAGTCACTGAGTTCCCAACATAATGTCAACCAGTCAGAGTGCAAACTTAATATTCTACACTTCCCTCCTTTACACTCCAGCGCTGCTTCTTGGAACTGATATGTGGGGGACCCAGGAGCTGGTTTAAGATTAGTGGACAAAAATGTAAACAGTGGCCTGTTCTATTCTTTGAATGATATATGGCCATGTCTCCTCCCAAACAATTGTGTCTGATGTTGCCCAAATAATACCACAACTCGGAGCAAAAATTTGCAGCAAAGCTAGTACCCATGTAATACAATACGGAAGGTGCAGTGCTGTAATAATAGTGCCCTGGATGTGAGATGACTGCATGAATGGGGCCAGGGATGGTAGAAGCCCCTAAATGGTGGAGATCCAGGGCCGTGGAGAGCAGCTGCTCACGTGTAGTGCACTCTCCTGTGGCACAGACTGACAGCAGAGCATCAAATCTGAAACAGAAGTCTGAATTATGGGGACTGTACCAGAAATCCAGGACTGTCCCACTGATTCACCATTCGTCCTCCAGGATGCTTAGATCCACAATGCATTCTAAAAGATATTTACTCACCTCCATCTTCCTCACTGTCACTGCCGCTGTGACTGTCACTGTGGCTGTTGCTTTTGCTGCCGCTTTTGCTGCCCTTGTGGCCAGGTTTTGCCAAACTCAGCTGCCCGAGGATAAGGGTGACAGCCAGCAGTATCAATAATTTAGGACCCATGTTGGCTCTCAGTGTTACTATGATGGCTCTGTGATTAGGGTGTCCTATATATATACATCAGGGTGAGGCTGTTTAACATTTACTTAGGGTGGGTTCATTACCGGGTGACACCTACGGACATGAGAAACATTTATAACCCCTAATAAATGGACAGACAGTGGATGGGAAGAGAGTGCTGATGTATGTATATTGATTAAACCTGATGATGTGGAGTTGGGGTGGTTATTAAGGACAGGGATATATAATACTCCTGCAAACAAAATCCCCAATAAATACACTGTATGTCCTTGAGTCATCTTTTTCAGAGCTTAATGGCAAATCTGCTTCCACCTGGGTTCCCACCCTCATCACCAAAAACACATATACTGCGGCCGTATGTACTCACCTTTCCAGCATTCTGTATGTATTAAGGAGTGGTTTACATTACTGATAGTTTTCCTGTAACATCAATAGTGGTCTAGAGTGGTTTAGTGGTTGATGTCTAATATATGTAAGGATCTAAGGTATTAACAAGGTCTGTATATAATATCCCTGAAGGACCTTGTTTCTAGTATGTTTGGAGATCATGGATTGCAAAGGATTTAGTATGAGATATCCCTGGACATATAGTGGAGGGAAAGGTTTAATGAGTACAAGCTTGAGGTCTGGGGTAGTAAAGGGGTTGGTATCTACAGTATAATTCCCTGGAGGTTCAATGTGATGAATGAGGTTTGTTGCTAGTACATCTGGAGGTCTAGGATTGTAAAGTGGTTGGTATCCAATATCCCAGGAGCTTTAAGGTAGAGAATGGGTTAGCAGCTAATATCTCTGGAGGTTTAGGCTGGTAAAGGTCTTAACAGCTAAGATGTCTGTGGGTCTAGGGTGGTGATGGAGTTGAGTACATCCTAAGCAGTCTAGCTTAGTGAAGGGTTCATAATCTAATATCCCTGGAGGTCTGGGGTTGTGAGTAGATTAATATCTATTATTCTTGCTGTTCTAGGACAGTAAAGGGATTAGCAGGCACGTTCCTTGGAGATCTGCTGTGGTAAATGAGGTTTGTTGCTAGCATGCCTGGAGATCTAGGATTGTGAAGTGGTTAGTATTTAATATCCCTGAAGGCCCTAGAGAAGTGGTTAGTAGCTAATATCTCTGAAGGACTTATTTAACACCTGATATTTTGGTGGCTCTAGAGTGATTATGGGGTCTATGATCACATCCTGAGATGTATAAATGTCACGGATGAAGTTAGCAGATAGCTGGAACATATAAATAAACGAGCGACTGGCTTGATCCCAAACTAAGGAGCTTATAGGTGAGCCCTATAAAACCCTAAGAGCTCTCCCTGACTGCTATGCACATGCATGGGTCTGTATGGTAGACGATTGCATGCCCGCGTACCTAATACTGTGTGACACCACAAAACCCTATAATAGTGAGGGGGCACGACCACCAGCTCCCTGCACTTAATACGGACAGAGTCAGGGTCACCTAGAATCAAGCCAGCAAGGAAACACAATAAAGTAAATGACTTATCTGAACAAACAGCAGAAGCAGCCTCCAGCAGTGAACACCTCATCCAGGATATAGTATAAACCGCAAAGTGAGGCAGTATGGGAGGGATTATAAAAGAAGACAATTAGTCGAAATAAGTGACACCTGGCAGAAGGAAAGGAGATGAGAAAGTGAAACCAAAACAAAGAATATCATACAAGAGGTAGAGAAGAACTTCTGCCAGACCTTCTCACAGAACTGGCGGTGACAATAGGACGGTGAAGGTTTTATAATCTAATATTCTTGGAGGTCTATGATAGGGAGTAGGTTAATATCTATTATTCCTGCTGGTCTAGGGTGGTAAAGGGATTACTTTACTACTTATGGGCACTGGGATGAGAGGGGAGAAAGGGGCAACTCCATGTGGGCTAAGGTAACCTGGGAAGCGATTTAGCTGTTTATTATGCTATTGCACACTAGTGTATGGCATTACTGAAATTAATATACAAAGTGGAAATTCTCTTTAACACATAATATTCCTTCTCATCTAAGGTGGTGAAGGGGTTACTAAGTATATCCCCAAACACCTAGGGTGGTGAAGGGTTTGGAATGTAATATCCCTAGAGGTCTAAGGTGGTGAATGGGTTAATTAGTGTGAGGAATATGGATCATTATTTACTGGCAGCCATGATTTTCATCTGATTCACCTTTGTCAGTATACATAAAATATGTTCTCACTTCAACCCTCTGCTTGTCAGATAGCGGAGGTAGTGAACTCCACAGGGGTTCTGGCTTCAAGGAGGCCACATGCGTACGAATTCACACCAGGTCTAGTCCATTCCCCAGTACAATCAAATCTAGCAGACAGCATGGAACCGGCATTTTTTAAGGAATTATGAAATCGCCCGGCCATCACAGGCACAAACCGGATACATATTTGTGTCCCTGTGGCCACGATGAACAGGCCCGTGGTCTTAGTGTGGTGGTGGGAGGCCAGGGAAGGGAGATATACATATCTCCCCACAGAAACCCAATAACGGTACCATGCTTGGACTCTAATTGTAGAATCCAGGCGGGTCTGTTGGTCCCAGAACCATCCACCTGTGACCTCCTGGTCTGGAGCTATGGGCCCTAAAGGGTTTTGTCTGTTCTTGGCTGCCAGCTCAGAAGAGGAGGAGGGGACCCTTCTCAGAGGCAGGGAGGGGAGGGACCGGCTACAGGTCAAAAGCCCATGCAAGCCAGCGGGGCGGCGTCTTTCTCTGAAAGGGGGTCACATCATGCCATGTGTTTGGAGAGACCTGGAATATCTGCCTGCTGATATCACTGCCCCCACGTGACCGCAGCCAAGGACTATTACACCATCATAACCCAAAGGAACATTCATCTTCCCGGTAACTGACTGGTACTCTGTGTAATCTTGTTTGTACCATGCTACCTGTATTCGTAACCTCAGACCACTGTATATGTTTTTTGTGTATAGTGTGTTATCTAGTGTGCCCTTAAGGCGATTAAATATATAATTTAATCTTGTGCTGTCTTGTATCTCGATCACGAATCCACACGTCCATGTTTCGGCCTAGTTATAAGCTACAGCGGGTTGGTTTCTCACCCTATATAATCCCATTAGCGGACCGGGCTTATATCAAACAAGAAGCTGGTGGCAGATTTCCCGGGCTGAGGAAGCGCTGTTTCACTGGGTCAGTGACCAGGCTCCCTCAGCTTGTTGCCTCTCTGTGCCCGTGTGGACAGGAGGAGTCGGTGTAAACTGTACCAAGATGACCTTACATGCTCCTCTGGGAGGGCGTAACGTCATGTCTTGGTAACCAGTGACCATACCGCGTCTCGTTAGCTTGACATAGTTGACGTCAAGCGGGCATGAGGGGTGGTATCCCTCACAATTAGTATATTCCCAAAAGTCTAGGGTGGTAAAGGGTATAGAATCTAATATCCCTGGATGTCTAGAATGGTGAAGGGGTTTAGTATTAATATTCCTGCTGGTCTCAAGTGGCAAAGGGGTTAATATGTAGAAACCTAAAAATTTACAAAGGTGAAATGGTCACTATACAATATCACTGGGAGTCTAGAGTGATGAAATGGGCTGTTATCTAGTATCCCTGGTGGTCTAGGGTTCTGTATAGATTAATTTCTAATATCCTTGGATGTCTAGGGTGGTGAAGGGGTTTAGTATTAATATTCCTGCTGGTCTCCAGTGGTAAAAGGATTAATAGGTCCAAAACTAAGGGGGTCATTTATCAACCAATATTAACCACTTTTTGTCGTATATTAGTCGAAGATTTTGTCACAAAGGTGTTTTGCCGCTCATGCCAGTGCCGAGAAAATTGGGCGTGGTGTGGGCATGCAAGAGGGTGGGCCGGCAGTTTCCGGCATAGAAAATGCTTAAATCCATGCCAGCAGGGTGTTGTACATGCACCATAGAGGTCTGCGCCTCTAAATAACTTCAGCGCATCCGCCACCAGCACAGGGGTATTAAGACCGGTGTATAAATCACTGGTCTTAATAAATGTCTCCATTAATGTTTAAAGTGGTAAAATGGTCACCATCCAATATCCCTGGACGTCTAAAGTGGTGAAGAGCTATTATCTAATATCTCTGATGGTCTAGGGTTGTTTATAGCATCATGTCTAATATTCCTGGGTGTCTAGGGCGGTGAAGGGGTTTAGCATTAATATTCCTGATGGTCTTGGGTGGTAAAAAGGTTAATAGGTATAACCCTAAAGGTCTATAGTCGTGAAATGGTCAATATCCAATACCCCTGGACGTGCAGGGTGGTTATGGGGCTAATATCTAATACCCCTGGTGGTCTAGGGATGTTTTTAGATGAATTTCTAATGTCTAGGCTGAAGGGGTTTAGTATTAATATTCCTGCTGGTCTAGTGGTGAAGAGGTGTTTAGTTACAAACCTAAAGCTGTACCATGGTGAAATGGTCAATATCCAATATCCCTCAGGGGCGGCGAAGGGGCCATTTTCTAATATTCCCGGTGGACTAGGGTGTTTATAGATGAATTTCCAATTTCCCTGAAAGTTGTGGATGGGTTAACTTCAATCAAGATTCAGCCCATGAGCAAGAGCATCTCTATTTTTCTAATTTAAAGCAACTTCCATATGGATTTATAGAGTTAGGGGCTCATTTATTGTTTTTATGCATATTTTTGCCGCAGATTTAGTTGCAAAGGGGTTTGTGGCAAAATCTGCGACTTTTCCCTGCTCACGGCACTTTTCCGAGGTGGCAGAAAAAAGGGGCATGTCATGGGAGGGGAAGAGGGCAGGCTGCCAGGCCCAACTCATTCATCATTTTCCACGCCAGTTTGACACGGAAAACGGTCTTAAACTACGTCAGCAAGGGAGCTGGCATAGTTTACAGCATGTCCCACGGCCCGCGGCACAAAGTGCTAAAGTTATGTAGGTGCCTGAGCCTTAACATAACTTAGGTGCATCCGCCACCAGCGCAGGGGGATTAAGATTGACGTCGAAATCGCCGGTCTTAATAAATGCCCCCCTTCAGTGTTTAATAGGATCTGTATAAATCCGTGTAGATGAAGCTCCCCCTAGTGGTAGTCAGGCAGTCAGAACTTTAACTCTATGTTTAACTCTATGGCTCCAGGGCTCCATTAGCTTAGGAAGCAGTCTAAGGTGGGAGATGGAGAGTGGGGTCCAGATGAATTAGTAATCTCTATGTGCATGATGTATAATAGTGTCCATCCTGGGCCTCCTGATTCAGGAACAAAAGACTAATACCTACACAGGCAAAGCAACTAAAAAGGGCAGCATAAAAATTCTGATTTACCAAGGCTGAGTTTGTCTTAACTCTTCATTGATCACCAGCCAAGGTTTCCATAGGACTTCATCTACACAGAGAAACAAACTCACCTCTGCTGCATCTGTTTCTGAGTTTTTGGGAAACATTATGTTTTTTTTTTTTTCAACCAGTTCCCCGATTTGGCAGTAAATGTACGTTTCTGTGATCCAAGCAATAACATGATATCCACAGGTGTGATTAACAGCCACATTCCTACCGGATCATAAACCATGACCATAGTGTTAATAATTGCAAATTACAATCAATATAATAAAAAAAATCATTAAACATCACAAAAAGTTAAGGACATACACATTTTTGGTGTCCTCATACCCATACAACCCATAAAATATACGTAAATGCATAATATTCTTGCTCATTAATTACCACAGCTTCCACCAGGGGGAGCTCAAGAGCTTACTGCATACAAAAGTATTATAGACTACTGAAGCGGTAAGCTCCCCCTAGTGGTGACTGCAGGCAGTCAGAAATGTATCACTTATCCCTAAGACTATGCAATGGATGTGTATGTGTATTCGAAAAATAGAGCGAAGACTTCTATAAAGATAAATTCAAAAATTATTTTGTGCAGAAATTAGGATTTTTTAAATAGAGTATTAACTTTATGGTCTACAATCCTGATTAGGGATGAGCGGACCGGTGGATGTTCGGGTTCGACAGGTTCGAGCTTCACCGAACTTGACACCGAATCCCATTGAAGTCAATGGGAACCCAAACTTTGGAGCTGAAAAATGGTAAGGGCTAGAGGGCTGCAAAAGGATCCAAAATGGGGGTAAGAGCAGTGCAATTGCCCTGCAAACAAATGTGGATAGATAAATTATTTAAAATAACATAAAATACTTAAAAATAACACATAACTTTCTGATTAACTTTTATTAAGTCTTTCTGGGACGCAGATAGGAAAAATATTTTACGCCATTCATTGTTCGGTATCTTTATTCTCTGGGTCAGTATGATTACAGCAATACCAAATACATATCGTTTTTTTATGTTTACTACTTTTGTGCAATAAAACTCCTTCTTTTAAAAGGAAGAAAATCTTTTTGCATCGCCGCTTCCCAAGACCCATAACTTTTTTATTTTTCTTTCTATGGAGTTGTGGGAGGGCTTGATTTTTGTGGGACGACTTTCACTGGTATCATTTAGGAGTAAATTGCACTTTTTGATCACTTGTTAACAAGTTTTTTTGGTGGCAAAAAAGAATAAATTAGCCATTCTGTCTTTTTTTTTATTTTTATTTCGCCGTTCACCGTAGAGGATAATTTACATGATATTTATGTAGTGCGGGTCTTTACGGATGCAGCGATACCAAACATATGGGGGAGATTGTTTTTGCAATTTTTTTCATTGAAAAGTGCATTTTTGATAGAAAAAAGTGTATTCTAACCTGCCTTATGCCTCTTGCACATGACCATATGGCTTTTTCAGTATTTTGCAGTCTTCAAAAAACGGATCCACAAAAAATACGGATGACGTCCGTGTGCATTCTGTTTTTTGCGGAACGGAACAGCTGGCCCCTGATAGAACAGTACTATCCTTGTCCGTTATGCGGACAATAATAGGACATGTTCTATCTTCCTTTTTTTTCCCGGATCCATTGAAATGAATGGTTCCGTATACAATCTGTATACAGAACGCAAAAAACGTAACGTAAACGGAAAGAAAAACGCTCGTGTGCAAGAGGCCTTAGGGTACATTCACAGGTCAGTATTTTTCTTTTCCAGATTTCGGTTCCATTTTTTGCCGATCCGTGTTTCCACAAAAACCTTCCATTTTTACCAATTTTACATCCGCATCCATTCCGTTTTTCCGCAAAAAAACGGAAAGAGGAATATACAGTATGTTGCTAGGGGACTAAAATTATATATTTTTTTCTATATTCTGGAAACGGATCCGCAATTGCGGATGACATATTGATGCATTCCGCATGTCATCCGCATATTTGCGGACCAGTTGACTACAATGGGACCACGGACCGCATTTTGCGGACAATAGTAGGACAAGCTCTATTTTTTTTGTGGATCCGCATAACGGAACGGAACAACGGATGCGGACAGCGGATGCGCTGTCCGCATTTTTTGCAGGGCCATTGAAATGTATGGGTCCGCATTCCGTTCCGCAAATTTGCGGAATGGATGCGGATTGCAAAATACTGAATATAAGGTTCCTTAGTGACCTCAATTAAAGCATCACACAGTACACTGATTTGCAATGCTGTTCTGTGGGCATCGTTAT
Organism: Bufo bufo; assembly: GCF_905171765.1. NCBI lineage: Eukaryota > Metazoa > Chordata > Amphibia > Anura > Bufonidae > Bufo > Bufo bufo. The sequence continues at coordinate 30,762,192 of NC_053391.1, read as the reverse complement.
CTAGACCTGTCCAGAGAATGATAGAGCTTTATACCGTTAGCCCTATTCTACTAATCTACTATCATGAAGATTACCCTGCAGATAACATCTTCCATCACATCGCAGTAAACTGACCATGGATTACCCATCTATGTAAGAGTTCACCTCTCTGTGCTGCTACAGAAGAAAATATTTTGCACGGAATTTTCAATGGCATAGAACTGCCAAAATGAAAAAGGTAAACAGGCAAAAATAAAAATAAAAGGTTTTCTACGAATATTGAGTTAAAAAAAAAATAAGCCATTCTGATGGGATACTGTTTTTGCATTCATTTTGCAGCTGTTCCAGTAGGTGTGAGCCTGGTTTAGCATTTTTTGATAATACTTTTATTTCACTTATTTTTCGCATTGTTTCCATTACATTTGTGCAATTTCTTTAAGAAGAGATTTAAACTGGTGATCAAAATATAATTCTGCCCCTCCATGTAAGGTCCCATCTTGATTATGGGATCCGTCCTGTAAAAAAGGATCTAGGAGAGCTGGAGATGGCACGGGGCGGGCAATTAGATTAATACAGGGGTCTCTTTTACAACAGGAGGCTAGAAAAATCGTCCTCGATCAGTTTGGAGTAGAGATGAGCAAAAAGATGTTTCAAGTTTGCCGAATTTTTCAAAAAATTCAGTTCAGACCCAAATTAATTCTACCCAAGAGAGAGAGATGTATGGACAGAAAGGTAATTCTTTCTGATGCCAACTTATGTTAGACATACTAATTTACAGGCGTTGCGGGAAAATGTGCGGGTGCGTTGCTATTATTTTTATTATATTTGGTCACTGTAGGTTGGTGTGTTTCTACATAGTAACTTCACATTGCATTATTTTTACTTTAATGGTGTCACTATATAGCATTGTATAACATTGCAACTGTATGGCACTATGCTGTATAACATATGGCTATATGTACACTGCCTGACCTTACACCACTTTTGAGCACCATATGTAGGACCCCATCAAATGTCAGGCTAGCCATGATAAAAGCCAAGAGGCTAGTGTGAACAGAGCCTTAATTCCTTATTGTTTTCTGTAAGGAAAATAGCTCCCCCTGGTGGTGGCACAAGGGAGTTAGAGCTCTAAATAACTGCAGCATCATAAATTCACAGTGCGTTTTGGATCAATTTAGATCTAAAAAAATTTGAAATGCTAGCTCCACCTTACGTTCACCAGAGGTGACCCTGAATGGGAATGCCTTCTGATATCCAAGCCTAACGAGAAGAAAAATAACCTGATGCATTGATAAGAGGATCGTATATCGTTAGAGGTTTACCATAGATTATTCAAAGTCATTTTGTGACCTGACAGATGACATTAAAGGTTACCTCTGTGTACCTAAGATACGGTGACATTGCTGCTGTGATGGAATATCTCATTGCTCAGCCCTGTTACAACCACAGCTGTGTACATACTGGGTGTTACTTCCATCTGGTGAACCTTCCTTTAAGGTTTTTTTTTTAATGAAAAATTAATTCTACATTTTTCAAACCAACGCCTGGATCTGAATACTTTTGAAATTGAATGGTTATAAAGAACTCTCTGAATTCCAGAGTGATCCTGTAATAGGTTGTCACCACTATCTCTAGTCCCTTGTTGAAATGTCTTCCCTCCTAGATATTTCACCATCCCCTGTGAGCGGTATTATTGTAGAAGGAACCACAGCAACTCAGCCACAAAGTGGAGACCATGTAAAGTTACAGAGCAAGTTGCAGAGCTAAATCACGCAGGGCAAAGGCATTTGCCGGAGTTCCGGTGACGTACCGGGCTCTACATGGGGCTGCCAGGAAGCCCGGTGACGTCACCCGCACTGATGGGCGGGCTTTAGCGCTGCCCTAGCCTGTAAAACGGCTAGGGCAGCGCTAAAGCACGCCCATCAGAGCCGGTGACGTCACGGAACACACTGCCGGGCGGAAGCTTCCGCCCGGCAGTGTGTTATTGAAAACAAAAGAGCCCTTGCCCTGCGCGATCTAGCGCAGGGCAAGGGAGCGCATCGGAGCATGAGATGCTCCGATGCTAACATCAGGGGTGCGGCCTGGGTGGAATTATGGGTATGTCCGGGTTCAGAGCTGAACCCGGACAACCCCTTTAAGACATGGTCGGGGGAGTTTGGTGTGGAGGAACTTGACTGCACACAGTCCAGATCTCAACCCCATCCAAAGCCTTGGGTATGAAGTAGAATGGAGATTGTGAGCCAGGCCCTCTCCTCCAACATCAGTGTCTGACTTCACAAATGTTCTTATGGATGATTGGGCAAAAATTCCCACAGAGACACATCAAAATCTTGTAGAAAACCTTCTCAAAAGAGCAAAGTGGGGAACAACTCAATATTAATGCCTGTGGATGCAGAAAGTAAGAACAACCCCAAAACATTCTTCAACTACATAAATTCAAAAAACTAAGGTCAGAACATGTAGGGCCCCTAAATGATGGTAACAGGGTGTTGGTCACTGGGGATGAAGAGAAGGCAGAGCTCCTAAATTGTTTTTTTAACTCTGTATATACAAAAGAAGAGAGGGCATCTCATGAGGGTGGTGCCACTGGTGAAAATACCTCAAATAACATACTTACCTGGTTGACTGTAGGTATGGTCCTTAATATGCTAAAAACATTAAAAGTGAACAAGGCCCCAGGTCCAGGTGAATTACACCCTAGAGTACCAAAGGAGCTCCGTTTTGTTATTGCTTTGCCTCTGTTCATATTATTTACAGATTCTTTAATGACAGGCATTGTACCAAGAGACTGGCGCAAGGCGAATGTGGTGCCCGTTTTTTAAAAAATTTTGGGAAAAATATTTTTCTGAGGAGGTGATTAGAAGCCTTGACAGAGGGAAGGCTGTCGATATTGTGTTTTTGGACTTTGCAAAGGCGTTTGATACTGTGCCACATGGACGACTAAGGCTACTTTCACACTCGCGTTTTGTGCGGATCCATCATGGACGGATCCGTTCAGATAATACAAACGTCTGCATCCGTTCAGAACGGATCCGTTTGTATTATCTTTAACTTGGCCAAGACGGATCTGTCTTGAACACCATTGAAAGTCAATGGAGGACGGATCCGTTTTCTATTGTGCCAGATTGTGTCAGTGAAAACGTTTGGCTCAGTTTCATCAAACGGACAGAAAAACATTGCAAGCAGCGTTTTGGTGTCCGTCTCCAAAGCGGAATGGTGACTGAACTGATGCATTCTGAGCGGATCCTTTTCCATTCAGAGTGCATTAGAATGCAAACTGAGCCCTGAATGTATCTGACAAACGGAAAGCCAAGTGTGAGTGTGAAAGTAGACTAATGGGTAAATTGAGATCTATTTGTTTAGAAAATATAATTTGTAATTGGATTGAAAATTGGCTTCATGATCGTATCCAAAGAGTTGTGGTCAATGATTCCTACTCTGAATGGTCCCCGGTTATAAGTGGTGACCCCAAGGTTCTGTGCTGGGTCCGCTATTATTTAACTTATTCATTAATGACATAGAGGATGGGAGTAGTAGTGCTGTTTCTATTTTTGCAGATGACACCAAGCTTTGTAATACAGTCAAGTCTATGGAAGATGTTAATAAGTTACAATATGATTTGGATGAACTTACTGTTTGGGCCTCCCCTTGGCAAATTAGATTTAATATCGATAAATGTAAAGTTATGCACTTGGGGGCTAATAATCTGCATGCAGCATATGTCCTAGGGGGAGTAAAACTGGGAGAGTCACTTGTTTAAAAGGATCTAGGTGTATTAGTAGATCATACACTAAATAACAGCCTCTAAGGTCAACAGAATTTTGTCTTGTATTAAAAGAGGTATGGACACATGGGGCAGGAATGTAATATTGCCACTATACAAAGCGTTGGTGCAGCCTTAACTGGAATACACAGTTCAGTTCTGGGCACCAGTCCATAAAAAGGATGCCCTGGAGTTAGAAAAAGTACAGATGAGAGCAACTAAACTCATAAAGGGTCTGCAAGATCTTAGTTATGAACAAAGATTAGAGATGACCGAACCCGTGGAAGTTCGGGTTCGCCGGGTTCGGTCGAACTTCAGGTCAAAATTCGGGTTCGGGACCCGAACTTGACCAGAACTTGACCCTGAACCCAAACCCCATTGAAGTCAATGCGGACCCAAACTTCACTTTATTATTTTCCATTATAACATGGTTATAGCCTAAAATAATAAAAATAATAGCAATCTTAAGATAGAATGCAAAAGAATATGGCAATTTAGGGGTTAAAAAACCCACTCACCTCATCCACTTGATCGCGCTGCCTCAGTGTCTTCTATCTTCATTCACCAGGACCTGCAAAAGTACCGAGGTGAGTTTTTTTTTTGTTACCCCTAAATTGCCATACTCTTTTGCACTCTGTCTTAAGAATGCAATTATTTTATGCTATAACCATGTTATAACGGAAAATTATAAAATTACCCGAACACCGAACACCAAACCTGGACTTCAGTGAAAAAGTCTGGGTTCGGGTCCAGGTACCCAAACTTGCAAAGTTCGGTACAAACCCGAACTTTGCAGTTCGGGTTCGCTCATCCCTAGCAAATGAACTGAATTTGTTTAGCCTTGAGAAGAGAGGTCTAAGGGGGACATGATTAACCTGTACAAATATATAAACGGACCATACAAAAAATATCAAGGGAAGCTATACTGTGTTAAACCCCCTCAAAAAACAAGGGGCCACTCCCTACGCCTGGAGAAAAAAAGATTCAGTCATAAGAGATGACAAGCATTCTTTACAGTAAGATCTGTGAATAGCCGCAGCAAATACAGGAGATGCTTCAAAAAAGGTCTAGATTACTTTTTATTTCAAAAAAACATTGAGGCTTCTGACAAAGTATAGGAATCTTGTTCTACACGCTCTTTCCCTTTGGCCCACCCCCTTTTTAAAAGGAAGATGGACGTTGATCCAGGGATTTGTTCCGTGAATCGATACGGCAGGATTACAGGTTGGACTTGATGGACTTTTGTCTTTTTCCGACCTTAACAACTTTGTAACTATGAGCAAACCTTTTTGCGGATGCAAAAAGGGGGGACATGGTGTCATGAACCCCCAATTTTGCATGTGCAATTACATGTGGATTAGATTACTTACCTGGTTACAGATGCCGTGTGCAGTTTGCAATCCTCAAGATGATGAGGAGGAATTTGATTGGAGAGTCATAGTAACGGGCAACATGAGGTACGGTACCTGCTAAAAGAAAAGTAGCGGTTACTTGCTGCGCATTCCCGTAAGGCACATCGAAGAATTTCCAAATTTCTTCAGTGGATGGTAGAGACACATTATGATGGAGGATATACTCTGCATTATTTAGACGATTTTTTATTCATAGGTAAAGATAAATCTAATGATTGTATCAACTTACTTCAGACATTTAGGAATATTGCTGGATATTTTAATATTCCGCTAGTCGAGGAAAAAACTGTTTATCCCACTAATTATATCAAATTTCTAGAGATTGATATCAATACTGTCAATATGGAATTCAGGATTCCAAAAGAAAAAATCGATTCTACAAAGAAAATTATTGCTTAACCTAGGGGTGGGCGATATGGCCTAAAATCTATATTGCAATATAATTTTAAGCATGTGCGATATATATATCGCTAGGGCTTCAGTAGTGTCCTGGCTGCCATGGTAACCGATCGGAGCCCCGCGATTACACTGCTGGGGCTCCGATCAGAAGCTACCACCCTGGGGCCACTGCCACCAATGATTTAATCGTGTGGAGGGGGGGGGAGGCCCACAATTAATGTAATACTTCAAAGAGGGGGAGTAGAAGGGAGGGGCTGTGGCCACTGCGCCACCAATGAATATAGTTAATATGCCCGAATACAAATGTAGCTACCTGCATATGCCGGCCATATCCCATACCTGGTCTCTATTACTGCGCGCCGTGATCCGCCGCAATTAACCCCTCAGGCTACGTTTGTATTCAGTCCATCCCCTCCTCCTCTCTGTTCTCATTGGTGGCGCAGTGGCCACAGTCCCTCCCCTCCTCCTCCTAGTCTGTTCTCATTGGTGGTCAGCGGCAGCCGCACACAGTGGGGAGGGAGGGACTCTCTCCTTCTCCTCTGTGCCGGCTCAGGAGAACATGGTGAGTGCCGAGAGCGGCGCATGTCATGTTCTACTGCGATATGGCGATTATAAACGAAATCTCTATCGTTGGCCAGATTTATATCGTTTATATCGTATATCGTCTATATGGCCCACCCCTAGCTTAACCTATTGAAAAGTAAGAAATATACATTACGTAAATTGCAGTCAACTCTGGGTTCCTTAAACTTCCTTTCTAGAGTTATCCCTATGGGAAGGATTTTCTCAGAGCGCTTATATGCTGCCACAGCAGGTAAGAAAAGGCCACATGATCATATCCGATTAACGGAAGAATTGAAAGATGATATATCTATTTGGTTAGGTTTCTTGGAAAACTTCAACGGCAGCTCTACGTGGCAAGACGAATTAGTTGATTCGGATTCTATAAAATTATACACCGAAGCAGCTGCATCAATAGGCTATGGCGCAATTTACGATAAACAACGGTCGGCTGAAAAATGGCCTTCTGAATGGTTAGATAAACCATTTATGAAAAACATAAATTTCTTGGAACTCTTTCCAGTGTTAGTTTCATTATCAATCTGGCAGAATCAGTTAAAAAAAAAACACATTTTATTCCTGTCTGACAATAAAGGGGGTAGTTTTCGCAATAAATTGCTTATCCGCAAAATCAGATGCTGAGATTAACATACTGAGATTGTCTTATTATGCTTAATTAATAACATCTGGATTAAAGCAAGATATGTCAAAAGTAAAACGAATATAATTGCAGGACTTTCCACTATTCAGAAAACTAGTTCCAGATGCGGAAGGAAGCGGCATACCATGTCCTACAGAGCTATGGAAATGAATTGGTCCTTGATCAGCAAAGTACAAACCGGATTCCAAAAAAGTTGGGACACTATACAAATCGTGAATAAAAACTGAATGCAATGATGTGGAGATGGCAACTTCTAATATTTTATTCAGAATAGAACATAAATCACGGAACAAAAGTTTAAACTGAGAAAATGTACCATTTTAAGGGAAAAATATGTTGAATCAGAATTTCATGGTGTCAACAAATCCCCCAAAAAGTTGGGAAAAGGCCATTTTCACCACTGTGTGGCATCTCCCCTTCTTCTTACAACACTCAACAGACGTCTGGGGACCGAGGAGACCAGTTTCTCAAGTTTAGAAATAGGAATGCTCTCCCATTCTTGTCTAATACAGGCCTCTAACTGTTCAATCGTCTTGGGCCTTCTTTGTTGCACCTTCCTCTTTATGATGCGCCAAATGTTCTCTATAGGTGAAAGATCTGGACTGCAGACTGGCCATTTCAGTACCCGGATCCTTCTCCTACGCAGCCATGATGTTGTGATTGATGCAGAACGTGGTCTGGCATTATCTTGTTGAAAAATGCAGGGTCTTCCCTGAAAGAGATGACGTCTGGATGGGAGCATATGTTGTTCTAGAACCTGAATATATTTTTCTGCATTGATGGTGCCTTTCCAGACATGCAAGCTGCCCATGCCACACGCACTCATGCAACCCCATACCATCAGAGATGCAGGCTTCTGAACTGAGCATTGATAACAACTTGGGTTGTCCTTGTCCTCTTTGGTCCGGATGACATGGCGTCCCAGATTTCCAAAAAGAACTTCGAATCATGACTCGTCTGACCACAGAACAGTCTTCCATTTTGCCACACTCCATTTTAAATGATCCCTGGCCCAGTGAAAACGCCTGAGCTTGTGGATCTTGCTTAGAAATGGCTTCTTCTTTGCACTGTAGAGTTTCAGCTGGCAACCGCGGATGGCACGGTGGATTGTGTTCACTGACAATGGTTTCTGGAAGTATTCCTGAGTCCATTTCCTTTACAGTAGCATTCCTGTTTGTGGTGCAGTGTCGTTTAAGGGCCCGGAGATCACGGGCATCCAGTATGGTTTTACGGCCTTGACCCTTACACACAAAGATTGTTCCAGATTCTCTAAATCTTCGGATGATGTTATGCACAGTTGATGATGATAGATGCAAAGTCTTTGCAATTTTTCGCTGGGTAACACCTTTCTGATATTGCTCCACTATCTTTCTGCGCAACATTGTGGGAATTGGTGATCCTCTACCCATCTTGGCTTCTGAGAGACACTGCCACTCTGAGAAGCTCTTTATATACTCATGTTGCCAATTGACCTAATTAGTGTTAATTGGTCTTCCAGCTCTTCGTTATGCTCAAATATACTTTTTCCAGCCTCTTATTGCTACTTGTCCCAACTTTTTGGGGATTTGTTGACACTGTGAAAATTGGAATCAACGTATTTTTCCTTTAAAATGATACATTTACTCGGATTAAACGTTTGATCTGTCATCTACGTTCTATTACAAATAAAATATTGACATTTGCCATCTCCACATCATTGCATTCAGTTTTTATTCACAATTTGTTTAGTGTCCCAACTTTTTTGGAATCCGGTTTGTAATAGGTAAAGTATTAGCTCCAAACAGGTGGAATACGTTCTGTACAATGCATGATTACAAATGCTGGGACAAGAACCTGATGTCACGCCGGTGACAGGTTTGAGAAGCTCTGAAAGAATATCTCGACATTAGTTATCTGACAGCCTCTTTTGGTTTCACTTTGTCTGTGTGTTGCTGGTATGTCCACACCCCCTGTTCAGGTGTGGATCATGTGACCTTCACCTCCCCCTATTTAGTCTGACTTTACCCATCGCTCCTTGCTCTGGATAGCTTCATTTGTTTTTTGGAAGAGCTGGAGTGTGGTTCATGGTGAAGTCCTGTTAGTCCATCATCCATCAGACTCAGAAGTTAAGTGTTCCGCTTGTTGTGTTTTGTATTCCCCCCCACCTTTGTTGTTTACTAGGCCTCAGTGAGACGCTGGTTCCTTCACCACGGAAGGAGCGGGTTGTCTCTGCCCGGTCATTACTATTAGGGCATCTGAGGGTCACCAGGGTTTTCTAGGTTCCTGTGTATGGGCATCTCTACCATCGAGAGGTGCCCATACGGATAGGAGTTAGGGCCAGGAGCAGGATTTTATAGGTGGTGACCCTTTTCCTTCCCTAGCAGTGAGGCCTAGTGTCTTTTCCCTTCCTTCTTGTTGTCCTTTGGTGTTCTCCCCTACAACATCCGTGACACCTGATCACAGCCATCCATTTTATTCACAATCTTATAGGAATGGGTAATAGAGGAGCGTATATACCAAAAAATTTGACGGGAATATTGTTTTATAAGAAGTTGATGGATGTACCCCCCTTTTCAGATAATTTTTTACTAAAACAAATCATTAAAGGCGCAAATAGAGACACCCCCAAAACACACAGAACAAGACCATTGTCTTTAGATTCAGTATTAAAACTCACTGAATACTTACATTGTATTTGTTCCTCCAGTTACGACACTTCTTTATTTAAGGCAGCCTTCTTGATTACTTGGTATATTAGTGAAGTCGCAGCTAAAAACTAAAAATCGGAAGCTCCATTACTTATTAAAGATGTCAGATTATTTCGCCGAAAAACTTGCATTAATATAAGAAGATCTAAAACTGATCAATTAGGTACTAGAACTTGGATTAGTCTAAACAACATTTCAAGTTTAAAGTTGTGCCCGGTGTTGGCATTGAAAGAGTGGTTAAAAATTTGATCCAACTCACCGGGACCCATTATTTAAACATCAAGATGGATCCCCCAATAACTTTTATGCTGACAAAATGTAAAAAACATTTTAATTTAGAAGGAAAAAAAATATCTGCTCACTCATTTCGTATAAGTGCGGCTACCCGTGCACCTAGGATCGGTCTTCAAGAAAAGACTATCAAAAAATTAGGCAGATGGAACTCAGACAGGTTTAAATTATACATTAGACCTTATCTTTTTTGTTAATTTCTTGCAGAATTGAAGATCATTTGGATTCTGGGGTCCGAACTTATTACTGCTGCTTGTAATCGTTCTACTATCAGGTTCAAATCGGATAACCTAGGTTTGGGTAATAAGGTAATAATATTCTGGAGAGGCATCTCGAATATACAAATAAAATACGTTTATGCATTTTCTGTGCATTTCAAGAGGATTTGGCCTTTAACGAATTTGTTAATTCTTCATGTGGGTTCTGACGATTTAGGTATAGTCAAGACACATTTACTCATTAAGGAGTTCAAATACACAGTAGGTAATATTCAAAAACTTCTTCCATTAGCTAGATTAGCATATTCTGAAATTGTTTCCAAATCGGAATGGAGTTCTTCTAATTTGAGCTTTATGGAGAAAATTAAAACACAGGTTGATAAGAACATTGAAAAATTCATGTTAAAACACAATGGTTTGTCCTATAGACACACTGAATTGGAAGGATTTGTGTCGGGCCTATATGTCAGAGATGGGAAGACTCTTTCTGACATAGGCCTGGACATTTTTAATGTTGGATTGCAGAACTTTGTTGAGGTGGCTACGGTGTCAATTGGCTATATGGCGGAGGGGTAATAGTCGCTCTACGAGCGGACTAAGTGTTGATTAGTCAAGTTATTGTTGGTCCAGTGATTGATAGATTCAGATGTTGATGATTTACTTAAATATATGGATGGATTGACTTTTGTTATGGTAACATAAAACACCGTGGCCAAATACTACCAAATAAAATAACAAAGATTTATTGTTTAATATTAAGTGTTGTCTTCTTTATTCAATTATTTAAGGTAATTAATGTGGGTAAATATGGCACTATGTGAGATGTGATAAAAGCTCCTGTAGGTGGAATGTGGAAGTGTTGAAAATACTCTTCTCTAGCGTGCATTGTACAGGGAGGGCCATTTATATGGATACACCTTAATAAAATGGGAATGGTTGGTGATATTAACTTCCTGTTTGTGGCACATTAGTATATGTGAGGGGGGAAACTTTTCAAGATGGGTGGTGACCATGGCGGCCATTTCGAAGTTGGCCATTTTGAATCCAACTTTTGTTTTTTCAATAGGAAGAGGGTCATGTGACACATCAAACTTATTGGGAATTTCACAAGAAAAACAATGGTGTGCTTGGTTTTAACGTAACTTTATTCTTTCATGAGTTATTTACAAGTTTCTGACCACTTATAAAATGTGTTCAATGTGCTGCCCATTGTGTTGGATTGTCAATGCAACCCTCTTCTCCCACTCTTCACACACTGATAGCAACACCGCAGGAGAAATGCTAGCACAGGCTTCCAGTATCCGTAGTTTCAGGTGCTGCACATCTCGTATCTTCACAGCATAGACAATTGCCTTCAGATGACCCCAAAGATAAAAGTCTAAGGGGGTCAGATCGGGAGACCTTGGGGGCCATTCAAATGGCCCACGACGACCAATCCACTTTCCAGGAAACTGTTCATCTAGGAATGCTCAGACCTGACACCCATAATGTGGTGGTGCACCATCAAAAGTTTCCCCCCTCACATATACTAATGTGCCACAAATAGGAAGTTAATATCACCAACCATTCCCATTTTATTAAGGTGTATCCATATAAATGGCCCACCCTGTATATTGTGTGTACATGTGCATTATTTATTTATTGTATATAGCAGTATGATTTATATCCTGTATTTTATTTGGAAGTATTATTTATCCATTGTATGTGACAGTATGATTTAAACATTGTATATAGGCATATTCTTTATATATTGTATATGGCAGTATTATTTACAAATTGTATATGGCAGTATTATTTACACATTGTATACTGCAGTATTATTTCTACATTATATGGCAGTATTATTTATTATACATTGTGTATGGCAGTATTATTTATATGCTATATTTGGCAGTATTACCTAAACACTGTATGACAGTATTATTATACACTATATTTGTCAGTTTTACTTGTGCATTAAATTGCAGTGTTTCTTATGCATTGTATGGCAGAATTATTTATACATTGTGTATACCAGTATTATTTCTACATTGCATATGGCAGTGGTATTTATTGTATTTGTCAGTATTATTAATATATTGTACAGCACCTTTCCTAGATGGATTTTATATATGCAGCTGTTTCTTGGTAACTGTATGTTGCTGTTGTCTGAGCTTGGTGTGGCTCCTACATTTTTGAGCTGAATGTGGTGCCCGGCTATCACTCCAAGTTAAAGGTGGCAATGGTACGGTTATTTATACACCGTATGCCTGTACAGTATGTGGGGTTGACCAAAAGACAGTATCACAATGGACCCCATCCAACATTAAACTGACCCTGTTTATATACCACTGTGTTACCAACAATTGACCAGAATCTATATGGCAGTGAATGGACGGTGGAGATCCCTGCTTGCAACCACTGACTGGACACAGACATTCCAGTCTTTTACCAAGTGCTGGACCTTGCATATACCACTGGGTCATTGTATATGGTGTGGAGGAGACCCCTCTGGATATTATTCCGGCTGATTTAGTGTTATTGCCTGTGCCTTGTTGCTATGTGTGCATTTTTCTCCTAACATGTGAAGTTATTGGGTGTGTACCTTTAGTGTCCTGGAGCAGGGGTACTTTGAAGTCTGGATGTTTGTGGACATTTGCCCAGGGGTGGGATTCAAATTTTTAGCAACAGGTTCCCTACTCAACGGCGGACACGCGGCGCCACGACACATGTTTACATATACATACACCATATATATGCAACACACATACACATTAAATACACCATATACATGGTACACATACATAAATACACTATATATACACTGCACACACATACCGCCCAACGTTTAAAAAGCCTAAGGAGCTAAACAATCAGCAGGGGCGCACAGCGCGCCACAACAAGTTTTTTGAAGCGCTGACCCACACCTCTAACGCAACCCAATATCTATCTTTAGGTGTCCCAACCCTGTCTAGTCTTCACTGTGCCCCCAACACAGTAGTTATGCCAGATCTGGGGTAGTTGAGAGGTATGCATACATAGACTATATAGACACTACACTCACATAATGACATATACTATATACACCCATATATGATACACTATACAGTATATAAATTACACACAGGCTACACTTACAGTAAATATACCTACTCCATATACAATTTATAAACATTTGTACCTAGCACTAAAGACATACTTGCATACACATTACATTTAGTGCTATCCACATGCCTCTTACATCCAGTGACGTCTCCTTTGATGTAGACATTCTCTTTCCTCATCTTCTCCTTTCAGACCAGACCGCCATGATGATTTTTCACCCATCTCTCATCTCTGCAGTTTGACAAAAAGACATTTTAGGTTCCTACTTTTCTATCATCCTCCCACCCTCTGAACAACTTATACTGCCACCTTAAATACTGTGCCTGCCATGCTCCCCAATACTAAACTGCAGAAAAAGTCCCCCTGATAATACTAGTACCATGTAGATAGTGCCCTTCAATAAATATTGTCACACACTGCCCAAAAATAACTGCGCCCAGTAAATAGTGCCCCTGACATAAATAGTGTAAACATTATGTCCCCCAATTACTACTAGGGGACTATGGGGAACATGATTACTATTATGGGCACTATGGGAGCATTATTTGTAATGCAAGGCACCAACGAAACAGACCAGTGAGGATGAAGTCAAAGGGGTTTATTAACAAAATAAACAAAGTCCAGGTAAGGCTACTTTCACACTAGCGTTCGGGTGTCCGCTCGTGCGCACCGTTTGAAGGGGCTCACGAGCGGCCCCGAACGCATCCGTCTGGCCCCAATGCATTCTCAGTGGAGGCGGATCCACTGAGAATGCATCCGCCTGCCAGCGTTCAGCCTCCGCTCCGCTCAGTGAGCGGACACCTGAACGCTGCTTGCAGCGTTCGGGTGTCCGCCTGGCCGTGCGGAGGCGAGCGGATCCGTCCAGACTTATAATAGAAGTCAATGGGGACGGATCCGCTTGAAGATGACACCATATGGCTCAATCTTCAAGCGGATCCGTTCCCCATTGACTTACAATGTAAAGTCTGGACGGATCCGCTCAGACAACTTTCACACTTAGAAAATTTTCTAAGTTTTAATGCAGACGCATCCGTTCTGAACGGATACAAACGTCTGCATTATAGGAGCGGATCCGTCTGATGAAACATCAGACGGATCCGCTCCGAACGCTAGTGTGAAAGTAGCCTTAACTTCACTGGGCAAATATCAGGCAAACAAAAAAACGACGGAAAACCAGGAGTAGTTCGGATCCGTGCAAAAGTCTCTGTGCAACTTGCCAGGTAAATGGATGCATCACGGAAAGTCCCGGGTCCTGGGTCCCACTGGAATGGACGGAGTCCCAGCAATCTTCAGTCAATAGCTAGCAGTACTGACCTGCACCTGGATAAGGAAGGATAACAGTGGGCATTGACCGATCTGGGAGGCCACCTTTTAAGTGCCTGCTAACAAATCCCAGGGTGCCAAGTGTCCACTCCCCATAGGTCATGATCCTGCCCTACACTTGTGTACAAGGCTTTGGTCGGTCATTAGTTAATTAGACCAATGCCGGCCCCCTAACCTACTTTGAACTTGCGGCCAGGTGCTATTCCCTTCGCTGGTCGGCGAAGCGCATAAGAAGCACATACGCGCGACCGCGTATCCCTTTGCGAACCTGTTTTCGAATGTACACACGGATGCACGACAGGCTCTGCAAGAGTGCGCAAGCTCGTCGACATGGACACTGGAATGGAATCCGCAATAGGCACCGGAGACAAGCTCGGCCGCAGCGCACACTGCCACTAGCCCGGCCAAGTTGTCCCCGAAAGCCATGCGGTGTTACCCTCCGGCGCACATGCGAACACATCCCCGCGTTGGATCGCAAAGGGGTCAGAGCTGGTGTATTAATAGAGACACGCATAACCTGTCCCGCCGCTCCACGAGGACCCTTTTTGGTCCCACAAAAGTGCGAGACAGGTGAGGATCTTACATTCTCCCCCCCTCGAGGAGGTGGCTCAGAAGACTCCAAGCAAACTTTCCCCGGATTATCCTGGTGGAAAACTGCCACCAACTCATCCGCATGCACCAGACGAGCAGGTACCCAACATCTCTCCTCTGGACCAAAGCCCTTCCAGTCTACCAAGTATTGGAGAGACCTCTGGACAAAGCGGGAGTCCAAAATCCTGTTCACCTCGAACTCTGGCACCCCTTGGACATCCAACGGGGGTGGAGTCTGAATTAAGGGGGCGGAGTCGGCCACCGATTTGAGAAGTGATACATGAAAGGTGTTCACTCCTCGACTCGACGGTGGAAGAGCAAGCTTGTACATAACTCGGTTGATCTTTAGCGTCACCAGGTATGGACCAATAAATCGAGGACCCAACTTGGAAGATACCTGACGCAGCGGAATATTCCAGGTGGAGACCCACACCTGATCTCCAACCTTAAACATTTGCTCTACAGTGCGAGGACGATCAGCAAATTTCTTCTGTTGCGCCACCGCACTGCGGAGACTCCGCTGAACTCACGACCAAATGGGACGTCTATCCTCGAACCATTGATCCACCACCGGTGAATCAGTGGAGGGCCCGGCCAGAAAAGAGAGCCTTGGATTCCTGCCCCCCATGCACCTGAATGGGACATCTTAGTGGAAGCATGCTCAGAGTTGTTATATTATAACAATGTTATAAGCCACCTCCGCGAAGGGTAGATGCGCGGCCCATTCCTCCTGGCAGTCTGACACGAAGCACCGGAGATATTGCTCCAGGGTCTGGTTAGTCCTTTCCGTCTGACCGTTGGTCTCTGGGTGAAAACCGGAAGAGAAAGACAAATTTATACCCAACCGGGAGCAGAAAGAACGTCAGAACAGAGAGATGAATTGAACACCTCTATCTGAAACAATATCATCCGGTGCTCCGTGCAATCGAAAGACATGATTCAAAAACAGATCTGCCAATTCTCTGGCCGAGGGCAATCCAGGAAGTGGGATAAAATGGGCCATTTTACTAAAACGGTCCACCACTACCGAGATTACCGTACTTCCAGAGGACCTTGGCAAATCTGTAATGAAGTCCATGGGGATGTGAGTCCATGGAACCTGAGGAATGGGTAGTGGGAGCAAAGAACCAGAAGGGGCAGACCGAGATGGTTTACATCGAGCACACACACTACATGCCTGGATGTAGGCCTTAACATCCACGGACATATTGGGCCACCAAACGTGATGTTTAACAAGGGCAAGTGTTTTCTTAACACCCAGATGCCCTGCAGACTTGGAGTCGTGAAGCTGTTGGATAACCTTTAACCTAAGGTTAACTGGTACAAACCATCGCCCCTCGGGCTTGTTAGGCGGACTCTCTGCCTGTGACGGCTTGAGAAGAGAGGACAAGTCCTCCATTAACTCTGCGGTCCCTAGGGTGGCCAGAAAACATTTAGTTGGAAGAATAGTCTCTGGCTCAGAGTTTCGGATGGAAGCAGCCTCAGGGAAGCAACGGGACAGAGCATCTGCCTTCACATTTTTAGAACCTGGCTTATACGTGAGGCGAAAATTGAAGCGGGTGAAAAACAATGCCCACCGAGCTTGTCAGGAGTTGAGTCTCTTGGCAATCTCTAGGTACTCAAAATTTTTGTGGTCAGTGTAAACCGTAATGGGATGTTCCACACCCTCTAGCCAATGTCTCCACTCTTGAAAAGCCAATTTTACTTCCAGAAGCTCTCTATTGCCGATGCTATAATTACACTCAGCTGGAGAGAGCTTCCGAGAGAAGAAGGCACAGGAATGTAACCTCTCAGGGACCCCAGAATACTGTGAAAGAACTGCCCCAACACCCACCTCGAAAGGCGTTGACCTCGAGGACAAAAGGTCGGGAAGTGTCTGGAGTAAGGATTGGCGCAGTGCAAAAGGCCTGCTTTAGCGTCTCAAAGGCTCTGTCTGCCTCTCTTGTCCACTTTGAAGGATTAGCTTCCTTATTAGTGAGGTTTGTGAGAGGTACCACTATCGCAGAGAAATTCTTAATAAACTTGCGGTAGAAGTTGGCAAAGCCTAAGAAACGCTGCAGTCCCTTCAGATCCTTAGGCCGAGGCCAATCCAAGATAGCAGAAAGTTTGGATGGATTCATAGCCAGTCCCCTTTCTGAGATAATGTACCCCATAAAAGGCAATTTCATTACATCAAACAGACACTTCTCTAATTTGGCAAAGAGGCGGTTCTCCCTCAGTTTCTGGAAAACCTGACACACGTGTCTCCGATGAGACACCAGATCTGACGGGTAGATTAGTATGTCGTCTAAATAGACAACAACAAATCTACCTAAGAAATCTCTGAGGACATCATTGATGAACTCCTGGAAGACCGCAGGAGCATTACAGAGACCAAAAGGCATAACGAGATACTCCTAATGTCCGTCCCTGGTGTTGAATGTGGTCTTTCATTCATCACCTTCTCTGACGCGTACCAAGTTATATGCACTCAAATCTAGTTTGGTGAAGACCCGGGCCCCTGCCACCTGAGAAACTAATTGTCAATCAGAGACAGAGGGTACCGGTTCTTCAAAGTGATCTGATTGAGGGCGCGAAAATCGATGCAGGGTCTCAAGCCTCCATCGTTCTTCTCCATGAAGAAGAACCCGGCTCCAGCGGGGGAAGTGGATGGACGAATGAAACCCTTCTCAAGATTCTCTTTAATATAATCACGCTGGGTCTGAATCTCAGGCCCAGTGAGATTATATAGATGTCCCCGGGGTGGCATGGTACCTGGCAACAGATCTATGGGACAATCATATGACCTATGGGGAGGTAACACATCAGCCCCCTGTGGACTGAACACATCCTGGAAGTGATGGTAATGCTGGGGTAATGTACTTAATACTTCTGTGGAGGCTAGTGGCAACTCAGGACATATGCACCGAGTGAGGCATTCAGTACTCCACCGGCAAATCTGACCTGAGCGCCAGTCCACTATCGGATAATATAGTCTCAACCAAGGGAGACCCAAAATCACAGGAGTGGATGGCATGTCCAGGACAAAAAGGCTTAATGTAATGGGGTTCCGAAGGTGCACTCGGTCCCCCATTGCCCGCAGAACTGTTGCTTAGCTTTGGGAATGAGGATCTGTGTTTGACCTCATTCCCAGGGCGGCTTTACTGCTGGGTGGCTCCCTGCTCCTAAGTCTGACTTGAGCGCCGAGCTGATCACTCGGTGCTCAACTGGTTGGTCTGTCGGTCATGTGACGCTGGCCACGTCACATGACCCTCACTCCCCACTATAAATACAGGCAGCCTGCTAGCCACAGGTTGCCTGTTAATTTCTAGGTTCCTGGCTATTTGTTGGACTACTGAATACTCACCTGATTCCGTTCCCTGACGATCCTTTTGCCTGCTCCTCCTGTACTGCGCATCCGTCCTGGTATTGTGACCTCGGCTCCCACCTGACTACTCTCTTAGGACTCCTCTTGTACTTCTCTACTCTCCTGGTATTTGACCCCAGCTTCTCCTGACCATTCTTTGCTTAACCCTTTGTACTGCGTAGCTCTCTTGGTTCTGACCCGGTCCGTTCATGTTCCGTATTTTGTCTTGTCTGTCTTCCCTGCACGTATCCTAAGTTAGGGACTGTCGTCCAGTTGTCCCCTGTCATCAGGACTCGTGAGGCAAGTAGGCAGGGCCAGGGGTGAGGGTGGAGCGCAGTGGTCACTATCCTTCCCCCTGTGTGTGTGTGGACGTGACCGTTACACTTAAGGTCTCTCGATGATCAGCCCCCACTGTTACCTTTATCCCGGGCGTCATCCACACGGCACGTCCATCCTGAAGAGGAGATCCATCAATAGCGGTCACCGACAGGGTGGTCTTTGGCTGGATAAGCGGGATGCCAAGTCGATGCACCAAGACTGAGTCCATAAAATTCCCTGCTGCTCCAGAATCAATCAGGGCAGAAAACACATGGACTTTGTCTTGCCACTGTAGTGAAATGGGTACCATTACTCAAGTTGGAGGAGGGATAATAGCACCTAGGAGGTTCTCCTCTATGCCCCATAGATACATTTGTTTCCCGCCGACAGGAGGGGACAGGTCTTAACAAGATGTCCTGCTTTTCCACAAAACAGGCACAGACCTTTCTGTTGGCGGACCCAACCTCCATTGGCTCTTCTGCCGGCTTGGTGGCCCCTGGATGTGGCCGTGAAGGTGTAAAGCGAGTCGACCGTTCTAGCCGCCTCTCCCGGATCCGTCTGTCAGCATCGTTTGCCTGGGAGATGGCCATCTCCAATGAGACGGGAGTGGGTAAGGCTAGAAGAAGATCCCGGACTGCATCAGAAAGTCCCAGCGGGAAACGATTGCGGAGGGCCCCAGGTGATGAAAGCTGCCTATCGCCCGAATTCCGCAGTGTATTCGGCAGGGCGGCGACCTTGCTGAATATGCTCTAGATGGTTCTTGGCAGTACGGGTACGATCTGGGTCATCGTAGATAACGGCCATGGCCTCAAAGAAAGCTTTGACTGACAAATAGGCGGCGTGGTCCTGGGGCAAATTAAACGCCCAACGCTTGGGGATCTCCACGCAGCAATGACATTATGATCCCAATTCTCTGTCTAATATTGCCGGAAACTATAGGCCGCAACTGGAAATATAAAAGCCAGGAGTCCCTGAAGTTTAGGAATTCCTGTCTATCTCCTGTGAAGGAGTCAGGCAGAGGAATCTTCGGCTCCACTTGGTGTCTTGCGATCGTGATGGGCAACGTGGAAACTCCTTGGAGCAGCTGCTGAACCTCCCCATCACATTAGACAGTTGCTCCTGGATTTGAGCTGCAGTGACTGAAGGCACATTCGGGCGTCGTTGGGTTAACATATTAACTGCTCCTGTTAACTTAGTTAGCTGCTGCTGGATTCTTTTCATGGCAACTGTTTGTTGGGCCCACTGTTCTGTAATGCAAGGCACCAACGAAACAGACCAGTGAGGATGAAGTCAAAGGGGTTTATTAACAAAATAAACAAAGTCCAGGTAAACCTCACTGGGCAAATATAAGGCAAAGAAAAAACGAGGGAAAGCCAGGAGTAGTTACAAAATTATGTTCTAGAGATACATACGGCCGCAGTATATGTAATTTTTTAAAGAATTCAGCAAAACTAAAACAAACCTCAAAAGGTTTGCTCATCTCTACTCCAAACTGATCGAGGACGATTTTTCTAGCCTACTGTTGTAAAAAAGACCCCTGTATCAATCTAATCGCCTGCCTCTGTGCCATCTCCAGCTCTCCTAGATCCATTTTTACAGGACGGATCCCATAATCAAGATGGGACCTTACATGGAGGGGCAGTATTAGATTTTGATCACCAGTTTAAATCTCTTCATAAAGAAATTGCGCAAATGTAATAGAAACAATGCAAAATATAAGTGAAATAAAAGTATGATCAAAAAATGCTAAGCCAGGCTCAAATCTACTGGAACAGCTGCAACTGTAAATTAGTGCAAAAATGATCTCCATCAGAATGGCTTAATGTCACGGGTGAAGTTTGCAGATAGCTAGAACTTATGAATAAACGAGCGACTGGCTTGATCCAAACTAAGGAGCTTATAGGTGAGCCCTATAAAACCATAAGAGCTCTCCCTGACTGCTATGCACATGCAAGGGTCTCGATGGTAGACGATTGCATGCCCACGTACCTAAGTCTGTGTGACACCTGAAAACCCTATAATAGTGAGGGGACACGACCACCGGCTCCCTGCACTTAATACGGACGGAGTCAGGGTCACCTAGAATCAAGCCAGCAAGGAAACACAATAAAGTAAAGGACTTATCTGAGCAAACTGCAGAAGCAGCCTCTAGCAGTGAACACTTCATCCAGGAAGTAGTATAAACCACAAAGTGAGGCAGTATGGGAGGGAATATAAAGGAAGACGATTAGTCTAAATAAGTGACACCTGGCAGAAGGAAAGGAGATGAGAAAGTGAAACCAAAACAAAGAACATCATACAAGAGGTAGAGAAGAATGTCTGTCAGACCTTCTCACAGAACTGGCGGTGACACTTATTTTGTTTAAACTCAATATTCATAGAATATGAATAAATTTTTAGAATTTTTGGCCGTGCTATACCTTGGTAATTCAATGCTAAATGTTCTCTTCTGTAGCAGAATAGAGAGATAAGCTCCTACATAGATGGATAATCCATTGTCATTTTACTGCTGCTTTGAGGGAAGATATCTGCAGGGTTATCCTCATGATGATAGAAGATCAGTAGAATTGAGTTAACAGTATGACAGCTTTATTGTTCTCTAGACAGGCCTAGATAACGATGCCCACAGAAGAGCATTGCACTGATCAGTGAGATGTGTGATGCTCTAATTGAGCCGTTCCAGGGGAGCTCTCTCATTACTGTTTTTAAATTAAAGGGGTTCTCCCATGATTAATGTAAAACATGTAAAACAGAAAACATATAGTACATGAAAGTCTCTTTCTAACAAAGAAATTAGAAAAAAGGTGAACAGCAGGTAGTGCAACACAGATGGATTTCATTGAAAAAAATCACCAGCTATAATAAATTTCTAATTACGTACATGCAATTGCAAAACTATTCAGATCTACAGTCGTGGCCAAAAGTTTTGAGAATTACATAAATATTGGAAATTGGAAAAGTTGCTGCTTAAGTTTTTATAATAGCAATTTGCATATACTCCAGAGTGTTATGAAGAGTGATCAGATGAATTGCATAGTCCTTCTTTGCAATGAAAATTAACTTAATCCCAAAAAAACCTTTCCCCTGCATTTTATTGCTGTCATTAAAGGACCTGCTGAGATCATTTCAGTAATCGTCTTGTTAACTCAGGTGAGAATGTTGACGAGCACAAGGCTAGAGATCATTATGTCAGGCTGATTGGGTTAAAATGGCAGACTTGACATGTTAAAAGGAGGGTGATGCTTGAAATCATTGTTCTTCCATTGTTAACCATGGTGACCTGCAAAGAAACGCGTGCAGCCATCATTGCGTTGCATAAAAATGGCTTCACAGGCAAGGATATTGTGGCTGCTAAGATTGCACCTCAATCAACAATTTATAGGATCATCAAGAACTTCAAGGAAAGAGGTTCAATTCTTGTTAAGAAGGCTTCAGGGCGTCCAAGGAAGTCCAGCAAGTGCCAGGATCGTCTCCTAAAGAGGATTGAGCTGCGGGATCGGAGTGCCACCAGTGCAGAGCTTGCTCAGGAATGGCAGCAGGCAGGTGTGAGCGCATCTGCACGCACAGTGAGGCGAAGACTTTTCGAAGATGGCCTGGTGTCAAGAAGGACAGCAAAGAAGCCACTTCTCTCCAAAAAAAACATCAGGGACAGATTGATCTTCTGCAGAAAGTTTGATGAATGGACTGCTGAGGACTGGGGCAAAGTCATATTCTCCGATGAAGCCTCTTTCCGATTGTTTGGGGCATCTGGAAAAAGGCTTGTCCGGAGAAGAAAAGGTGAGCGCTTCCATCAGTCCTGTGTCATGCCAACAGTAAAGCATCCTGAGACCATTCATGTGTGGGGTTGCTTCTCATCCAAGGGAGTGGGCTCACTCACAATTTTACCCCAAAACACAGCCATGAATAAAGAATGGTACCAAAACACCCTCCAACAGCAACTTCTTCCAACAATCCAACAACAGTTTGGTGAAGAACAATGTATTTTCCAGCACGATGGAGCACCGTGCCATAAGGCAAAAGTGATAACTAAGTGGCTCGGGGCCCAAAACGTTGACATTTTGGGTCCATGGCCTGGAAACTCCCCAGATCTTAATCCCATTGAGAACTTGTGGTCAATCCTCAAGAGGCGGGTGGACAAACAAAAACCCACTAATTCTGACAAACTCCAAGAAGTGATTATGAAAGAATGGGTTGCTATCAGTCAGGAATTGGCCCAGAAGTTGATTGAGAGCATGCCCAGTCGAATTGCAGAGGTCCTGAAAAAGAAGGGCCAACACTGCAAATACTGACTCTGCATAAATGTCATGTAATTGTCGATAAAAGCCTTTGAAACGTATGAAGTGCGTGTAATTATATTTCACTACATCACAGAAACAACTGAAACAAAGATCTAAAAGCAGTTTAGCAGCAAACTTTGTGAAAACTAATATTTGTGTCATTCTCAAAACTTTTGGCCACGACTGTAGGTGCTGTGTTGGAAAATGAAGAATTTTTTTTTTTTTTCTTCTCATGCACCACACAATTCTATTTGCTTTTGATGCAGCTTCCTGGCATTGAGTCTTTAACTTCACCCATATACCCAGGTTCCTCTCTTGTTCTGCTATCCCCAGTTGCATCCCATTTCATGAATTGCAGCCGTCTCCCATTTCCCAGCTGCATGTAATCATTTATACAAGGGGTTATTGTAATCATTCACATATATCACTTAAATGGGTTGTCTCACCTGAGACATTAGTGGCATATCGCTAGGATATGCCACCCATGTCAGATAAGTACAGGTCTCACATTTGGGAACCCTACCCATCTCTAGAACGAAGCTACCAAAGTGAAGGAGAGCACGTCACTCATGTACGGACGCCCTTCATTCATTTCTATGGGAGAGGTGAAAATAGCTGAGCTCGACGATCTTTGGAAATTCCATAGAAATTAGTTGGCCTATTTTTTGTTCCCACCTGGAAACGAATGAAGGGCACCCACACATGTGCGGTGCGCTCTCCATCACTTTGGGGGCTCAGTTCTAGAGATAGGTGGGACCCGCACCTATCTGACATTGGTGGCATATCCTAGCGACTATTGTCTCAGGATTAGACAGCCCCTTTAATCCTAACTTCATCCGCCTGAGACCGCTGTATAGCCGATGTTGAGAAAGTCCTGTTGACATAAGGACATGTGTTATCTGCTCTTGTATTGCTTAGATTGATAACGCATACAGTCTGTCAATAATTACCATTCATAGTGAAGCAAATAATAGCTCAGGCATCCCTTCAGCTCACGGTATTATCACAACCGCATGTGGGTAGTGCACACCCACTGTCCTCGTTTTATGATCCTGTCTTGTGGTCATGTCACGCGTTGGGCGTGATGTTTTGTCTTCTTAGCTCATTACATTGCGATCAGTTAACTGCTACAATACTCTTGCAGTTTTTGCACAGGGCAATGCTGTTGTCTTCTGCAGCATGGAGATAAAAACATAAAGTAGACACTTGTATAGAGCTAGCAGCAGCCAAGCATTGCTTAGATCTAGCCAGTTTTGGGCATGCTGCACCCATAGTATCTGCGGCATCACCGGTTCCCAAAGCAGATCTGGTCCTGGCATTTCCTTGAGAGGTTCTGGATGTGCGTCGCCTCTGGTCTTTATTGCTGCCACTGCCACTTGCAAACATTGCCTGATCCTCAGCTCCCCGATCCAGCTCCCAGATCCTGTCCAATACACAGTCATCATCAGAGTCCTCACCCTCCCCACCACTTTTATTACTGTGATATATCATGGTGAGCTCCTTGGTCCCCCTCCCTGCTATGTACTTGCTATGTCCAGAGTGCCATTGTAGCTACCACTGCCCTGACCCCCAATACCGTGGCTACGGGTGCCACTTTAACCATCACCACCACCAACACAGCTATGCATGGGATCCTCCACCTACCTCTGAACCTCCTCCTCAGGGTAGTCCAAACGCTGAGTGCTCTTACACAAGCCATCAACATAGAGACTCTCTTGACTATCTGAGGTAGGGCATGGTGGGGTTTTGTTGCATCTTGTTAGGAAAAAAGAAGGCATCCTGCTAGGAGGGGGCAGTGAAGACAGAGAGGACACTACTGAAAGGCTTCTCTGGGATTGCAAGGAGGAGGAGCAGGAGGAATACTGTGACCCCTGGCTCCCAGGTACGGTATCAAACACAGAAGTGACCTGTATGTCCTACTGCTGTGACTGAGAGGAAGAATGTGGCTGAATCCGCAATCCTGTTTCTCCTCAGTGATAATGATGTGCCTTTCCGAAGCCAAGAAGAAATGTGCCCTAATACTACTACTGTCCAGATTGCTGGTGTTACTACTGTCCACATTCTGGCTCTGAGAGGACGAGGCCTGGGTCTTTTTGTTTTGAACCAATGATTGTCTTAAATGAAAAGTCACGGGTCTCGTACACAGTCACACAAATAGGACCGGTTATAGCAAAATTGCAAGCGTGTTTTCTGTACCTTAAAGAAAGAGGCACCATTAAATGTCCTTCCCCTTCTAAGAACACACTGAACACTGCTATTGACAATGGGAATATTGCAGTGTTGTCTCCAGTAAGATTTCTGCCTGCTGTGTTATTTGCATTTAAAAATGTGGTTTCAGAAAATAACTTTCTCCACTGTAACACACATTGCAAACTTTTAAAGCGATTATTCTCCCCATCACACCAACAATACAGCAATGCAAAGAAGGCGAGTGTAAGATCTGAAGCACATTATAATCTCTGTCATCCTGTGGTATCTGTGTATACAACTCCCCTTCAAGCGCTCACTACACATGCCTGGATCGCTACTGCTGAAGGAGTGCTTCTGGCCAGGCGCTGACATACATGAAAGAAGGGTCAGGCTATAGCAGGGAGGCAGGCAATAGGGCCTGCAGTATTCAAGTGATTCAGCTCAGCAATGGTCATGCACCAATTTTCATGACATCAGGTAAATTTAGGTTGTTTTTCCACACAATAATACTAATTATGAACTTCAAGAATAGCAACTTAGGAACCATAACAGCATGATCAGTCTGCACATTTGATTAGCTCAATAGGGCTGTTCTGGTGACAGATACCCTTTAACTGCTTCTGTAACTGAAAGACATGTGCAGTACCCCAGAATAAGGTACTTGTTGTAGAATGGCCTGATGTATTTTTTAACCGAGTATAGCTTTGTATGGATCAGTCAGGGTTAACAATTGTGAGTCTGCCTTTGTAGGAAGCTAGGAGATGGCATTAGGTCCTCCCCTAGTTCACTCTAGTGTTAATTGAGGAAGTGAGAGGAGCTACATGTGCTCACTCCTTGGAGCTTTGTATTATGAAAGCCAACTCTACTTTACATTACTCCAAAAAAGAGTGAGGAAGAAAGAACTAGAAGGTCTAGAATCTGCATGGTTGAGCATTGGAGTCAGTTAGTAAAGTGTTTGCTGTTTAAAGGGGTCGTCCCATCTGGGACATAGGGGTGATATCGCTATGTCTGAAAGGTCCCACCTCTGGGACCAGCACCTATACTTAGAACGGAGCCCACACCACGTGTGCAGCCACCCTCCATTCATTTCTATGGGAATGCCACTCAGCTATTTTCGGAAGTCCCATTGAAATAAATGGGAAGCACACCAGACAAGCACAGCCACCGCTCCATTCACTTTAGCGCTGACAGAAGTAACCAATGCTCGGCTATTTTTGTCAGTCCCATAGAAATGAATGGAGAATGGCCGCCCATACAAAACCCATAACATAACCATCAGACAGGAGCCCCGACATCAGGGTGTAGACCGAGGGAGGAAAGAATGGGGGACATTTATTAATGCTTTTATGCCACAATTGTGGTGTAAAAAAGGAGCACATTGTGGTGCACGGCATCTGCGTGGCTTAGCAGAAGGGGGCGTGGATTTGCACCGCCACACTTACTCTAACTTTCGCCAGAAAGTGGCGGAAGTCTACACCAGTCTGTAGCTGGCGCAGACTTCAGTTTCTGGCGCACGGCATGGCATGGATGTGCCTAATTGTTAAGAGGCTTTTGCCTCTGCCTTCTCTAGCCCTAAGGATAGTGTTGAGCGAAGCGAGCTTCGGATCAAAGATCCAAAGTTGCTTTGTTCAAAACTTTGTTAGAATGCTGTACAGAGAACTGTCTCCATACAGCATTCTAATGTATGGGTTCCCAGCGAGGCGAGACTTCGGTGAATAACTATGGTATTCAAATTTTTTACTTGAAAACCAGTTTAAAACTTGGATCCGAATTCGGCTTCAGTACCGACTGGTCTCACGAAACTTCGGTGATCACCAAATTCACCTCGCCAGAGCCTATACATTAGACCCATATCCGTACAGCATTCTATCAAAGTTTTGAACAAAGAGACTTTGGATCTTTGATTTGAAACTCGCCTCGCTCAACACTACCTTGGGAGCATCGGCCTGAGGAATGTCACAGAATAACTGTTATAGCCAGAGCCACTGTGCCTACCACCCTCTTCTTCTCCAGAGCTTGCAGCCCACGAAATACAGATAAATATATTTTTTAACTCATTTTTATTGAGTAAAAAAACAGTCAAATAGTGAGATTGAAATGCACTGGTCACGATGTATATACAGTTACAATTTGTAACATCGGCTGCTGTACGCCGTGGTCCTGGGCGCCGTGCTCAGCGGTGACCCTTCCGTCCACCGCTGAAGTCCGGGGCTCTATTGCTGTACATGCTGTGGGGCTGATCCCTGTCTGCTTGCCTTGACTCTCCTGTTGCCGACCCGGATTGCCTGACCTGTTCCTGTGCCGCCTGCCCTGACCTTTTGTCTGTCTGACTACGCCTCTGCCTCATCCTTCGGTCCTGCACTGTTGCTCCTGCCTGACTACACTTGTACTTCTGGTACCTACTCAGGTACCTCCTCATCCGCCTGGACCAGCTGCCTCGTGTGCCTACCCTCCTCAAGAGGTAGCGACCTGGTGTTCCCCTCTGGAAAGTCTATCCCCACCATCAGGGGTACTGTGAAGACTCGAGGGGTACACTTAGACAATGCCCTTAGAGGAGGTGGGACACGTGGCACAGTGGGTTCACACCCGCTGGTTCGTAACAGTACACTGAGGCCATCGACTCCGCTAGTCACCCAAAGCCTGTCGTTCACGAATTGTTACATGAAGTGAGGCGCCTGAGTGAACGTCAGGACGTCATGATGCAGTTCATGCAAAATATTGCTGCTTGTCTGGATGCCATCTCTTCTCCAGCTATTGCAGGGTCGCCAGTCGCTGCTACTTCTGCAATACCCACACAGGTGAATCCGGATTTGTGTGCCGCTGGTGTGCAACTTCTTCTGACATCCTGCTATGGTGGAGATCCAAATACCAATCGTGGATTCCTGAACCAGTGCCTGATCCACTTTGAGTTGCATGGGCAGAAGTTTCCCACTGAGTGGTCCAAGGTTGCCTTCATTGTGTCCCTGCTGTCTGATGAGGCTCTTGCTTGAGCAAATCCTATTTGGGAACATGGAGTTCCAAGGAACCTAGGGGCAAACTTGAAACTAGAAACCCTTAAACCCACTAATCTGCAGTCTTTCCTGGCTACCTTCTGGCTGGTCTTTGAAGAGCCCGCCCGCACGTCCTCTGCTGCATCAGCTCTGCTGCATCTACGACAGGGCTCCTCGGCTGTGGGTCAGTATGTCATCCAGTTTCGTACCCTGGCTGCCGAACTTGCATGGAACAATGAGGCTCAACTGGCGGTGTTCTGGGTGGGGCCTTTCTAACTGTATTAAGACTGTGCGTCTACTCTGAATGACCTGATCTCCTTGGCCACAAGGATAGATATGCGTTTCAGGGAATGTTCTAAGGAGGTCGCATTCACCAGAAGATCACCTAGTTTGGCTCTATCCTTCCAGAGGCCGGCTTCTTACCATCTGTCTAGAAAGGTCTCTGTCAGTGGCTTCTTTAAACGGATTACCACTCCCGGAACCAGTGCTTTCTGTCACTATGCCCCTTAAGCTGCAAATTGGGGTTCTGCAATCTGAAATGATCTTCTTTTATGTGCTGCCAGCCTCCGCGAATCCGGTTATCCTTGGTCTGCCCTGGCTGCGTCAGCACACTCCAGTTGTGGACTAGCACTCCGGTCAGATTCTGCGTTGGGGATCATCCTGTCACTCCACTCCTTATCCGCATCCGAAAGGCGATGAATGGAAGACTGCTTTCAACACTCGTGATGGACACTACGAGTATCTCGTCATGCCCTTCGGCCTGTGCAATGCTCCCGCGGTATTCCAGGAGTTGGTAAACAATATCTTCTGGGATCTGCTCTATGTCTGCGTGATAGTGTACCTGGACGCCATACTAAACTATTCTCCAGATTTGACCACTCACCGGAAGCATGTAAGTTTAGTTTTACAACGGTTGAGAGAGAATCGACTTTATGCCAAACTCGAGAAATGCATCTTTGAAAAATCTACCGCACCGTTTCTTGGATACATCATCTCGGATGCCAGGTTGCAGATGGATCCTGAAAAATTTAACGCAGTAATGGACTGACCCCGCCTACAGGGTCTTCATGCTATACAACGCTTCCTTGGATTCGCTAATTTCTATAGTCAGTTCATCCCGAATTTTTCATCCCTTACATTTCCGATCTCTGCTCTTACTAAGAAAGGGGTGAATGCCAAAGACTGGACTCCTGAGGCAGAGGCTGCCTTTGTCCAATTAAAGAGGTCCTTTGCTTCGGCACCTTTTCTGCATCATCCTGATGTCTCCCACCAATTCTTTTTAGAAGTGGACGCCTCCTCCATAGGAGCCGATGATGCTTTGCTACAGAAAGGTTCCAAGAGCAAGATGTTTACATGTGGGTTCTCCTCCAAGCTCTTCTCATCTGCTGAGAGGAATTACTGTATAGGAGACAGAGAACTTCTGGCCATAAAACTTGCCTTGGAGGAGTGGCATTATCTATAAGAGGGGGCCCAACATCCAGTGATAATCTTCACCGATCTCAAGAACCTCACATATCTTCAGACCGCCCAGCATCTGAACCCTCATCAAGCCAGGTGGGCTCTCTTCTTCTCCCATATTGATTTTAAGCTACGCTTTCGCCGGCTGAGAAGAACATCAAGGCGGATGCGCTGTCTAGGTCATTTGACTTCTCCGACCAGCGGGAGGAACCTCAGTACATTGTAGATCCTGCCTGATTGATCACAGTGGCTCCTGTCTTGAAAAAAGACATCCCTCCCGGGAAGACATTCATGCCATCTGCCAAGAGGAGACGTATGTTAGCTTGGGGGCACAACTCCAAACTGGACGGTCACCCAGGAATCCGCAAAACCACAGAACTTGTGTCTCGTCACTACTGGTGGCCTACATTGTCCAAGGATGTGCGTGATTATGTCTCTGCCTGCACCGTCTGTGCTCAAAATAAAGTCTCCAGAATCAAACCACCCAAGCTGTTGTTACCTCTACCTGTTCCTGATGCTCAATGGCAATGTGTTTGCTTTATTACAGATCTGCCCTCTTCTGCCAGATGTACAGCTATTTGGGTGGTCATGGACCGCTTCTCCAAGATGGCGCACTTCGTTCCTTTGACTGAATTGCCCTCGGCTGCGGAACTTGCTAAACTGTTCCTGAAACATATATTTCATTTGCATGGTTTACCTGGGCATATTGTTTCTGATTGCGGAGTTCAGTTTACCTCTAAGCTCTGGAGAGTTCTCTGCCGACTGCTAGAGATCGACCTGGACTATCTCCGGCATTTTGTTTCTGCTCAACACGACAACTGGGTACAATTGCTACCTTGGGCAGAGTTCTCCTATAATAACCACACTAGTGAGTCTACTGGATCCTCTCCTTTCTTTGTCGTTTTTGGACGACATCCTCGTACACCTCTCCCTGTTACTACATCTTCTGGGGTACCAGTGGCAGATTCTTCTTTTAGGGATTTTTGGAAGATTTGGTGTGATACCAAGGTCTGCATCAGTAAAGCGGTGACCCGCATGAAGATGAATGCAGACCAGAAAAGAAGTAAACCGCCTCAGTTCTCGTCTGGAGACAAGGTATGGCTATCCTCCAAAAACATCAGTTTAAGGGTTCCTAGTTTTAAGTTTGTCCCTAGGTTCCTTGGACCCTTTGAAGTTTTGAGGAGAATCAATGAAGTGATTTATACATCACGGCTACCTCCCTCTCTACGTATCCCCAATGCCTTCCACGTATCCTTGCTTAAACCTGTAGTCCTTAACCGCTTCTCAACTGCTCTGTCTACTCCTACTCCGATATTTGAAGATTCGGAGGGGACATTCGAGGTCAAGGACATCTTGGACTTCAAGAAGAGTGGCAAGAAGACCTACTATCTGGTGGACTGGAAGGGCTTCGGTCCTGAGGAGAGGTCTTGGGAGCCAGAGGAGAATATTCATGCGCCAGACTTGATAAAGAGGTTTTTGTCCCGTCGTGGACTCAAGAAGAGGGGGGGTAGGTACTGTAACAGTGGCTGCTGTACGCTGCTGTTCCCCCGCTTACCACCGTGGTCCTGGGTGCTGTGCTCAGCGGTGATCCTTCCGTCCACCGCTGCAGTCCTGGGCTCTATTGCTGTCCATGCTGTGATGCTGAAGATTCCGCTCCACAGGTTCCACTCAGCCCTGGCAACAGCATGCTAGCAGCTGGTTTCTTGTTACACTGCCCTAGGGGCGGCGTGCATCACTCCCTGGGCTGCATGCGTTGGGTCATGTGACCTCGTTGACCAACCCGGGCTCTCCTGCAGGTACTAAAGTGGCTTAGCCCCCCTCCCAGATGCCTCAGAGTCAAGGTCCTTGTGTTTTCTACGCTCCTGATACTCACGTGTGCTCCTGACTTATACCTTGTTCCTAAATTTTGCTACTCGTCTGATCCCTGTCTGCTTGCCTTGACTCTCCTGTTTCCGACCCGGATTGCCTGACCTGTAGTGATGGACGAACATCGGCCGGGACGATTCGTGAACGCAATCGCGTGAACTCGATCGAATGTTCGCGGACCCCATTCACTTTAATGGCAGGCGAACCTGAAAAACCTTCAGGTCATATTTGCTGCCTCCAAATACTTACTAGAAGTGCACAAATCGACAACATGGATAGTGACATACCAGATGTATTATGCAAATTTGCAATCTCCATTCATAATTTTTTTCATTGCGAAATATCGGCAATGTAATTTTTGTGTATGCGCATGTGCAAAATAGGCGTGGCCTACTACAGCAACTGGTTTCCACCGACCCGAAGTTGGATGCGATCAGAAAAGATGGTTGGCAGCAATTTTTGCGACGTTGAGGAAGAACTCCTGATCACTGTAAGTAATTTGACTTTGAAGCTGTGTATTTGATTACATTTCACATGAATGTCAGAACAATCGCTTTATATGCAGATAGAGTGTTTAAAAAAATTCGCCATTGTGAAAAACCCTAATGATGCGATTTTTTTTCCCGCAGTACACACAACTTCACATTTTATAAGGTCTCAGTAGATATTAGTGATTGGTGCACTAATTATTGTTGTAACATCACAGCACTATGTTTGTAGTATGTATGTATGGACAGCAGAGAAATATCTCTCACATGCACATTGCACATCCATTTTCCTGCCGCACACTATATACCACACACACAGTCTATAGATAATAGTTTGTGTCCTGTTGGTCAGTACTCAGGAGAAGCTTTATTTGTCAGACCCCCAGTATTGGCTGGTTCATTTAGAGTTACCCAGGGTGCACCACGGGGAGGCGAACCAGCTTTACACCCCATAACGTACCATTACTTCACTAGACAGGTACATTTCTGCTCAGCTGGACAATATCTAATTGCTCACTCAGACCCCACACACATACAATCGCAATACAATCCGATCTTCTAACCGTAACAGTAAATTTAATATTTCCCGTTCAAAGACTTAAATACTTTTTGCGGTTTTGTTGAGGACATTATTTTCAATACTAGTATTTAAAAAAATTGTCATTATACAGTTGCAAGAAAAAGTATCTGAACCCTTTGTAATGATA
Source organism: Bufo bufo (assembly GCF_905171765.1). Classification (NCBI taxonomy): domain Eukaryota; kingdom Metazoa; phylum Chordata; class Amphibia; order Anura; family Bufonidae; genus Bufo; species Bufo bufo. The sequence continues at coordinate 30,729,583 of NC_053391.1, read as the reverse complement.
TGGATTTCTGCACAAATTGGTCATAAAATGTGATCTGATCATCATCTAAGTCACAACAATAGACAATAACAAAAAATAGTGGTAGGTTGTGGTGGCTCACTAGCAAGTAGTTAAGGTATGGTGCTACAAGCTCATATAGAGGGAATCACCCCACCCTCTCTTAAAAGGCAAATGTAGTAATAGGAAAATGAGCGAGCACTCATACACTTGGCAACCAGATTGACACGTGCAGAAAATATTTATTAAATCCCCATAAAATACAAGTAATAAAATTTATAAGAACAATGTAGCAATAATATACAACATTACAGTCACATATATTGTGGTAGATATGATCGACACTATATTCATATGACTCAATAGTGTCGATAAATTCAATAATATATATCACACCAAAAAACTTCAAGTATATACTGTTATTTGGGAAAGAGGGGGTATTATCTTCTAGCACTCTATCCCAATTTGGGAAACTGAATGTCACTGAAAATGCTGTAGGTGTATTCACTGGGAGCGCAATATGTTCATAAAGTGTCCATAGGAATCCTGATAATGTGAAAAGTCTCTTATAGCATATCCTTTTAAGCTCGATATGAGCTTTGGATTGAAGAAAACTTTAAATCGATATTTGGCTTACCGTCTAGCGTCTGCTGTCTCCCTATTGCTTCAATGGAGCTTTAAATATTTGCCGGCTTATTCATTCGCTCCATACAGCAAGCTGGTTTAAATTTCGCAGGAGTTCCAAAGATCGCGGGAGTTGCCACTCTGTTCCGCAATTTCCTTTGGTGCAGCTTTCGACGATAAGAATAGTTAATCCTTTGCTGTAGAGATTTTCTTCTGTATGGCCATACAATATTATCGGAGGCTTTTCAATGCAGGTACAGTCTGCTTAAACTAATAACACACAAAGAATTAAATGTAACCATGTTTTTATTGAACACACCATGTAAACAATCACAGTGCAGGTGGAAAAAGTATGTGAACCCCTAGACTAATGACATCTCTAAAAGCTAATTGGAGTGAGGTGTCAGCCAACTGGAGTCCAATCAATGAGATGAGATTGGAGGTGTTGGTTACAGCTGCCCTGCCCTATAAAAAACACACACCAGTTCTGGGTTTGCTTTTCACAAGAAGCATTGCCTGATGTGAATGATGCCTCGCACAAAAGAGCTCTCAGAAGACCTACGATTAAGAATTGTTGACTTGCATAAAGCTGAAAAGAGTTATAAAAGTATCTCCAAATGCCTTGCTGTTCACAGTAAGACAAATTGTCTATAAATGGAGAAAGTTCAGCACTGCTGCTACTCTCCCTAGGAGTAGCCGTCCTGTAAAGATGACTGCAAGAGCACAGCGCAGACTGCTCAATTAGGTGAAGAATCCTAGAGTGTCAGCTAAAGACTTACAAAAGTCTCTGGCATATGCTAACATCACTGTTAGCGAATCTACTATACGTAAAACACTAAACAAGAATGGATTTCATGGGAGGATACCACAGAGGAAGCCACTGCTGTCCAAAAAATACATTGCTGCACGTTTACAGTTTGCACAAAAGCACCTGGATGTTCCACAGCAGTACTGGCAAAATATTCTGTGGACAGATGAAACTAAAGTTGAGTTGTTTGGAAGAAACACACAACACTATGTGTGGAGAAAAAGAGGCACAACACACCAACATCAAAACCTCATCCCAACTGTGAAGTATGGTGGTGGGGGCATCATGGTTTGGGGCTGCTTTGCTGCGTCAGGGCCTGGACGGATTGCTATCATCGAAGGAAAAATGAATTCCCAAGTTTATCAAGACATTTTGCAGGAGAACTTAAGGCCATCTGTCCACCAGCTGAAGCTCAACAGTAGATGGGTGTTGCAACAGGACAACGACCCAAAGCATAGAAGTAAATGAACAACAGAATGGCTTAAACAGAAGAAAAGACGCCTTCTGGATTGGCCCAGTCAGAGTCCTGACCTCAACCCGATTGAGATGCTGTGGCATGACCTCAAGAAAGCGATTCACAGACATCCCAAGAATATTCAGCAGCCACCATATGTTAACACCGGGTTATTAGAGACACCTCCTCCCGAAGTTGTTTCGCCAGTGAACTGGCTTCTTCCAGGAAGAAGCCAGTTCACTGGCAAAACAACGTCGGGAGGAGGCGGCTGAGGGATCGACATGCACGTTTTGGGTATTTATTATTATTTTTTGATTCCCACACATAGGCTACCATCTTATCTTTTCCATTGGACCTTTATGTCCAGGGTTTACATGTTCTATGTTGGCCCTTTGTGTGTTTTTTTCCTGGTATCCTGGGTACCCCTGTGTGCAGACCCCTCAGCCCCCTCCAGGGTTCTGTTCCTCACTGATGTTTCTCCCCCTTTCCTTCTTACTGCTGATTTTATATGTTACAATTACTGTCTAATGTATATTCAATAAAGAATTTTCTATGTTTATAAATGGAGGAGCTGTAGTCCAATCTTTTTGTGGAGTATCCCAAGAATATTGCTTAACTGAAACAGTTCTGTAAAGAGGAATGGTCATAAATTACTCCTGACCGTTGTGCACGTCTGATCTACAACTACAGGAAACGTTTGGTCGAAGTTATTGCTGCCAAAGGAGGTTCAACCAGTTATTAAATCCAAGGGTTCACATACTTTTTCCACCTGCACTGTGAATGTTTACATGGTTTCGTCAATAAAAACATGGTAACATTTAATTCTTTGTGTGTTATTAGTTTAAGCAGACTGTGATTGTCTATTGTTGTGACTTAGATGAAGATCAGATGACATTGTATGACCAATTTGTGCAGAAATCCATATAATTCCAAAGGGTTCACACACTTTTTCTTGCAACTGCATGCTTGCATCTTTATCTTGCAGCGCATGTTGGGGCGGGGATATCATCTCACCCGGGCCCATGCTAAAAAACAGAGGATAGTCTGTGAACTAGTCGACGAGCTGTTGCGGAAGTTACAAGTTAAGCACCACAGAATGGCCTTTATAAAAAAAATGGTCAGATTTAAAGCGGAGGAATCCAGAGCAGATCAGAGAGATCCAAAACCGAACATGCCTAGGCACAATGCTTACATTACTTTTGTATCTCTCACCAACACTCTGTAATGTATATATACAGATATGCAAATAAGTGTGGCAGGCGCAGCACTATGAAGTGCCTTTTGCGCTGTGGCATTAGAAGAATTTTGGTGACTCTGACTTTTAGTCTAACCAGACTGTCTATTACTCTGTAATTCCTCTAGTGCCGTTCTATGGAAACAGTAGGTTTAAAGAGCACACCAAATGCTTCAAATAACTTCTTTATTAACTTTAACTTTTCTTCATATATAACACTGCCGCCTCCGCAGCAGATAGTCCATGTACATAACACGTGTTGAAAAGATATCACAAAATGGCGGTATACATAAGATGGTGGTTCAACTGTTCAATCTTGTCAATCAAGATAAAATGGTGTACTCTCACTTTAAGTTATTTAAGCACTTTATGATCTCTCTGAGAGGTATATCTGAGGTCTAACTAATAGTTCTACTTGCTGAATTTGGTCGCAATTTGCAGTATACAGTTAGCAGTAACTATTTGCACATTGGTTGAGTAGGATCTGGTATGGTTGTATGCAATTTGGATTGCAATATGGAATTTGAATTTGTATGTGAACTTTGTAGTTTGCAATTGGTGGAACTGTAAGTAAACACATATATAACTAGTTCAGTATACAGTTCTAATCAATATATTAACAGTAGGAACATTATATAACTGTTTTAAATACCTATTTTGGCCTCTCTGCTTACATAAATCACAGCTCTTAGTGGAGTGTGTGTCTGTTCAGCTTCTCTCTCTGGTGAATAATGATTCCAGCAGTTCCTGCTAGGGGAATTTCCCACACAAGCTGTGTGTGAGGCTGGCTGTAATTGGTCAAAACTCCTGGGGTGTGAGGCTGGCTAGGATTGGTCAAGACTCCTGCCCAGCAACAACAGTTTAACTCTATGCTTTCTGTTGTTTCTGCTGTGTCATTGAGATTACCTCACATTCATATAATGAATCTTAAAGCCATATTATCTTTTCTGCTTCTGTGAACACAATATATAACAGTTATATGACATCCAAAACATGATGTCACAGTAAATAACTCTGCTTTTGTCTTTAACACATAAACATACGAACTGTATTAAGGCTATTGGCAAGTTTAGCTGTATACACATCTAAGCTATACTAGCAACCTAGGACAGGTCTTAGCTGGCCAGCTACACACCTACCAAAATTACCTATAAGTCTATGTTCTTAGGACTTAATCATGAATTTGAGGAATTTTTCATCAGGTTCTCAACTTCCAAGTGTCTTTTATCACTCTCAAGTAGAACAACTAGCTTCTGTATAGGAAGTTCCAACTTGAGTGGAGTAGTGAGACGCTTTCCTTTTTTGTCAAGTTTTAAGTCTCCTATTTTTAACAACACTCTTCTTACTAGTTTGTCTCCATCTTTTTGAACTTCTAGAACTTTGGCCAATTTCTATTGACTTCTAGGTAAATGTTCTTTCACTAACACTATGTCACCAACTTGGACCTTTCTTCTGGGTGTTTGCCATTTACTTCTTAGCATCAGATTGGCTAAGTACTCTTTCCTCCATCTATTCCAAAACTATTCTGATAGATATTGAACTCTTCGCCATCTCATTCTGGCATATAAATCCTCTTTGGTGAACTCGCCAGGCGGTCGCTGTATGTAATCCGACTTAAGGTGAAGTAGATGGTTGGGAGTTAAAGGGTCCAAACTTGTTGGATCGTTGATGTTATCAACTGTAAGTGGACGACTGTTAACAATAGACATTACTTCATAGAATAGGGTCCTAAGTGAAGCATCATCTATTCTTCCGGCGTTCTTTTTCAATACTGAACTAACCACATTTCTCACAGTTCTGATTTGTCTTTCCCAAACTCCTCCTGTATTGCTTGCATGTGGAGCATTCATATGAAAATCACACTGTTTCTCTAACAAATACTCAGTTACTTTTTCTTTATCGATCTCTTTTAGAGCTTTCTTCAATTCATTCTTTGCTCCGACAAAATAAGATCCTTGGTCAGATCTAAGCTCTCTGATGGTACCTCTAATGGCAATAAAACATCTTAAGGCATTGATGAATGCGTCAGTTGACATATCCTCTAACATTTCCAGGTGAATTGCTCTAGAGCTCAGACATGTAAATATTAGTCCATATCTCTTGTACTCCTTGCGGTTCTTTTTGGTAATGAATGGGCCAAAACAATCCACTCCAGTATAAAGAAATGGTGGTGATGGGTTTACACGATCTGCCGCTAAATCTGCCATTCTTTGTTCTTCTATAGGTCTACTTGCCTTTCTGCAGACTACACATTTACTTATATACTTTGCTATAACTTTTCTTCCTTTCACAATCCAGTAACCACCTTCTCTCAAACAGCTTTGGGTAAAGCTTCTTCTTTGATGCAAGGATATGTTGTGGTAGTGATCAATAATCAATCTTGTGAAGGTAGAGTTTTTGGGTAGAATTGCTGGATGCTTCACTCTGCTAGGTAACGATGCATTTTCCAGTCTCACTCCCACCTTCAGTATACCATCCTGCAAAACAAGAATAAGCTTGTACAATGGGTGGTTGTTTGGAAGCATTTTAGGTTCTTGACTTAGGGCTCTTTCACACTTGCGTTCTTTTCTTCGGGCATAGAGTTCCGTCGTCGGGGCTCTATGCCGGAAGAATCCTGATCAGTTTTATCCTAATGCATTCTGAATGGAGAGAAATCCGTTCAGGATGCATCAGGATGTCTTCAGTTCAGGACCGGAACGTTTTTTGGCCGGAGAAAATACCTCAGCATGCTGCGCTTTTTGCTCCGGCCAAAAATCCTGAACACTTGCCGCAAGGCCGGATCCGGAATTAATGCCCATTGAAAGGCATTAATCCGGATCTGGCCTTAAGCTAAACGTCGTTTCGGCGCATTGCCGGATCCGACGTTTAGCTTTTTCTGAATGGTTACCATGGCTGCCAAGACGCTAAAGTCCTGGCAGCCATGGTAAAGTGTAGTGGGGAGCAGTATACTTACCGTCTGTGCGGCTCCCCGGGCGCTCCAGAGTGACGTCAGGGCGCCCCAAGCGCATGGATGACGTGATCGCATGGACACATCATCCATGCGCATGGGGCGCTCTGACGTCATTCTGGAGCGCCCCGGGAGCCACACGGACTGTAAGTATACTGCTCCCCCGCTCCCCACTACTACTATGGCAACCTGGACTTTAATAGCGTCCTGGCTGCCATAGTAACACTGAACGCATTTTGAAGACGGATCCGTCTTCAAATGCTTTCAGTTCACTTGCGTTTTTCCGGATCCGGCGTGTAATTCCGGCAAATGGAGTACACGCCGGATCCGGACAACGCAAGTGTGAAAGAGCCCTAAGTCTCTTCAACTCTTCACTGTAGAATCTCTGTTAAATGAGTCTTATGACTGTTTCTTCAGCTTTCATTCTTTCTTCTACATTCAACGATTCCTTCTTTCTGATTCCCTTTGCAAAACTTTGAATTCGAGCTACTACATTTATGACTGTATTCTACACTGCTCAAAAAAATAAAGGGAACACTTAAACAACACAATGTAATTCCAAGTCAATCCCACTTCTGTGAAATCAAACTGTCCACTTAGGAAGCAACACTGAGTGACAATCAATTTCACATGCTGTTGTGCAACTGGGATAGACAACAGGTGGAAATTATAGGCAATTAGCAAGACACCCCCAATAAAGGAGTGGTTCTGCAGGTGGTGAGCACAGACCACTTCTCAGTTCCTATGCTTCCTGGCTGATGTTTTGGTCACTTTTGAATGCTGGCGGTGCTTTCGCTCTAGTGGTAGCATGAGACGGAGTCTACAACCCACACAAGTGGCTCAGGTAGTGCAGCTTATCCAGGATGGCACATCAATGCGACCTGTGGCAAGAAGGTTTGCTGTGTCTGTCAGCGTAGTGTCCAGAGCATGGAGGCGCTACCAGGAGACAGGCCAGTACATCAGGAGACGTGGAGGAGGCCGTAGGAGGGCAACAACCCAGCAGCAGGACCGCTACCTCCACCTTTGTGCAAGGAGGAACAGGAGGAGCACTGCCAGAGCCCTGCAAAATGACCTCCAGCAGGCCACAAATGTGCATGTGTCTGCTCAAACGGTAAGAAACAGACTCCATGAGGGTGATATGAGGGCCCGATGTCCACAGGTGGGGGTTGTGCTTACAGCCCAACACCGTGCAGGACGTTTGGCATTTGCCAGAGAACACCAAGATTGGCAAATTCGCCACTGGCGCCCTGTGCTCTTCACAGATGAAAGCAGGTTCACACTGAGCACATGTGACAGACGTGACAGAGTCTGGAGACGCTGTGGAGAACGTTCTGCTGCCTGCAACATCCTCCAGCATGACCGGTTTGGCATTGGGTCAGTAATGGTGTGGGGTGGCATTTCTTTGGAGGGCCGCACAGCCCTCCATGTGCTCGCCAGAGGTAGCCTGACTGCCATTAGGTACCGAGATGAGTTCCTCAGACCCCTTGTGAGACCATATGCTGGTGCGGTTGGCCCTGGGTTCCTCCTAATGCAAGACAATGCTAGACCTCATGTGGCTGGAGTGTGTCAGCAGTTCCTGCAAGACGATGGCATTGATGCTATGGACTGGCCCGCCCATTCCCCAGACCTGAATCCAATTGAGAACATCTGGGACATCATGTCTCGCTCTATCCACCAACGTCACGTTGCACCACAGACTGTCCAGGAGTGGGCAGATGCTTTAGTCCAGGTCTGGGAGGAGATCCCTCAGGAGACCGTCCGCCACCTCATCAGGAGCATGCACAGGCGTTGTATGGAGGTCATACAGGCACGTGGAGGCCACACACACTACTGAGCCTCATTTTGACTTGTTTTAAGGACATTACATCAAAGTTGGATCAGCCTGTAGTGTGTTTTTCCACTTTAATTTTGAGTGTGACTCCAAATCCAGACCTCCAAGGGTTAAAAAATTTGATTTCCATTTTTTTATTTTTGGGTGATTTTGTTGTCAGCACATTCAACTATGTAAAGAACAAAGTATTTCAGAAGAATATTTAATTAATTCAGATCTAGAATGTGTTATTTTTGTGTTCCCTTAATTTTTTTGAGCAGTGTATTTTGAACAACTGGCTAATCTTTCAAGTATGTCATCTTGACACTTGGCAGCAGTGCTCAATGTTTGTACAACTTTTACTTCTGGATCACCCATAGACAATTCTGTGTAACCTTTACTGGGCGTGATTTCCTTTTCCCAAAGGAACTCTGGGCCTGTGAATGAGTTAGAATTTTTCTATTCTGTTACAGTCAGGCCTCTTGAAGCATGATCTGCTGGGTTATGCTTTGTGTCAATGTGATGCCAATGTTCTGGATTTGTTATTTCCTGAATTTTCTCAACTCTGTTGGCGACAAAGATATGGGATCTTAGAGCTTTGTTGATTATGTATTCCAGGACAACTTGTGAGTCTGTCCAAAAATATTCTTTATCTATTTTCAATTCCAATTCTTCTCTCAGAAACTTGCTTACTGATGCTGAAACTACGGCTGCTGTCAGTTCAAGTCTTGGTATTGTCTAAATACTGGTAGGTGCAACTCTGGCCTTCCCCATAACCAGGGCACAGTGTATCTTTTCTTCTCCTATCACTCTGATGTAGGAGCACTGACCAGAACCATAACTACTGGCATCTGAAAAGTGATGAAGTACTATTTTCTTGTACTTTCCGAAATCATGAGGTACAAAACATCTGGGTATCCGAACTTCTCACAAGTTTTGCAAGTCTCTTATCCAACTCTCCCACCTTGGCCTCAAAATTTCAGGTATTAGCTCGTCCCATACCAACTTCTGTCTGCATAATTCTTGTAGTATTTATTTTGCTCTGAGGATTACTGGGGCCAAGAATCCCAATGGATCATATATAGAAGCCACTGCAGAAAGAATGGTGCGTCTCGTTGCAACTTTCTCTTCAATAGATACTTCAAAGAAGAACTTGTCGTTTTCTACATTCCATCACAATCCAAGTACGTTCTGAACTGGAAGATGATCATAATTAAGATCAACATTCTTCATTGTTGCTGCACGTTCAGAATCACTGATGGATTCCAGTACCTCTCTGTTGTTTGAGATAAATTTGTGAAGGCGCAGGTTTCCTCTTGCGCATAACTCTAGACTTATAAGACCATCATCTACATGAAAGTTTTTCTTCAAAAAATTTGCTGTTGATGGGCAATCTTTTTCATTCTGATTGGCCAGGTACTTCATACTATAATTGGTGCAACCTGGAGACGATGCTGCTCCAAAACAAGTGTACTTTCGGTCTGCATTCTGCTGGCTCTGTATACGTATCTCCGTCCTCCCACCATAGGATCCTCAGGAAGTCTCTATCTTCATTCTTCACATGAAACTGGTGGAGCATCTTTTCAACATCACACATGACCGCTATGGGATACTTTCTGAATCAACAGAGTACTCCAGGCAGAGTGTTTGTAAGATCTGATCCTTTTAGTAGATGATCGTTCAATGCAACACCATTATACTTTGCTGAACAATCAAACACCACTCTAATCGTATCTGGTTTCTTTGAGTGGTAAACACCTTGATGTGGGATGTACCACACTTCTCCTTCTTTAGATTGGTTATTAATTTTCTCTGCATGTCCTTCTTTGAGGATACCTTCCATGAATTTAAAATAATCATTCTTAAATTTGGGATCTCTTCCCATCTTTTTCTTCAAACATTTAAATCTTGTTAGGCCAAGATTTCTGTTATTTGGCAGATCGGGTCGTTCTCTAAAATGTAAGGGCATTTCAAGATGACCTTGTTGATTCTGCTGACTACGTTCTTCTAGAGTATGTACGAACTTTATGTCTTCTTGGGATACACTCTTTTCTTTAGAACTTATATCTGCAAAGTCGGATTCAAGGATCTTGAATACTTTTGCTGGACTTACAGTTGGTAACTCTTGGGCAGATATTCAATGACACAATTCTGTCACCTGTCTAAAGTTTGCGATCTGCTGTTTTCTTCCAACAACACCCCATCCTACAGTAGATCAGTTTGAACAGCGTAGGGTTCCCCTTTCCTCCTGTGATTACCTTTCGCGGTACCAAGGCTTCGGGACAATCATAACCTATCAACAGTCCAACACCAAACTCCTTCAGCGGGGACATTTCATGAGATATGACAGATAGGTGCTCCCATTTATTGGCTGTTTCACAGGTAGGTATGCGATCTCGATCTAGAGGTATATCGTCTTTTGTATAAGCTGGAGGTAGATCTAATGTGCAGTTTGAATGAAGTCATCTAACTCTCAGTCCTTTGACCCTTTGACTGTTCACTAATGTGCCTCTCCCTGTCATTGTGGTGAGTTTGAGCTTCACTGGTTCTGTACCTACTTGTAATTTCTTGCAGATTTCTTGATCAATAAAGGTGACATCACTCTGGGCATCCAGTAGCACATAGACATATACCTTCTTGTTCCTCCTTTTAGGATTTGAAATGCACACTGATACAACCATTGATGTGCCGTCGCTTTGTCCTTCCCTCACTCTGCGATACTTCCTTTCCTTCCTCAGTATCTTTAGGTATTGAGGATTTAGCTTTATTTGGACGTTCTTCATGTAGTGGTGTAGGATGGCGTTCTTTTGCAAACGCTGCATGTGGACTTTTTCTTACACTCCTTAGTAACATGGCCTTTTCTTAGACATCCGAAACACAGTTGGTTATCCAGTACAAATTTTTTATTTTCTTCTGGGGACTTCTCCTTCAATTGTTGGCACTTGTGTATAGAGTGGTTCTCTCCACAGAACATACATTTGAAGGTAGTCTGAAGATTTGTCAGTTCTGTCTCTCTACTGATCCCAGTAGTGACTTTAAACTTGCTCTCGTAGGTATCTTTAGCTGCTGTGTTGGTTGCAAAGCTAGTTGCTCTTGCACATCTTATCTCTTTTGCAGGCCTTTCTTCTAAGGATTTTAAGACGTAAAATGATGTTACTGGATTACATGCTATTCGTGCTTCCTTATTGACGAACTCAGAGAACTTTTTAAAACTTGGGAAGTTCTTACCTAGATCTAACTGTTCAGTTACATAGCGACTCCATCTAGAAGCCACTTCTTCAGGTACAGTAGCTTAGTTAGCATCCTGTGCTTTTTTAGATAGTCATTCAGTACTTCCAGTCCTTGAACATGTGGTATGGCATTGCTGCATGCTTGCAGGAAGTCACCATACTTTTGGAGTCTGAAGTGTTCTTTAGGACCTATTTTAGGCCAGTTGTTCTCTCTAAAGTCTCTTTGTTCTAAGAAAGGATGACCATATCTTGCATTAAATTTGCCCTAAGCTTGCTTGTAGGCTTCTTTGTCTTTTCTATAGACGTTACCTTCAAGAACTTCCTTGGCTTCTCCACCAACATATCTCTGAAGGTAGAATAACTTGTCAACTGGACTGAAGCAATGATGCTCAATGATCATCTCAAAACTTGCCTTCCACTCTTTGAACTTCAGTACTTCTCCCGAAAATACAGTAGGTTCCGGAATGGGAAGTCTAGCTAGGACTGTTCTCTGTGGTCTTGCTGGGACAATGTTTGCCGTGGCATCTAGGAATAGAATCATCCAGTTCTATTTTCTCACTTAGTTCTGAATAAGGTGAGTCCCTTTCTTCATCTTTTCTGGTAGAGATAGAGGGTAAATTCACACACCTTTTTCCTGACACTGGACTAGGCCTCTCTTTGTTTTTATGAGCAGGGATGGAAGGATAATAACTTATTTCTTCACTACCTGCTGGAGATTCCCTTCCATCCTCCTGGGCGTATGAAGGAAAGTAGGAGTCTGTTTCTTCACTTGGTACAGATTTGAACCTATAACTACTCTGATTCATATCCTCTTTGTGTACTTTGAGTCTGGCTTCTATGATCTTAACTTCTTTCTGCCTTTCCAGACTTTTCATCTGTTGGCACTGTGCTTCCATTTCAGCTTCCATTTGATGGCGCTGTGCCTCCATTTCAGCTTCCATAGTGCTGTGCCTCGATGGCAGCTTCCATCTCAATTTCTGCTCTCTTGACAGCAAGTTGTTCAGCTAATTCCTTTCTTTTGGCTGAAGTACTTGAGGACTCTGATATGTGGGTGGCACTTCTGCTAGCGAAGGAAGTCACACTTGAGATTGTGGTTCCCCCTAATGACCTAGCATAGTCTCTCATAAAAAGTTCGTTCATTCTCTTTCTTGCTTTAACTTAATCATAGTTTGCTGCAGATGAAAGTTCTCTCATGAGCTTTACTAAATCTTTAGTGACCGCAGTACATGTGTCCCTGTTCCTTACAATATCCTGGGAAGGTGTCGTAGATAACCGCAGGTTGACATATGCTGCCATAAGTTTCTGATTCAGATTCTTCTACCATCTCTACCATATCATTCAAGTTCCTTTTTATACTTTCTTGCTTTAGCTTTCTACGAATGTCTTTAATATATGATTTCCACCTATCATACATCCGGGCAAACTTTTCTCTTTTAATGCTGCTTCTTGCTCCAATTATAGCACCCCTCAATCAGTATTTGGCAGAACCAGGTATATGGCACCCCTCAATTAGTATTTTGTGGAAGCAGGTGTATCGCAGCCCTCAATCAGTATTTGGTGGAAGAAGGTATATGGCACCCCTCAATCAGTATTTGGCAGAAACAGGTATATAGTACCCCATAATCAGTATTTTGTGGAAGCAGATGTATTGCATCGAGGGGTACACTTAGACAACACCGTTAGAGGAGGTGGGACACGTGGCACAGTGGGTTCACACCCGCTGGTTCGTGACACAATTTAAAGACATAGAGCTGGTTTGTCGCAAAGACGTATTGTTTTTAAGAGTAAACAGTACAAACAGTATGTACAGATTGAAACAATCCTGGACACTTGGAAGTACAACAAATCATCCAGGTCTTGACATAGTAGGCTGGGCGTGTCATCCACAGATGTTATTTAATGGTCTACAGAGTCTATCACCCTATCACACTTAGCAGATACACCATGGTGTACCATGGAAATGAATGCCAATATCTGGTTAATTTGTAGCTTCCACATACTTATCAAAGGAGTATTAGAACTGTACCACCCTAATGCAAAAAATTTCCGTACCATGTACAGGGCTTCTCGAAGGAAGACATCCATCCTAATCTAATAAACCCAGCAAGCATACTTCTGGGGTGCAATTAACTTGGATAGATGTTAAAGTGGAGAGAAACCTTGAGACATCTTGCTATAATTGAGATATAGGATAACAAGTCCACAACATGTGTCAGAAGTAATCTCCGAGCATATGATATCTCGGGCACACCGTGGAACTGATTCTGCACATCCTGTGTAGTCTAATGGGAGTCAAATATGTTTGGTGTATAATTGAATGTCGATTATTAATGCTACTGTAAGATGCGATTCCAATAAATCATCTTCCAAATTGTCTGTAATTGTGGGAAGTTGTCAGAAAAATACATTTTAACCATTTTAGTAGTGTAACACTGCGCTGTGCTTGGTGTACTATGAAGAAGTTCACAGAATTTTATGAATTTTTTTCAATTTCACCCCACAAATAATTTTTTCCCTATTTTCCAATACAACACATGATGAATTAAATGGTGTCATTAAAAAATACAACATTTCCCACAAAAAAAAAGCCCACATATGGCTATGTGAAAGGAAACTTTAAAAAGTTATGGCTCTTGGAATGTGGGCAGGAAAAAACGAAAATGTGAAAATGAAAACATGCTTGTCGTGTTTATACTCTAGGTCAGGGATGGCCAACCTGAGGCTCTCCAGCTGTTGCAAAACTACAACTCCCAGCATACCCAGACTGCCTACAGCTAGAAGCCTACAGCAGGGCATGGTGGGAGTTGTAGTTTTACAACAGCTGGAGAGCCACAGGTTGGCCATGCCTGCTTTAGGTGATGGGAGGCTCTTACTATCTCTCCCTCTCTCCTGAAGAAAGCATCCATGGAGTCTCTCTCTTCCAGCTTCCTAGAGGTTACAGCTAGAGATGAGCGAATCGAATCCCACAAAGTGGAATTCGATCCAAATTTAAGGATAAATTCGATTTACCGAGAAGCCGAATTTTCTCATGCTTCATGCCAGCGAATCGATTTAACCAAAAATAGTATAAAAAACAAAAAAATTCAAACTCATCGCTTTGGAAAATTGGGTTCGATTTCATAAATTGTGTACTTTGGAGTCTGGACCCTTTCCGCCCAGCGCCCCAGTAACAGTACTTAATTTTCTTATTCCGAATATCTCGGTGTCGTCTTGGGCGCTGGGCGGATTGGACCTTCTCTCCAAACTATTTATCTCGGACACCCTTTGCCCCTTTGAATATCTTCATAAACGGTTCCTGATTCCACACACAGATTTTTATAAATACTTGTGTATCAGACATTTTTTAACAGCTAATTGTCCGCTCAATCTGGTGTGCAATCGGGAAGTCTTTAGTCTGTGGTCATTGGCTCCGCCACAAGGCACACGATTGCGGCCTCTGTATATGATGATGGGGGATAAGGGATCATTTGTTAAAACGACTCCACTGCTTACTTGGGAAAGAGATTTGGGGTTAGCGTTCACTGATGAGCAGTGGTCTGCGGCCTTCTCCTATATAAAAAAAAATATTAGATGTGCTTTGCACTATGAGTCCTTGATGAAGACCACACTAAGGTGGTACTGTACGCCGGATCGCTTGTGTCATATATTTCCAGATTTCTCATATTTATGTTGGCGGGGATGTGGCGATAGAGGTTTTATTTTATGGTCTTGTCCGAGGCTGCGGGATATATGGAGGGCTACATTCTCTCTTGCATCGGATTTGTTGGGTTTCCGGCTCCCGCCATCTCCCTCATTGGCTCTTTTATGGATTGATTTGGTTAGGATACCATGTGAGGGGAGGGTGGTACTGGGACACCTTTTTCTTTCAACCAAATTGGCCATAGCAAAAAACTGGAAATCACGGCACGTTCCTAGCCTAACGGAGATCATCCAGGCTAAATTCTACTTATATATATGAGCGTGTGCTGGCGGGAGCTGGAGACGCAGCTGCGAGGTTCGAGAGGGAATGGGGCATATGGAGAGCCTCTCCGCTCGCCCTACCATCCTCTGATTGATATACTTAAAGCACATTTAATATACAGCTGATGTCCCGTAGTACAAAAGTATATCTCTATAAAATTGTACCTGTGCAAATATTGTCTAACGATTGCACTGTATGTCTTATGTCTGTTTTATGTTTTTCTTTTAGTCTATTTTTGTTTGTTGCGTATTTTACTGCTGTATGTATTTCGGCCAAGTGGGTGCTGCCAACGTGACTATGTATAGTGCGGACTGTGTAGCCGTTTGTCTTTTTTATGTCTAACAATGTATGTCCTTTTTCTTAAAACTAATAAAAAATATTGATACAAAAAACAAAAAAATTCGAACTTACCTTCTCCATTTGCGCGACGTGCCGCCAGCCTCCATATTGCTTAAAGATCTCGGACGAAATCCCATGCGGCGCGAGATTACATCATCACTCCAGCCGCCGTGATGACAGGATTTCGGCTGAGATCTTTTTTTATTGCTAATTTTACACTCAGATGCCGCAATCGTGTATGAACGCGGCATCTGAAGGGTACAATGACGGGGGCGGCGCTATCGCAGCTCCCTGTCATTGCACCCGCTACTTACAACAAAAAAAATTCGCTTGGTGACGAAGTAATTCGTCACAAAGCAATTTTTATTTTTTATTCGGCGAATCAGCTAAATCGAACTTTTAAGAAATTCGCTCATCTCTAGTTACATCCTGTTCTCTGAGCTGTACGCATTCGCCACCATGTGGTCTCAGCCACACGCTGCCATTTTCCTGCTTGCAGCCTCATTTAATATATATGGTTCTACAGAGCCACCTAGTGACCACCATAAACATTGCAGGCAAACATTCAGTCAGTGTGGAACACAAAACAATGTGGCAAACTACATAATCACATACAGTACACAGAGGAGAGGACACATCAGTGGAGGAGAGACATGAAATATGAAAGACACTGTAGAAAAGGTCCTAGTAGGTTGTCACAGGTATGTGGAGCCAAACTGACTGCAGTGCATCCCACAGCTGCTGGAGGGTGCATGGGGGAGGATCCATAGATCGAACACGACCAACGAGGTGGTCCCACAGATGCTCAATTGGGTTCAGGTTTGGGGAATTTGGGCCAGGGTAGTACTTGAAAGTCTTGGTCATGCTCTTCCAACCAATGTAAGACATTTCTAGCTACGTGACATATCGCATTCTCTGACTGGAAGATCCCATCCACCCCAGGGAAAACAATCAGCATGTATGGGTGTACAATTCTGCAAGGATGGATTAATGCTCAAAATTTGTTAAGAGTGCCTTCCACATGGATAAGTGGGTTCAGAGAATGCCAGATAAACCTTCCTCAGACCATAACGCAGCCACCACCAGCTTGTGTTCCTCCAGCAGGGTGGTTGCAGGGTGTTTGTTCTCACCTGACATGCCAACGCCCATCTATTCAATGAAGCAGAAAACATGATTAGTTGGTGTAGACAACCCTTTGCCAATAAGCGGTGGTCTGCTTCGGAGCCCCATATGCAGTAGGGTTTGCTAAACTATTGTTTTAGAAATGCGTCTGGTAGCCGCTGAGCTGCTCAGCTGTAGCGTGTCGGTCTGCCCTAGTGCACCTTGGTAGCTGGCGTTCACGTCTCATGTCAATGGCACGTGGTGCTCAGTAGTGTTGGGCGAGCATGCTTGGCCGAACACTAGTTTGGCTCGAGCACCCCGATGCTCGGCAAATTGCGGTGTTCGGCTGAACACCGCATGTGCTCGAGTGCGATGCTCGAGTCTCCTCCCCGCACGTTTGTTTGCTGCTATGCAGCCAATAAACGTGCAGGTTAGTACTGCCAGTACTTAGCCATGTTGGCTGCTGGCATTACAGTGATTGGCTGGCCGGAACGCGTCATCGGGTGCTATAAAGCATCCAATGACACGTGTTTGGCTCAGTATTAGTCAGGGAGAGCTGGAGAGCAGAAGGGAGAGATAGTGTAGGGATTGAAATAAAAAATATTTAAGTTTTTATACTTGTTATAGACACAAAAGTCCTTTTAAGGACTACTGTGTATGGCAGCAATATATATTTTTAGCGCAACCTGCACTAAATAGCTTACAATTGTTTGGCCGCTGCAGACAGTGACATTCATTCAGTGTAACTTTTTATTAGGCGGTGGTGACAGCGACATTATCTGCGCTATACCTCCTGTTTAAAGTGAGCGCATCCTAAAAATATCTGCCACATGGCATCAAAGCACCCTAATAGGTGATCTGAACGCCTGGGTCCACAACCAGTGTCTGCGGGTCACACCACTGCCTCCTCTTCCCCTGTGTTACTTGTTGGCCAATTTCCTGTCCAAGACCCAGGTCCGGATGCCTCCTGCCCTGCACCTGGAACTTCGCAAGCACCATCAGCTAGCACATCCACTTCTGTGTCCCAGCGCAGCGTACAGATGTCCATACCCCAGGCCTTTGAACGCAAATACCCAGCCCCCCACCCACAGGCCATAGCACTAAATGCGCACCTATCTAAATTGCTGGCCCTGGATATGTTGCCATTTAGGCTTGTGTAAACTGAGGCTTTCCGCAGCCTGATGGCGGCAGCTCTCCCACGGTACTCTGTCCCCAGCCGCCAATATTTTTCCAGGTGTGCAGTCCCAGCCTTACACCAGCATGTGTCCTGTAACATCACCCGTACCCTGACTAATGCAGTTATTGGGAAGGTCCACTTAATGAATGACACATGGACAAGTGCTTGCGGCCAGGGACGCTACATTTCTCTGATGGCACACTGGGTGAACGTTATGAAGGCTGGGAGCAAATCGTACCCTGGGATGCCACAGGTGCTACAGATGCCAAGGATTGTGGGCCCTACTTCCATCAGGGTTTCCGCTGCCACCTACTTTAGTGGCTGCAACCCCCCCCCCCCTTCTCCTCCTCATCCGCCTCCTCCTCCACTTTCAACTCTGAATTATCATCTTGCAGCAGCAGTCAGCCATCAGCCGGTAGCTGGAAGCAGTGTAGCACTGCAGTTGGGAAGCGGCAACAGGCCGTGCTGAAGCTGATCTGCTTAGGTGACAAACAGCACACCGCCGCAGAGCTGTGGCAGGGGATAAGAGAATAGACTGAGCTGTGGCTCTCGCCACTCAACCTACAACCAGGCATGGTTGTGTCTGATAATGGCCATAACTTGGTGGCGGCTTTGGAGCTCACACACATACCGTGTGTCACGGAATAGTATCAAGGGTAGTAAGATAGAGCGGAAGTGCACCCCCTGAGCTGCCACCCGGTCCCCTGTCCCTGCCTACTTGCACCACCCGCCCTAGGTGATGGGGCGCAACTGGGCGACAGTCACTGACCTGCATAAGTGCAAGCAGAGAGATAGAGACAGCAGGGAAGCGGACAGGCAATGAGAAGAAGCACTAGAGCGGACAGAGAGGTAGAACAAGCAAAGTACCTCCAAAAACGGAAGGGCAAGGCGGGTCAACTAGCCGAGGTCAGTCCAGGAGGTCACGTCGGTACAAGGGAGGAGACAGAGACAAATCCGAGAGCAAGCCGAGGTCAAAGTCCGGGAGGTCACGTCAGTACCAGGGAAGAGGCAAGACAAAATCTGAAAGCAAGCCGAGGTCCAAAATCCGGGAGGTCACGTCAAGGTTCAGGGAGAAGGCAGAAGAGGTGTCAGGAAGCAGGTCAAGGGTCAATTCCAGAGGTCAGCAAATAACAACAATACACAGCCTAAGGGACGAAAATCACAGGCAACCTGTGGCCAGCAGGTTGCCTGTTTAAATAGTGGAGGGAAGGAGTCATGTGACGTGGCCAGCGTCACATGATCCCTCCTCCCTGACAGTAGACGAGTGCCTAGCTCGGCGCTCAGCCCCAGCTGGTCCCCATGGTGACGGGGAGCGTCGGCCGCTCCTGCAGGAGGAGTGCGGCCGAACGTCCCGCCTCCCCTGTCACCATGCCAACCGGGACGCCACAGACAGGAGAGCGCAGCCAGGAGATTAGAATGTCCTGGCTGCCGCAAGATCGGAGGGCGACGGCGGCCCAGGGAACAAGAAGCCCGTCGTCTGCCTCTCGTGACACCATGCTCAAAACCTACCCCAATTTGCCTGATCTACCGGTGAAGGTGCGCTGCGTGTGTGCCCATTTCCGCAAGTCATAGACAGCTTCCGCCGGTCGTCGCCTTTCCAGTCAGCTTCCGCGCTTCACAAGCGAGGAGGCTCTTCACCTCTGTGAGGTTTTACGCAACTTTGAGGAATCAACACAGATGGTGAGCGGCGATAACGATATTATCAGCGTAACCATCCCACTTCTGTGTCTACTGAAACCCTCGCTGCTCACAATTAAGGCGGACGCTTTGCATGTGGAAGAGGTGGAAATGGGGGAAGAAAGTACACAGGGTGATAGCCAGACCACCCTCAGTTCGTCTTCTCAGCGCGAATTAAATGATAATGAGGAGGAGCAGGAGACGGTTGCCTCCGCTACAGAGGGTAGTACCCATGGAGGTTTTATTCCATCTGTTCAGCGTGGATGGGTAGAAGAGGAGGAAGAGGATGAGGAGATAGAGAGTCATCCTCCTGATGAGGACAGCGAAGTCTTGTCTGTTGGGACTCTGGCACACATGGCTGACTTTATGTTAAGCTGCCTTTCCCGTGACCCTTGCGTTGTACGTATTTTGGCTAATACTGATTACTGGTTGTTCACTCTTCTCGACCCCCGCTACAAAGAGAACTTCTCATCTCTCATTCCTGTGGTGGAGAGGATGGGCAAAATGGTGCAATACCAGAATGTCCTTCTGGAAAAAATGCTCCAAAAATTTCCAGCTGACAACGCTGGCGGCAGTTCCTTGGCCAACTGAGGAGGGGAGACGAGGGGAACACACATCAGTTCTAACAGAGGCAGGGCAACACTCTCCAAGGCCTGGGACAATTTTATGACACCCCGCCAGCACCCTCAACCTGATGTGCGGCCTAGTGTCACAAGGAGGGAAAAATTTTGGAAGATGGTGAAGGAGTACGTAGCAGACCGTGTCTGCGTCCTCAATGATCCCTCAGTGCCTTACAACTATTGGGTGTCCAAGCTGGACACGTGGCACGAACTGGCGCTCTACGCCTTGGAGGTGCTGGCCTTCCCCGCCACCAGCGTTTTGTCAGAGCGTATATTTAGTGCTGCTGGGGGCATAATAACTGATAAGCGCATCCACCTGTCAACTGAAAATGCTGACCGGTTGACTCTTATGAAAATGAACATAAAGGCACTTTAAATGTGGCTTTTATGGTGTATTGAATACACTGTATTCCCATGCACCCCTTCCATCACTAAAAAGGGCATATGGTTCAATCTTCTTTTGCTCGTCCTCCTTCTCCTCCTCCATCATATCAACATGCTTATTAGGCTGCCCTCACTCCTAATGTTTTAGAGGGTCAGCTCAGCAGCGGGCCCTCACCCATAATGTTTTAGAGGGTCACCAGCAGGCCTTCACCCATAATGTTTTGAGGGTCACCAGCAGGCCCTCAACCATAATGTTTTAGAGGGTCAGGTCAGCTGCAGGCCCTCGCCCACAAATTTTTTTAGATGGTCAGCTCGGCAGCCGGCCCTCGCCCACAAAGTTTTTTAGATGGTCAGCTCGGCAGCAGGCCCTCGCCCACAACATTTTTTAGATGGTCAGCTCGGCAGCAGGCACTCGCCCACAAAATTTATTAGATGGTCAGCTCGGCAGCAGGCACTCGCCCACAAAATTTGTTAGATGGTCAGCTCGGCATTTCCCAAGGGTGTGTATGATGGCCTAGTTTATGTGTAATAAAGGGTTTATTGGAGTGCTGGTTCCTTGTAATTTTTGGCAGCCCTTTCACTTAATGCATAGGCTTTATGAGTGTAGGAGTCCCACTACCTGAACAATTGTACCACAATGTGAATGAGGCCCTCCTTTATGTGATATACAGGTTGTATCGGAGTGCCTCTTCCTTGTAATTTTTGGGAACACTTGCACTTTATATACAAGTAAATATACAGGAAAGAATGTTTCCTAACGGTAGAGCACCCGAGCACTTTGGTGCTCGACCAACACTAGTGCTCAGCACTTTCTTCATCGCTTATTCACAATGATGCCATCTGTACGCTCATGAAACACGTTCACCACAGCAGCATGAGAACAGTTCACACTGCGCAGGTTCAGAAATACCACCAGCCTCAGCCGAAAGCCAATAATAATCCTATTTTTGCAACTCTGATAAATCACCCCTTTTCCCCATGACAGCAATAAGGGACATGTGTGCAGACAGTCTATCACACACCTTATATACCCACCGAGCCACCTCAACACATGTTACTTTTCCTTCATGAGCTGTACACTGCCAATATAGGAAAGTAGGAAGTGGTCAAAATAAGGGGACACGACTGTGTAATTGGATGTGTACATATTATGTATGGATGAATGGTGGACCTCAGAATCATCTCCTCTGGTGCACTCATTAGGGTCATCTATACTTGGGGGTTCTCAAACTCTTCTAGTCTCCTACTATAAGCATGGGCCTAATTAGACAGAGGTAGACCCAGCCCTTTATCTACACAAGGTAAATTCCTTAGTTTCCATGCATCTATTAAATTCATGAATAAGCCCAAGAGTACAAACTACCACAAACTGTATCACAAACAGAACTATATGTTTATGAATGGTTATATAATGATGCTAATCTGATAAATGTACAGCTCCCACGCCTTACTTACAACTTACTTGGCATTACATAGTAATAAGTGATTATTAAAAATACATCGCTTTTAAGTGTCCTTGCTGTCTCCGGCAAATACTGTATATGATATAACCGCAGCTTTCTACTCCAACGAAATACAAACAGATGCTCTGGTCGATAAGATCAATGACCTATACATCAAGTAGTAACCTAAATAAAATTAAACACTGGAGCTCGAAACAAAAGCCTTGCCCATTCCCACCTTGAGTACATTCTCACCCATCTTTCCCATACATAGCCGCTATAAATACGGCTTCCCATGGATGGATCGCACACTGAATGTTTTGGAGGTCGAAACTTTCATGGCAGCTATCAATCTGTGCCTCTTAGTGACGCTGCTCACCCTTCTTGGCTCTCAAACTTTAGCCACAGACAGTTCGAGTAATGAAGAATCTGGTAAGTATGTTCCTGTATCAGGAATTTCACATCTTGTTACAAGCACATACTGTAGGGAGAAGATCCATCCTAAAGAAGACTTTCCTCTCTAAAAATACAGTCATGTGAACAAACAAAGGTTTAATTGGATGTTTCTGGGTCTTGGTGCAAAATTTGTGTATGGGACTTTTAGTTATCACATGTCATTTACAGTATAGGTGGCCTAGGAGGTGATAGAGGGACCATTGGAGTCCATGATGGACCAAGGCCTGCTCTTCCATCCCCTGAGATAAAAAGTTCTGAGACAAAGTTCTGTGTTCTTGACTATGTTTTAGAGGTCCTTAGGTCCTTTAAAAGGTTCATCCAACCAGTAAGTAATTTTTTTTAAGTGGTCAGAATGACACTTTGGTTCTCCACTAGTCTCTACTTCCTGGAACCTTGCAACACAGGAGATGACCGCCACTGGCCTAGGTGGGTCATCTTTGTGGCTAGTGATTAGCTGAGCAGTCATTTCCTCTGTGCTGATAAGGACCATGACATAGATACCAGAGGAGACCCAGGAAGTGTCGGACTGGGAAGGTCAAGGGGATCGGTAAGCTGAACATCACTTGTTTTGCTTTTTTTTC
This sequence comes from Bufo bufo, assembly GCF_905171765.1. NCBI lineage: Eukaryota > Metazoa > Chordata > Amphibia > Anura > Bufonidae > Bufo > Bufo bufo. Next base: position 30,706,741 of record NC_053391.1, on the reverse strand, counting down.
TCTGCCATCCTGTCCATTTTATTTTTTTTTTAAATCTACCCACCTGACAGCCTCTTAAAGGTTCTTGCTCATCTGAAGTTGACACTAGGGACGTGGATAAGGTGTTTTTAAGTCATCATCGTCACGTGTTTATGATACCTTCGCCTAGTCGTTGGTCAAACTTCTCATCTCTTCTACTCTTCCAAATTATATTTTTGTAAAAGTGGGGCTCCACAGTGGCCATTTGTTTGTTTTCCTTGACATCCACATTATTCTCAAAAGTCTTGTCCAACACCAAAGTTCAAAGACATCAGAACCTTTCCTTTCCCTTTGAGGGTAGCCATGGTCATCTGTACCATTTTCATTTCTGATCTTCTATTATACATCTACCAAATTCATGCCTATAATTTCTCGATGACTGGGATTTCTGTTGTCTGGGTATCTGTGTTGTCTATTTGCCTTTGCTTTCTGGATAAAGGATGTTAGATCATATTTCTTCAGTAAAGAACCATAAGCAGATAATAAATGTGAAGCTTCTTTCACCAGCCTTGAACCATCAGACTAGGCATAAGTTGAGGCTCCTGGCCGCCAAATGCATATGTCTTATAATACAGGTGTTTTTTTAAGGGACGGAGGGACCCCTTCAGGCAACATTGTCCAATTGGGACTGTTACCTCTGCCCCATCTATTGCTACTTCCCAGCATGGTATGGTTCCTAACTGAGGAACCTTCCTTGTGAGCAATGACATGGGATGGCATTGGAACATTCCATAATTTTTGTAAACCAACATATAAAATTGGAGGCAAAATAAGGTACAAAATGGACCCATACATTTGCATGTATACCTAAAATGTGCATTCATAACATGAATGCGTCCATTTAGGTGAGCCAGTCTTTGGACTGGTTTCCTTTGAAGAAACGTTGAAGGCCCTTGAGCATTTTTCTGCCATATCTCAGTGAGGGTCTGAACACACTGACCTCCACATGATGACATCCATTGACATGTCTACATGACTCACCAGATAATGTTTTTGAAGGATCTCCCCTTTAAGTAGACACTTTTTTAACCCTGTACACTCCAGTAATAATGTAAGCCTACTAAGATAAATTTAGTAAAAAAAACGTTTCTAACGTTAACAGAAAATTATGCAAAGAAGTGTTCTGTATCTCCTGAAGTAAGAAGGAATTGTGGGTACACTGGGATCAGCTCCTCCGAATGCTCCAAGAGAAAATGCTGCTTTGACTCCAGTATTCCCGAGGTGAACTGGTGCTTCTATTCTCAGACACAAGGTAAGTTCTAGAGCACTGCAGACCTAGAATCGGTGATTATACCTCAAGATTATGACACGTCACCAATGTATGTGTTGTAGATAAGGCTCAGTGCGCTGTGAACCCCCCGGACAGGACCGACTGCGGTTACCCCGGAATAAGCGCCAAGGAGTGTTACTCCAGACGATGCTGCTTCAACTCAAGTATTCCTGAAGTAAAATGGTGCTTCTACCCAAAAGGACAGAGTAAGAAATGATGAGAAAGCCCTCGTTTTTTCTCCTAATCTTATAAATTGCATATTCTGCGCAAATACAGAGTCTCAAGAAGATTCAAATACTGTCATAAAGTACTCAAACAATACTGCTATATAGTACTCATATAATACTACCCTTTAATGCTCATGTAATACTACCATACAGCTCTGATGTAATGCTCCCATACAGTGCTCATATAATACTGCCCCATATGTCTCATATAACACTTTCATATAGTACTCATGTAATACTGCCATACAATGCTCATGAATTACTACGATACAGTACTCATATTTATAATGCACCCATGCAGTGGTCATATAATACTGCCATACAGTAGTCAAACAATACTGCTATACAGTACTCATATAATACTGCCATATAGTACTCATGTAACACTGCCATACAATGCTCATGCAGTACTATGATACAGTATTCATATTGTCGTGTCATGAAGTATTCATATAATATCACCATTCAATGCTCATGTCATACTACAATACCTCATATAATGGTGCCATACAGTTCCCATATATTGTCATACTGTCTTCATGAGATACTGCTATACAGTGGTCATATAATACTGCCATATAGTGGTCATATAATACTGCTATACAGTGTCCAAATATTATCGTATATAGTACTTTTATAATACTGCCGTACAGTGCTCCAATAATAGCATTATATATACTACAAATGATGCCATACAATACTTTTATTACACTGTCATACAGTCTTTATTTATTACTGCTGTATTATGCTCATATAATACTACTATACAGTCCTCGTGTAATACTGCTATATAGTGCTCATATAGTACTGCCACCATTTTATTACACTACCATAACAAATTGGAGGCATAAGAAGGTACAAATGGACCCACAGACATGTATGGTCACTGTATACATACAACATGGATAGGTAACATTAATGCGTCCATATAGATAAGCCAGTCTTTGGAGAAGAGTTGAAGGCCCTTGGGCATCGTTCTGGCATATCTCAGTGAAGGTCTGAAGACACTCACCTTCACATCTTGACATCCATAGACATGTCTCCACGGCTCACCAGAGAACGATTTTATGGATCTCCCCTTTGAGTAGACACTTTCTTAACCCTGTAGACTCCAGTAATAATATAAGTGCAACTCCCCTTATACCGGCATCTGGGGTATCCCTTACCCTTTAGGAGGTTTTTACAATATATGTCCCTCTTACAGAGCAAGTAGTCATGACGCCAGTTGCATTGAAGCAACGAGGACATGGAGTCCCCTCTGTAGATGGTAGTGTTGGTACCCAGGTGTAGAATTGCCAGAGTGGTGCAGAGTGACCTACAATCTCTCTGAAGGTGTTGTATGCACGTGTCACGGTGCTCCTACCTGGATATCCTTGGATCCCAGACGTGGTTGGACAAAGCAGTGCAAAAAGGGATGAATAACTTGGATGATGAAGGAATAATTGAGTCCAGACTGGTAGTAACGTTGAACACAGTTTTACTTGGCATAAACTTTCATCAAGGAACAATCCTCCAGCTTTATCTTGGTTATCAGCAGGTATTAGCTTAACTTCTGGCAGGCAAACACTTCTGCAACAATCTTAGCTCTGCTATACTGTAGCTTTCTCAGCTCGACTATGTTGGCTGGATTAAATAGGAAACTTTTCCTCTTCTGTTATAACTGTAACTTAGCTGTCTGTAGTCTTTCTCTTACTTTATCTTTCCTTATCCAGGAAAACTTTCTTCCTGGCTTCAGAGGCTTGTAGCTGGGGCCTCTAGGCCCAGCAGAGCAGACGGTGCTCTGCTGGCAGACACACACCCTTCCCCTTAGAGGGGGTAAGCTCGACTGACTCCTAACTAACTAACTAACTCCTCCCTCTCTAGAGAGGGGAATAGAATGGAAGGTGTGTTCCATTCTATTCAACACAGCTCTGCCAGAAGTGCCACCATCTGCTGGTGAACAAGACACATTACATGTCAAACAGTTACCAAATAATAAATACATTTACACAGTGTGCAGGATCTAGGATAAATACACATGATGATACAGAGTACACAATAAAGTATATTGGAGGGGTAGAAAGAGTAGTAATGCCCACTTGCGGGGGCGTTACATAAGCCTACTGCAATAAATTCTGTTAAAAACTAATTTCTAATGTTAACAGAAAATGATGAGTGTGGAGGATCTCCTGATCTAAGAAGAAATTGTGGGTATCCCGGGATCAGCTCCTGCGAATGCGCCAAGAGAAAATGCTGCTTTGACTCCAGTATTCCCGAGGTGAACTGGTGCTTCTATTCTCAGACACAAGGTAAGTTCTAGAGCACTGCAGACCTAGAACTGGTGATTATACCTCAAGATTATGACACGTCACCAATGTATGTGTTGTAGATAAGGCTCAGTGCGTTGTGAACCCCCCGGACAGGACCGACTGCGGTTACCCCGGAATAAGCGCCAAGGAGTGTTACTCCAAAGGATGCTGCTTCAACTCAAGTGTTCCTGAAGTAAAATGGTGCTTCTACCCAAAAGGACAGAGTAAGAAACGATGAGAAAGCCCTCGTTTTCTCTCCTAATCTCATAAATTGCATGATCTGCGCAAATGCAGAGTCTCAAGAAGACTCAAATACTGTCATACAGTACTCAAACAATACTGCTATATAGTACTCAAATAATACTACCAGTTAAGGCTCATGTAATACTACCATACAGCTCTGATGTAATACTGCCATACAATGCTCATGAATTACTACGATACAGTACTCATATTTATAATGCACCCATGCAGTGGTCATATAATACTGCCATACAGTAGTCAAACAATACTGCTATACAGTACTCATATAACACTGCCATATAGTACTCATGTAATGCTGCCATACAATGCTTATGCAGTACTATGATACAGTATTCATATTGTCGTGCCATGCAGTATTCATATAATATTACAATTCAATGTTCATGTCATACTACAGTACCGTACTCATATATTGGTGCCATACAGTACCTATATATTGTCATACAGTCTTCATGAAATACTGCTATACAGTGGTCATATATGTAATACTGCCATACAGTGCTCATATAATACTGCTATACAGTGTCCAAATAATATAATCGTATATAGTACTTTTATAATACTGCCGTATGGTGCTCCAGTAGTAGCGTTATATATACAACAAATGATGCCATACAATACTTTTATTACACTGTCATTCAGTCTTCATTTAATGCCGCTGTATTATGCTCATATAATACTACTACACAGTCCTCATGTAATACTGCTATATAGTGATCACATAGTACTGCCACCATTTTTCTACACTACCATAACAAATTGGAGGCACAAGAAGGTACAAATGGACCCACAGACATGCACGGGCTTTGGAGAAGCGTTGAAGGCACTTGGGCATCATTCTGGCATATCTCAGTGAAGGTCTGAAGACACACACCTTCACATCATGACATCCATAGACATGTCTCCACGACTCACCAGAGAACGATTTTATGGATTTCCCCTTTAATTAGACACTTTCTTAACCCTGTAATAATATAAGCCTACTACAATAAATTCTGCAAAAATAAATAAATTCTAATGTTAACAGAAAATGATGAGTGTGCAGGATCTCCTGATCTAAGAAGAAATTGTGGGTATCCCGGGATCAGCTCCTCCGAATGCACCAAGAGAAAATGCTGCTTTGACTCCAGTATTCCCGAGGTGAACTGGTGCTTCTATTCTCCGACACAAGGTAAGTTCTAGAGCACTGCAGACCTAGAACCGGTGATTATACCTCAAGATTATGACACGTCACCAATGTATGTGTTGTAGATAAGGCTCAGTGCGCTGTGAACCCCCCGGACAGGACCGACTGCGGTTACCCCGGAATAAGCGCCAATGAGTGTTACTCCAGAGGATGCTGCTTCAACTCAAGTGTTCCCGGAGTAAAATGGTGCTTCTACTCAAAAGGGCAAAGTAAGAAATGATGAGAAACCTCTTCTGTCTCCCCCAATATTACAGGGTGTCTCCACTTTGAACAATCTCTGCTTTTTAGAATGCTCTATTGACAAACAGCTGATCAAAAAGTGTCCTCCTGCTGGGACCTCCAGTGATCAGTTGCAATCTATGGGGAAGCCTGATAGTAAGTTTTCAGTTTCCCTACAGTGCCACCACAGGAGAAACGAAGTACTACACAGTGTCCTTTCACATCAATGCATTGTCCATGTAATGCAGGACAGGACTGGTCCTCCAGAGAGAGAGAGAGACACACTGTCCACCATGGCCAAGAGATGAGAATCCTGAACAGAGGACCTCCTCTTGAGTTTTCAAAACATTTAATTGCTGTGGGATGGTTTGATATGAAATTTGTGGCTTCCATAACAGGATGATATATTTTTTCATCATTTATCCAGACAATGAACATTATCAGTGCGGAGTGTTTCCGTACCAGAGAAGGAACTGTGGATTCCAAGGAATAAGCTCCTCAGAATGCTCCAAGAGAAACTGCTGCTTCGATTCTAGCATACCAGGGGTGAACTGGTGCTTCTTCTCTCAACAACAAGGTACCCGTATCTACTATTTGTATCTACTCCAGATCCTGATTTGCCCCTTAGGATTGTAGGGATCCACAATACTACTCTTCAAAAAGAATTTGACCTCAATTTGAAGGCTATTTTTTCACCCAGGGTATAAGTCTATAGAGGCAGATTCTGTGGCTCCTATGGGGACTTTGGAGAGAGGGAGCTTAGTCGTTCGGGAAATGGCTGAAGAATTACGGAAAGGCGGCAACTTTATTGACCTCCTATAATGAGCGCCCAGGTTCATAGTCCCACTCTAATTTGTAGGCCAGGCAGATGGGACAACTTGTCCACAGGTCAGATTATAGAGCCACCAAGTCCATATGACCTTCACTAACATCTGTACCCTTTGACTGGTTGTCCAGGCTTATAAAATGTTATATATATCGATCACAATGGATTAAAAAAGAATCCTTACTCACTTTCATGATCCCCTACCGCTGGTCTACCAATGTTGCTTCGGTCTTTGCTCTCCACTTCCTGGTCCTGGCTCAACACAGGAGATTCCAAGAAAGGCCAGTCAGCCAATCACTGAGTTGAGCGACTGCTACGGACAGTGATTGGCTGAGCAGCATCTACAGGCCAGGACCAAGATGTGGAGAGTAGCTGGAACCAGAGCAGGGTTGGAGTAGGACTCTCCAAACCCATCTCACCCAAAATTGTTCATTTATGTTGTGATGATGCCTATGGAGGAGGGAGTGGACCACTTATCTAGGGGGAGATATGGAAAGTCTTCTGAAACTCATCTGAAGAAGTCATTAAGTCTTTTGAAATGTAGAGTTCATAAATATATTTAAGTATAACCAGACTGTCCTCTCTCTCTCTCACAGATAAGGCTCAGTGTGCCGTGAGTGCGGCAGACCGAAAAGACTGCGGTTACCCTGGAATTACTGACACTGAGTGCTATTCCAGAGGGTGCTGCTTCAACGCCACTAACCCAGGGACAAAATGGTGCTTCCACCCTAAAGGATAATGTAAGACACCATGTTCAGGTTCCATGTGATTTTATCAGGTGATCCCACGGTGTTGGGTGGTGCAACAGCAGCAGACACAACCAGGCCCCAATTCATCTCTGATTTGCATATATATAATGCATCTGGATTTTGGTGCCGATTTGCCACCAATTTTTATGTGAACGTTCTCTAAATGTCACCTGATAAATTATAAAAACAAGTGATTGATTTGACAAAAGGAGAGAAACTCATATCAGATGCCCATGCAGATGTACTGATGAACTCGTAGACATGTCAGTGGTGTACCTAAGGCGAGTGACTACTATGAGGCCCACGGTGGGATGAATTCTATTAAAGGGTTTGTCCCCTCTGGGACATTGGGGTCATATCTAGTATTGAGCGAATCAAAGTTCACAAAGTGGACTTTGATCTGAATTTCAGCTGAAGCTGAGTTTCCTTGTGCTTCGTGGTAACGAATCAATTTTCCTTGAAATGGTTGTACAAAATAAAAAAAAACGTACTTACCTCATCCATTTGAGCGCAAAGAGCCCGCCGCCGCAACCTTGATTGAAGATCCTGTGCAAAATCCCATGCGTGGTGACACATGACATGATCACGTCATCAGGGACTGCGCAAGATTTTGCAGTGGATCCTCAATCAAGATGGCAGCGGTGGGCTCTTTGTGATCAAATGGATGAGGTAAGTATGATTTTTTTTTTTTTTTTACTGTCATTTCAGAGAAAATCACGAGGAAATTCGGCATTGTGGCGAATCAAATTTTCCCTGAGATTTGGATCGAAGTCCACTTCGTGAACTTCCATTCGCTCAACGCTCGAGAAATGAACGCGGCATCTGGGGTACAATTTAACGGGGGGCGGCGCAATTGCCATTCCCTGTCATTGCACCCACTATTTACAAATAAATTCGCTTCGTCACTAAGTAATTTGTCACAAAGCAAATTTTTGGGTAAATAGCAGCCGAATCGAATTTTCCATAACTTCGATCAACACTAGTCATATCGCTAGGATAGCAAGCGTGGATGTCGCTCTATTCTGGAGCTTACGGAAATACTCGAGCCAGTGCTCAATTATTTTTGACGCTCCCTTAAAAATGAATGGAGGCTGGCCACACATGCACAGTGCGCCCTCCGTCACTTTGCGGGCTCCATTCTAAAGATAGGCGCAGATTCCAAAGGTGGGACTCGCACCTATCAGACATTGGGGGCATATCCTAGTGATATACCCCCAATGTCCAGTATGGGCTAGGTAAAAGGGGGGGAATACCAAGCACAGCCACTTTACATTATATGGCGCTTTGCTTGGTGTACTGCGAAGAATCCGTGGCGCTCACGACTCCACAGCTGATCGGCGGGATGCCGATCTGATATTGGTGGCTTATTCTGAGGATAGGCCGTCCATATCAAATTCCCGGAAAAACCCTTTAATATAGAATTAGTGCAATTACAAGACTAAACATGACCCAAAACGTATTAAATAATTTGTGTCTCTTTTCTATATTTCAGATTCCTGAAATGGAACGGCCTAAAAATCGCAAGGAACCTAAAAGAACTGACTTTCTTCTGTCTGATGTGATTCTGGTCTTAAGGGGAACCTGTCACCGGGAAATTCAGTTTTACACCAGACGCGCTGCCATGTAGGACTAGCTCAGTTGTAATGTAATGCAATATGTTGCTTCATTCTGGAGAAAATGTACCATACTTTTAATCCATATGCAAATGAGCAGTCAAGTGCACCAAGGACGGGTCCAAGCCACTCTGTGCACCCTTGCTCCTCCTGCTTTCTCTTTGAGCCCCTCCTTCTTCTTGACTGACAGGCTCAGGTTCCTGCATAGTTATCTCTAAATCAAGGAGAGGGAGGGTCTGGCAGAAGACGCAGGAAGAGCAAGGGTGCACAGAGTGACTTGAGCCCACCCACTGTGCACTTGACAGCTCATTTGCATATAGATCGAAAGGAGTTTTTCTCCAAAATTAAAAAACCATGGATCTCTACGTGAAAGGTATCATTGCATACGGCTGAGCTGGTCCTACAAGATGTTATCCCTGAACTAGTGAATTTCTTGCTGACAGGTTCCCTTTAAAAGATGTTGCTAATTTTTTTCAAATCCTAAATTAAGTTTTGATTTTTGTAATCCTCAAATGTATAATGTATGTAATAAACAGAGTGCTCTGTACCTCATCACAATAGACAGTAGTTTCTAAGAACATCTGCAGGTTGTATAGATATGACCTACCGATCGCACAACTCTGAGTTTTTTCCTTTTACATTTTTTGAGAAATTTTCACTAGAGGTAGAAAATACTCAACATGATATAAAAATATCTCTCTCCCTTTTCTTGGATCCTATGCTATATTGAAATGTTAAAAAAAAATCTTCCATATGTGAGCATGAGATCAGCAATTCCCCCCTCTCCTCCCCACTAGTTCCGCCCCTGCGTAGCTCAGATAGTGTTCTCCAGAAGAGTTCCCCTGAAAAAAGATTATGGTCAACATCTCCTTCTCAATGGGGTACTTTAAGGGCATTTTAAGTCAATAGAGAGCATCGCTAATTTAAGACCTCCATAAAAAAAGCCTACAAAGAGTTTACGGATCTACATAATGTTGCAACTTAAGTTAAAGAAACAGGACTGTTATGGTGAATACCGATGGCTTCCTGCAACAATAACGTCTTCACCAGAGAAGAACATTCATTTTGGAAAGAAATAGAAAAGACAAGGAGGCCGTTCAGGCTGTATGATATCTCATCAGTCAATTCCTACAGTGTCCACCTCATGGAAACTTTTTGAAATTCCAAGTACACTTCATGTTCATTCCTTCTACAAAACAAAAACAATGGAGATCTATGGGGGGAGGGGGGGAACAAGAGAACTAGAGCATTCTGCGATTTCAAATATACCTCAAGGATAGTACACCTCAAGGTTAAAAAAAAAAAAAAAAACACTGCTACAAAAAATACCAGTGATTTCTGGGTTTAATATATCCCATAGAACTATACATCTGTAGAAAACAAGGGAAAAAATGCAAGCAAAAACAAAACAAAACACCAAAACGCACAAAACTTCAATAAAAAAAAATTATGGACAGGACCTACAGGAGCCCTCAATGCTCCTCAGCCTTCCATTGATGGCCCCTGCCCCTCAGCCCACTGAAGCCCTCATTGGAGTAACAAATAAAATAGCTTTTTTCTCTGAAACAGATTTTCACAAGACAGGTATTATTTTAATCAGCAGGGTCAACCGTACCATGCAGTGTACCAGGTTTAGGCTACTTTCACACTAGCGTTCGGAGCGGATCCCTCTGATGTTTCATCAGACGGATCCGCTCCGATAATGCAGACGTTTGCATCCGTTCAGAACGGATCCGTCTGCATTATTACTTAGAAAATTTTCTAAGTCAGAAAGTAGCCTGAGCGGATCCGTTCAGACTTTACATTGAAAGTCAATGGGGAACGGATCCGCTTGAAGATTGAGCCATATGGTGTCATCTTCAAACGGATCCGTCCCCATTGACTTACATTATAAGTCTGGACGGATCCGCTCGCCTCCGCACGGCCAGGCGGACACCCGAACGCTGCAAGCAGCGTTCAGGTGTCCGCTCACTGAGCGGAGCGGAGGCTGAGCGCTGGCAGGCGGATGCATTCTGAGCGGATCCGCCTCCACTGAGAATGCATTGGGGCCAGACGGATGCGTTCAGGACCGCTCGTGAGCCCCTTCAAACGGAGCTCACGAGCAGACACCCGAACGCAGGTGTGAAAGTAGCCTTAGTAGGGTTGATCATGCAGAACGATGCTTTAAAAAAAATCTCTAACTTTTTACAAAAAATTACGAAACCTGCAACAGACCACATTAAAGTGAACAGTGACAGTTTGTGCAGTGACCTGTTGGTTCACTGCTAAAGGTCTAATGCTATGATTCACGAATAAACTTTTTTTCTTTGAGAGTTTACTGTGATGCTAACTATGCACTTTCTGTGATACAAATGGCGAATGATACTTCAGTATCCACTCTGTGTTCCAAAAGGCTGTATATGGCTAGGAATTAGTTAACTGCCAGTCTTTTAAAAGTTGCAAGGTGGTGGTTGGTCCTGGTTAGTGAGTTCTTGGAAAAATAGGCCAAGAGGAAGGACATGTATGCAGTAGCTGACATTTAAGCCAGACAAGATAAGCAGGAGAAAATAATTCTTCTCCAAGGAGACACCATCCCTGTGAGTGAAAAGCTGCCATAAAAGCAACTCTGATAAGAACCAACCTCTGAGGGAGAAAACAGACTTTATACAGAAGGTTGAGGACTAGAGATGAGCGAATCGAAGCTGACGAAGTGGAATTCGATTCGAATTTCAGGAGCAATTGGAAAAGCCTAATTGTGAAAAAAAAACGGAAAAAACGATTTATAAGTGCAGGGAAAGGATAGGGAGGAATCATTTCACAACATCTTAGTGCAGGGAGAGACGTCAGAAGGCGCTAGGAACAGTGCTAGAAAAGCGATTTATAAGTGCAGGGAGATATACTTAGGGATCCAAATAGCCATTATACAGCTCTGTCATTCCAGCAATTTGTTCTTGTTATTGGGGTGCAAGTGCTATGTTAAAAAGACTTTAGTGGCTTATATCTGTGGATATTTCAGTACAGAAAGAAAAATATAAATGCACTTCACAGTTGCAGTTTTTTGCGACAAAAGCGTTTAGGGGCCTATTTCAGTACAAAAACAAAAATATATACGCACTTCACTGTTGCAGTTATTCGTGGTGAAAGCATTTAGTGGCCTACCGTATTTCAGTACAAAAAGAAAAATATATACGTACTTCACTGTTGCAGTTATTTGTGGAGAAAGCGTTTAGTGGCCTATTTCAGTACAGAAATAAAAACATATTCTCAGTTCAATTCTGCCGTTATATGTGTTGAAAGCGTTTAGTGGCCTATTTAGTTACAAAAAGAAAAATCCCAGTGTCAGCTAGCGGTTGTGTCTTGACCAGCAACCCAGCAGTTCTTAATTGGTTAACTCGGTCATCCACTTCATCCCAAGTGACATCAGCTACCCCCAGCCAACAGTCGGTGAGTTCGTCAGACACAACCCTTAGTTGGCATGGCCCGGGAGCAGGCCCTGTGCCCTCACCTGTCCTCAACCTGCCTCTGTCCTTTCCTCCACTAAGCAGTCAAGTAGTAATGAGGAGAGTGGCGTGGGAGCTGGTGTTGCGAGAGCGGTCAGGCTCCTGACCCGGAGACAGTTGAGGAGGACATTAGTGACGTGCAGACAAGACTCGATGATGATGATGTAGCTGATCGCACTTGGGAGCCGAGTGACAAAGGGGGTTCATTTTTTATTTTATTTTTCTTCATATAATAATGTAATATTATAAAATCTGTTGTCTTCATGATAAATCTGCAGCATGGGGGCCCCGTGTGGCTTCTACACACTTTCAAAATAATCCTTCAACGGGGCAAATAGATGCCGGATGACAGGGACGCTCCGAAGACCCTCTCCATCTCCGTGCACCACAGGATGTCCTGCTTCCCATCCATGATGACTGGGAAATCGTGATGTGGCTGGTAGTTATGGTTTGAATCTTGATAAACTTTGCGACTCTTCCAGGCTCCAAGCAATCTTGAAGCTTTTTCTTCTCATTGTCTGTAGCTACTAGAGGCCTGTTCATGCCAGGCAGGTTCCCCCAGAAGTATCTGGCTAGATGAACAGCCGATACCGCACTTGCATCAATCTTGACAGGAATCGTCTCCAGGTGAAGAGATATTGTTTTTTGGAATGCTTTCTCCATCCTAACCACATCGTCGAATAACCAGAAGACTGGCCAATTTTCTCCTGTCTTAGGCAACACTTAATTTTTTTTATAAAATGTATTAAATATTTAAAATTAAATGGAACCAAAACTTGATTAAAATAATAAGAAACTAAACTTAAATTCGCTAATATATTATCCAAATCTTCGATGGAAATTCCTGGACAATCAATTTGCCATTGCCAAGCCTTTTGTGCCTGAAAACATGTATTATTAAATCGTGCAGAGCCGAAGTGGCCTCCTCATGCTGCTGCCACCTCCACAATCTCTTGTCCTTGTGCTACTCTGTGGCCTCCTCATGCTGCTGACACCTCCACAATCTCTCGTTGTCATGCTACTCTGTGGCCTCCTCATGCTGCTGACACCTCCACAATCTCTCGTCGTCATGCCACTCTGTGGCCTCCTCATGCTGCTTCCACCTCACCACTATGTCATAGGTCCACTCTGTGGACTTCTCATGCTGTTACCACCCTCCCCACTTTATGACAGGTCCACTATTTTGGCTTTCCGCCTGGCTGACATCATCATTTATTTTACCTTTCTTCTGATCTGTCAGAAGGATGGAAAAATGAGACGCACAACGGATCCTTACTGTGTAAGGCCTGTATGGTCCCATTAGAATTGGCTTATGATTTGGTAGCCAAAAGCAGGAGTGGGTACAAAACACAGAAGAAATGCAAATATTCCATTCATATGTCATCTCTGTTTTTTTGGCATTAGCAATACTGATGGATTATTGAGCAAATGCTGACCGAGTGAAGGCGGATGCTCCACAGACAGGATACATTTTTTGGGGGTTATTATTCTGACGGATCAGAGGAAGGGCAAATTAATCAGTGACGTCAACACAAACTTACTGCTGACACCCTCTTCACTCTGTCGGGGGGCTCTACTTGTATAAGCGTTTAATAGAACAGGTTCTGTAGACATCTATGTGGAATCAGCTGACAACGGTGTAAAAGGAGTGCGCTTCTTCTTGGTGCTAACATCGACCTGTAAGGCTGAGTTCATACTCGAGTTATTTAGTCAGTTTTGGCCAAGTGATTTCCCAAATAAGTGAAGTGTGCAGTGATTCTAAGTGCTTCGCCTGTCATATGCATGTCATTTGGACTCACAGTATTATTTAACTACCAAAACAGACTCCCTATGCGTGTTACTGCAAGGAACAGTGTTCTACACCACTATAAAGGCTCTCTGCAGCCAGGAAATAGCAATTTTTTATGTAATTCGCTGCGAATAAATTCGGATTGAACCGAATTTTTCCCCAAAAATTTGGCGAAAAGGCGAATCGAATTTGTCTATTGAGGACCAATAAAAAAATGGGCAGTGCTCTCGGATAAGAAAGCCAGTGAAAGGTAATGCATGAGTATGGCTTCAGACTTCACTGCACATGGTTTGGGTCAAATTGCTTCTTGAACCTGCCACAATACTGAGACTGAACAGCCTATAGCTTGCCAGCTAAGACCTGTCCTAGGTTGCTAGTATAGCTTATATGTGTATAAAGCTAAACCTGCCAATAGCCTTAATACAGTTCCTATATTTATGTGTTAAAGACAAAAGCAGAGTTGTTTACTGTAACATTATGTTTTGGATGTCATATTACTGTTATATTTTGTGTTCAAAGAAGCAGAAAAAGATAATATGCCTTTAAGATTCATTTTGTAATGTAAGGTAAACAACAGAAAGCATAGTGTTAATCTGTTGTTGCTGGGCAGAAGTCTAGACCAGTGTTTCCCAACCAGTGTGCCTCCAGCTGTTGCAAAACTACAACTCCCAGCATGCCCGCACAGCCAAAGGCTGTCCGGGCATGCTGGGAGTTGTAGTTTTGCAACAGCTGGAGGCACACTGGTTGGGAAACACTGGTCTAGACCAATCACAGCCAGCTTCTCACACAGCAAGAGTTTTCACCAATCACAGCCAGCCTCACACACAGCCTTTCTGGGAATTCCCCTAGCAGGAGCTGCTAGAATCAGTAATCACCAGAGACAGGAGCTGAAGAGACATTCACTCCACTGAGAGCTGAGTTTTATGGGAACAAGAGGCCAATATAGGTATTTATAAAAGGTTTTATAAAATGTTCATATTGTCAGCATTGTGTTCAGAACTGCATACTGAACTAGATATATATGTGTTTACTTACAGTTCCACCAATTGCAACCATACAAATTCAATTGCAAGTTTAAAATTGCAAGCTACAATTGCAAGCATACAATTGCAAGCATTCAGATTCCATATTGCAAGCCAAATTGCATACAACCATACTCAACCAATCTGAAAATAGTCACTGCTAACTGCATACTGCAAGCAGAACTATTAGTTAGACCTCAGATATACCTCTCAGATAGATCATAAAGTGCTTAAATAACTTAAAGTGAGAGTACAGATACTCAAGAGAGAAATATAGCCACCATTTTATGTTAAATGACAAGATTGAACAGTTGAACCACCACCTTAATCATACCGCCATTTTGTGATATCTTTTCAACATGTGTTTTGTACATGAACTATCTGCTGCGGAGGCGGCAGTGTTATATGAAGAAAAGTTGAAGTTAATAAAGAAGTTATTTCAAGCATTTGGTGTGCTCTTTAAACCTACTGTTTCCATAGGACGGCGCTAGAGGAATTACAGAGTAATAGACAGTCTGGTTAGACTAAAAGTCAGAGATGCCAGAATTCTTCTAATGCAACAGCGCAAAAGGAACTTCATAGTGCTGCGCCTGCCACACAGCCATCCATTCTAGGACTGCACTGTGCAGTTGGGCATTGCACAGAAATTTTTATAAGACTTTGGTCATTTGGAAAGATTGCTTGAATCTAGAGACTCAAGAAGGACCATCATAGTATGAACTTATCAACCCCTTTCATGTATAGCTTTATTTTGAGGTTATTATCGGTAATCAGGACCATCATAGTAAACATTTCTATACACAGCATTTGCAAAAAGCCTACACTGTGAGATGATGTGTCTGCTGCTTGAATTTGTAGTCTGACTCCCATCATCTATTTAGTAAAAGAGAATATACTTTACTATTAAAATTGGTAATTTGCCTCCATATACGAACACTTGCGACCAGTTCTGTTGCTTTCCACGTCACTGCTCATCACCACCAAGGGCACCCCATCTTCCACCAGGCAGGAGACCACAAAGTCCAAGTTGGGCACCGAGGGTAAGAAGGTTTATGCCTCTGCCTTTACTGCCTGGAGAAGGGTAGGAGCAGAGTGAGCCACCATGAGGACTACATCACCCTCGTTGCCACAGCTACCACAGCCATCCTCCACACCCCACGTCTTCCCCGGCAAGCTAAATGGATTGGCTTTCATTATAAGCAGAAGCTGTGATGCTAGGGTGAAGATAACTTTAGGTTTCTTCAGCTGAGGAAGCCCACCATCTTCACTTTGCAATTTTTTGGTTGCTTTATGGTCAGCTTTCAACTATAATCAGAAGACAAAAAGTTCACCTGGGCATCTGATAACATAAGCATTATAACACTATAATACACCAGCCATACAGCTCTTTAACACTGTAGGTAACTGCACAGAGTAGCGAGTTACTGTAGGATCTCAACAAGTGCAAATTAGCTGGAAAAAAAAGTTTCCGTTCTGCCCAGCTCAGCAAAGCCATGAAGGACAGGAAGTGGACGTGTCTTTCTGGATAAGCAGATTGACCGACGATAACTTTGTTGAAGGGGAATACTCAATGATACAGGACGGCTTCTACATAATTGGCAGAAAGTATTCGTTATGCATGAGCTCCTCCAATCAATGGGAACATGGGGCCTTGGCCTGACATCATGTCTACTCTGGAAATCCTCTCTGCATTCATCGTTCCACGTTTCAGCAGGACCTTGAAGCCTTCAGCTATAATAACATGCCCTATGACACTCGCATACACCGAGGCTTGTAACACCTAGGCCACTGCTCCCTCTTCACAAATTATATTCATTCATGTTGGTTCTGACACACAGACCTTTACACGAGGGACAATGGGATGAGGACAAAGGGTGAGTGACCCTGACCCTTGCCACCATATAACACTGCTTACTCTATTCTTTTTAAATTACATCCAAAAAAAGCCCACTAAAATTTGAATAAACAAGTTAGAACAAGAGACAGATACAGCAATGGCCCAGATTCACTACTGACTCTGCTCCTTGACGTTGTCTAGATTTCTGCCAGTTTTGGCATAAAATGTTGCATTCAGTGTTTCAGAGAGTTTTTTCTCCATGCTTGACAAGGAGGCATTTTCAGGAAATAAGATGTGATCTAAAATATGCCTTTATGAGTTAAAATGTGCAGTAAAAATCACAAAGAAAGGGACACAATTCAAAAGTTATCTGTACTCATTGCACTATACTCATTGACAACTAAATATTGCACCCAGATAGAAAAGCCAGACTGCTTGAAAATTCGTCCTGCAGTTATGACCCTGGCAGATATGTAAATGACTACAGGTGTGGTAATATTAGACACTGGATCTTGCAACAAGAGAGCATAAACATGCTTCTGCAGCTTCCCTGTAAAAAGGCTCTCAGGGGCTACTTTTGGGTAGTGTACCTCTTGGTGAATGATTGCTGATTGCTACATACGATGTACGATGCAGTCAATAACATTTTACCCATTTGACAGACTTTAAGAGGAGGAACATCACTGGACTGAGGAAAGCAAGATGGCTGTTTGGTGACTGCCTGCCATCTAGGCTATTATGACAGCTTTTAGAAGGTGTTGGGAGCAGTGGTTACATAGGGGCAGGCACACACAGTGAACAGGCTCCAGAAGTGCAGAAAGACCACCAGTAGAGGGACTCATTTCATCAGCTGACAAGAACAAGCAGCAACCACAGTTTCGTTGTCCACCGTCCAGACACATGCAGCACCTTCATTGCACACCCTGGCCTTGTCCGGACCATTTCCAGTCACTTAGGAGAAGGAAATTTGTGCCCATCACATGTCCTGCTATCGTGCTATTATATGTCTATTAGTGTTGAGCGAGCATGCTCGGCACATCGCAGAGTTCAGCTGAACACCACGTGTGCTTGAGCGCGATGTACAGTGAGGGAATCCCTCAGTGTGAGTCCGCAGCTTAGGAGTCCCTGCTCTGACTCCATATATAGCTATGTCCATATATGGAGTCAGTGCTTGGGGACACCCAGTGTATTTAAATCTAATTTAGCCTCTATTTCAGAAAAGTTTCTGCCGGGATTCAAACTCACAACCTTTTGCATTAGAGGCAAGGCACTTAACCACTCAGCTATAATAGCTGCATAGCCATTTACTTATTATAATAATAATAATAATAAAAAAAAAAATATATATGAGGCTTCTACTGTACTGTGCGTCTACTGAGACCTATACAGTAGAAGTTTTTCATATATATATATTTTTTTAAATGACTGTCTATGCAGCTATTTAGTGAAGTGGTTAAAATTCTGGGCTGTGATGCAGAAGCTGTGAGTTCAAATCCCGTCACAAACTTTTTCAGAAATAGAGGTTAAATTAGATTTATATATTTTATATTTTTGTTAGTATTTGTAAAAAATGTATGGCACAAAATAAATGTGTAATTACAAAAAAAAATATATAGATAAAATCATACTTCTGATATATATGAATGCATAATATGTGGGAAACTACTAGTGATGTTTTAGCCATAATATATTTACATATATTATAATATATTATATATTCTAAATATATAATAATATGTGTAAATATATTATGGCTAAAAACATATATATATATATAGTCTAGACTACTGCAACGCATTACTAATCGATCTCCCTCTCACTAAACTCTCCCCCCTTCAGTCTGTTCTAAATGCTGCAGCCAGGCTCATCTATCCATCCAACCGCTACACTGATGCTACTAGTCTGTGCCAGTCACTTCACTGGTTGCCCATCCACCACAGAATACAGTTCAAGCTTCTCACCCTCACCCACAGTGCTGCACCTCCATATATCTCCTCCCTCATCTCCATCTACCACCCTACTCTGTTAGCGACCTAAGATTAATAACCTCCATAATTCGTACCTCTCACTCCCGTCTTCAAGACTTTTCTCGAGCTGCACCTACTCTCTGGAATACTCTTCCCCGGAATACTAAGTCAATCCACAACTTCTCCACCTTCAAACGTGCCTTAAAAACACATCTTTTCAGGGAGGCTTATCAAGCTACCTAAAATGACTTTTCCCAGACTAAACCTCTCCCCCACCAACTCCTCTGGCCTAAACTCGATCCTCTAGTAGTCCCGAAGCAGATCGTCCGGCACCACTCCTGTCAGTTCAATAATGGCTCAAATCCTACTGATCACAATCAACTACCTTATGTGTCACCCTCAATTCCTCATAGATTGTAAGCTCTTGCGAGCAGGGCCCTGACTCCTAGTGTTTCAGTTGCATATTATCCAGTTATTTTTGTTTTGTATATGAACTCTATGAACTTGTAAAGCGCTGCGGAATATGGTGGCGCTATATAAATACATTTTATTATCATTATTAATGTCTATCAATCTATGTATCTATCTCTTCCATATAATAGAGTGATGCATTGAAAGGAACCTTCCCTCACCCATTGATAGAGAAAGCCTGAGACTCCTGCTTCTTCCGACCACTCACAAAGAAAAGCCTGTGAGTCCTGCTTTCCCCAACCACTCATAGAGAAAGCCTGTAAGCCCTATTTCTCCACCTACAACTAGAGAAAGACTTGAGTCCTGCTCCCCTTGACTTTTAGGTAGGGGAAGTAGGAGTCACAGGTTTTCTCTAAAATAGGTCAAGAGAAGCAGGACTCTCAGGCTTTGTTTATGAGGGGTGGGGAAAGCAGGGCTCACAGGCTTACCCTATAAGTGGGATGGAAAAGCAAGATTCAGAGGATTTCTGTAACACAGCAAGTGTGTCACTGAACAGATTTAACTAATGGCTACTCTGATGGGTGTTGTCTAAGTGGCCCCTTGCTCTTCAACCTTAAACCCTGTACAGTGATATGGACTCCGCTGTAGGGAAACCACCAAGTCACAAGTGTCACGTCAGACCATTTGAAACCATTTACATCAGCATGGTCTGCATGCTAGATGACCTGCAAGGGTACCTGACTACAGGCGCCATCGTCTTGCATGGGCCAGGGAGCATCTACGCTGGATGAGGGACCAGTGGCCCTTGGTGCTCTCTATTCACGCTGACCAGAACTGATGGCCGACAACGATGTTGGAGACGTCAAGGAGCGAGCTATGCATCAATACAGAACTGCCCTACACTTTGTGAATGGTACAGTGACAAGCCCATACTACTTGAATAACATCATTAATCCAGTCGTTGTGCCTCTGCATAAACAACACAGGCCTAATTTGATCTTCATGGACGGCAATGCGCCAGCTCATCGAAGTTGCATCATTAATAACGGCTGCCAGAGACTGGGGCACCTCAAATGGAGCTGTCTGCACTTTCTGCAGACCTGAATCCCACTGAAAACCTATGGGATCAGCTGAGTCACTGTGTAGAGGTTTATAACTCTGTACCCCAGAACCTCAATGACCTGAGAGCCACCTTTCAAGAAGAGTGAGATGCCATACCTCAGCAGACAATAAGTCGACTTGTTAACAGCAGGAGACGTCATTGTCAAGCTGTAATTGATGCTCAATTGATGCTCAAGTTTGACAAGTTTTTGAGACATTGACATTTTTTGTGGGGGTATACCCCACAACCACTGTTGTTGGCTTTTGTTTCAATAACTTGTTTGAGATCAGGAAATCACCACTGCATGCTTATGCTTAAATGCCCTACTTTCATGATATAATATCACTGTAGCGTGAACTTTTTACTCTTTTAATAAATTTCACCCGAAAGCCAAATATCACTATTTTTTTATGAGTAGTGTATATGCATTGCCAAACAGCTACCCCCAACTGAAGCAAGAAACATAGAATGTGTCGGCAGATAAGAACCATTTGGCCCATCTAGTCTGCCCAATTCAAGGAATCAAGAAACCTTCTAGAAGGGTGGTTTTCTGAAAGAGGTGGTCTCCTGGAGAGGATTTCTTGTCTACATATACATAGAGACGACACTGACAACTTCACTTCACTGGGAGAAGCTCCACAAAGACCAGAATATCATATGACCATCTTCACCCTCACCTACTGTGTCCTTCTCCCATACCATGTAGATTGTAAGCCCTCACGGGCAGGGCCCTCTCTCCTTCTGTACCAGTTTGTAACTCGTCTTGTTTATGCTTAGTGCAATTGTCTGTATTATGTATGTGCACCGCTTATCATATGTACAGCGCTATGGAATGAATGGCGATTTAATAATAATAAATAATAATAATAATAATAATATGGTGCAAGCCACAACCAGCCTCAAGATTATCTGTCTATTGATCGAAATAAAGTAAAGTAATCAATTACTTCTTGAGTCTGGTGGTGACTTGCACCATATGATCCAAAATCTAAAATCTGCAACCTCTCTCTTCTTTCAATTATTCTGTCATAACTCCATTATTTAAAAAAAAAACTTCTTTTAATATGTCTTGCACACGTAACTACAGACTTGGAGCGTCTGGTCTACTCTCGCCTCATCCGCTATCTCTCCCTTAACTCTCTACTTGCGGATGTGAAGAAAAGCAGACCCTTTCCAGCGGCGCTGATGCAGAGGAACTCAGGACCAAGATGGTGTAGGTAGAGGTGTTCTTTATACAAAGGACTGTCAACGTGTTTCTGGGGCGAACGGCGCCCTTCATCAGGACAATAAAACTTACAGACATGTGATTGTTACTGTTTTATTTACGCATTCTGTTTGAGCGCGATGTGCACAGCCAGTGAGGGGCATGGGAGGGGTGGGGTCCAGGGGCGGGCCATGATGGGAGGGGTCTGGAGAGTGGGAGCGGCCTTCACTAATGTGCCAAGTGTGGCTGCGGTGTTTGTGGGCAGCGTTACAGCGGCATGATGCGCCTCGGAGTGACAGCCTGAGCCGCGCATGCGAGCCTTCGCTACTCATTAAAGCGGCTGTGTTCTGGGCTGTGATGTTTGTGGGCGCTGTCACAGCGGCATGATGCGCCTCAGAGTGACAGCCGGAGGCGTGCATGCATAGCTTCGCTACCATCCGAGGCGGCTGTTTTGGGGGCGGCAGTGGGGGGATAGTAGAAGAAACTATAGTACGTTTGATATTTATAATGTCCCGAGGCCAGTATTGCACAGCTCCCAATTTTTGGGACAAAAAACTGGGTGAATGCTAGCGATAAGTAAATAAATATTTAGGCAGATCCAGAATTCATAAACTGAGAATAAAACATAAATAGACGCTAGCTATAAAGAAATAAAAGAGGTTCATGATGACTGAATGATACTAGCCTATGCTAAAATCAAAAATATAAAGCAATATAAAGAAATATAAAAGATATATAAAATATAAAAAATATATATAAAATGTACAGTGTAAGAGATCACAGCGAAGTAGCTGGGGGCTCTTTTCTTTTATCCTATGATATAGGGAGCTATAATACTATTTTGCTGATTTTTACTATTGTTATTACTGTGACCATTGGGGGTTACCCTTGGTTGCCTTAGTGACGCCCCTAATACTGGGAGTTATGATGTACTTTTTTTATTATATTTTCTCTCGTTAAGTTGCCATAAGATTTGGTCCAGTATGACAATGACACTGGCAGCGTCAAATAAGGTGGGCGGGATGTTCTCACCCTATTTGCGTGACAACTATGTGCCCAATATTTTATATGATGTGGAGAATATAGCGATTAATTATTTCGTATGAAAAAGGCCAGCGGGGGATGTTCTTCTATTCAATGTTATGGATTATAAGATGGTCTCACTAATCTCGTTCAATCCATATGGGGTCTCAGTTGATATATTGCAATCTGGTTTCCGCAGCCTACATCCTACAGAAACTGCTGTTACCAGAGTGATAAATGACCTCCTGACAGATAAATGCAATGGTGACTACTCTCTACTAATTCTTCTTGATCTCTCTGCTGCATTTGACACTGTAGACCATCATCTACTGCACAACATGCTACAATGTATGGGCCATAAGGACACTGCTCTCTCTTGGTTTTTGTCAAGGCTGGAAAACTATGGAAGGAAGATGGACACCTCCTAGTGAAAACCCTAATCAAAGCCCTGACTGACTATCAGTATGAACATACCCCAGAGGTAGGTGAGTTCATACACAAGAATACCTAAAGTTTATCTAACCCTAAAGGACCATGGTACTAATGACAGGAATGAGACATGGTACTAATGACAGGAATGAGACATCCTTTTCCTCCAAAAGGAAGAATGAACGGAAGTCTCCCTAAGGCCTAATGCAAAACAACAAGGAAATGCAACACACAGAAAAGCCAAAATACAAAGGGAAATGTAACACTTAACTTCCAAGAAGCTATGGCAGGACCAGGAACTCAGCGGAGAGCCAAACACCACTATCCACAGGTCCAACTGAAACTATAAACCGCACAGCATTGTGGGAGAAACAACTATAAATAGGGAAAGTTAAATGACCACAATAGCAACACCTGGACGTTAAGGGTGCGGCCAGTACCAGAAACAACACCTATTGATCCACAAGGTAACCATGTCAGATCAAACCACGTGTTGCCAGTCTCAAAGATCCCTTGCCACTCACGGGGTACGTCCGTGACAGTTTTCTTGCTCTCACTCTGACCGCTCCTTTAGTGTGTCATTCACTGGCTCGCCTTCTTCTTCTCTCCTTCTTGCTGTTGCAGTTCCTTAGGGTTCAATCCTAGGTCTTCTCCTCTTTCTCTCTGCACAGCCCCAAATGGACAGATTTGCAGATTTGGTTTTCAGTACCATCTCTATGCCAATGACACCCAATTATATAGTTCTTCCCGTGACATCACCCCTGCTGTACTTCAGAACACCAGCGGCTGCCCGTCCACTGTTTCTAACGTCATGTCCTCTCTATCTGAAACGGAATCTTTCAAAAACTGAACTACTGGTGTTTTCTCCATCTACTAACCTACCTAAACATGATATCTCCATCTCAGTCTGAAGCACTATCATAACTCTGGGGCAGTATGCCTACTGTCTAGGTGTTATGTTTGAAACTAATTTTTTCTTGACCCTATATATTAATTCGCTCATGCCGCCTGCATCTCAAAAACATCTCCAGAATCCACCTCTTTCTTACAGTGGAAACAACAAAAACTCTCATTGTTGCCCAGATCCTTTCCCATCTCGACTGTAACTCATTACTAATTGGCCTCCCCTTCACTAAACTCTCCCCTCTCCAATCTATCCTGAATGCAGCAGCCAGGCTCATCTATCTGTTTAACTGTTACTCTGATGCCTCCGCCCTGTGCCAGTCACTACTCCTATGCCTCCACAATGTGCCAGTCACTACTCCTATGCCTCCACAATGTGCCAGTCACTACTTCGATGCCTCCACAATGTGCCAGTCACTACTCTAATTCCTCCGCACTGTGCCAGTCACTATTCCAATGCCTCCACTCTGTGCCAGTCATTGCACTGGTTGCCCATTCAGTACAGGATTAAATTTAAACTGCTCATTCTCCCCCACAAAGGTCTCCACAGTGCTGCACCCCCTACATCTCTTCCCACAATACTGTCTGCCACCCTACCCATGCTCTCCGATCCGCTAATAACTTAGACTGACATCCACCATAATCCGAACCTCTCACTCCCGTTTAAAAGACTTCTCCCGAATTGCACCAGTCCACCGAAATGTCCTACCTCAAGCTATTAGATTAATTCACAACAGCCACTCTTTTATTCGCTTCCTAAAAACACATCTTTTTAGGGTGGCCTAGCACATCAATTAACTAAGAGGGTGATATAAGGGTTTGCTTCTATCAATGTGCAGCATCTCACTAGTGTACGTGGGCACTGCAAATCTTGTTATATTGCATGTTGTATTGTACTTTTGTATAAGGATCCCTGTTACCAGGCTGTTAGGTGCACTTCACACATTCCACGACTAGATGGGTATAGCACCTTAGTACATATATAGCTCAGTTCAGGCCTAGTTAGTTAGTTGGTGAGATGTAGGGAATTGGAGTTAGAGTGTGGAAGCAGGAGGAGATGGAGTGAGGGGCAAGGGAGAAGGAGAGGACCCCCTCCTCTCAGCTCTCTCCACGGCCCAGAGGAGCCAATTCATGGTCTCAGTGTCAAGCAAGTAAAATAGGCAGAGGTGAAACCTTTATTCTACCGTCTACTCTTCCGGAGTGCCAAGTGGATTTTACTAAGTTTATTGTGGAAAGACAAAGGAAGGACAATAGCCATTATTCTAGGCTCTAGGCGCATTTGTAATAAGGTGAAGGTTTATTAGCTTCCGGCAGCCTCAACGTACTTCAAGGACAGACAGGCCAAGAGCTGAATACCAGTGAGTACACAACCTCCTACCATAGCCTGAGATATAGCCACATATACAGCCTGTTACTGGGATTTGCCATATCCTGCCTACATGTTCATAAGAGACTGGTTTTATAACTGGATGTAAAATTGCTGTCAAGATCCTGTTTACAGTAAAGTTCTTGGTTGGATTCAAATCCTGCCTCATTCTTCTATCTCCATACTACTACCACTCTCATCATCTTGCACCACCAAGGTGTTGGCATCACGACATTACCTTAATTCATGGGCCCAGCCGCACAAGCACCCAGAAAAGGCAATCACCATCAAGGGCACCTCGATCACCGCCTGGCCGGTGTCCCTTGTAATAGAGTGTGCCCCGGAGAATCCAGTGCTGTTCTCCCCTTCACTGCACTGCTGGCCCAGGGAGGCATCTGCTAACCGTGAGTACCCAATGAACTATTGTCCCCTTCAGCCCACCATGAACCTCACGTGTTCTCCTCTGCGGACCGGCACGTTGCAAATGTAAAGAACAACATCTAAGACAGAACTCCAAAAAAAAACAAAAAACTTTATTTAACCTCTTAAGGACATAGGGCGTACAGGTACGCCCTTGTGCCCTGGTACTTAAGGACACAGGGCGTACATGGACGCCCTGTGTATTTTCGATCACTGCCGTGCGGCTGGCAGTGATCGGAACCCGGTGCCTGCTCAAATCATTGAGCAGGCACCTAGGCTAAATGCGCGGGGGGGTCCCGTGACCCCCCCATGTCGGCGATCGCGGCAATTCAGACCTGCGGTTTGCTGCGATTTCTGCAATTTCTGGTCCCCGCGGTCCCTGACCGCGGGGATCAGAAACTTTATATGCCTAAAAAAGGTTTTATTAACCCCCCCCTGCACCCCTGAATGATTTTTATGGTGGCGGGAGGTGCAGGGGGAGGGTTGCGGGCGCTGTGGGCGGTGCGGGAGGCGGGCGGTGCGGCAGGCGGGATCGCGATCCCCCGCCCGCCTCCCCTTGTATAATCGTTGGTGTCTAGTGGGGATACCAGGGTGCCAGCACATTGCTGGCACCCTGGTATAAACGGCTGACATCTGCGATGCGATGTCAGCCGTTTAACCCTTTCCATACAGCGGTCCGTACGGACCGCTGTATGGAAAAGGTTAACAGCGCAGGGAGCTCCCTCCCTCTCCCATCGGGGGGCTGCTGTAGCTTTGCAGCCCCCCGATGGAGAGGGAGAGAGCTCCCAGACAGCCCCCCGAGAGATCCCCTCCTTACCCTTCCCCGTCTGCGAAGTTCTGAGCAGACGGGGAAGGTTCCCATGGCAACAGGACGCCTCTCAGGCGTCCTGCTGTCCATGGTGCTGAACAGATCTGTGCTGAAAGGCATAGATCTGTTCAGTGTAAGTAAAATACAGTGCAGTACAATATATATTGTTCTGTACTGTATTATACAGACATCAGACCCACTGGATCTTCAAGAACCAAGTGGGTCTGGGTCAAAAAAAAGTGAATAAAAGTGAAAAAAAAGTAAAAATCAAAAAACACATTTATCACTGATAAAAAATGAAAAAAATAAAATTCCCTACACATGTTTGGTATCGCCGCGTCCGTAACGACCTGATCTATAAAACGGTCATGTTACTTTACCCGAACGGTGAACACCATAAAAATAAAAAATAAAAAACTATGATGAAATAGAAATTTTGCCCACCTTACTTCCCAAAAAAGTTAATAAAAGTGATCAAAAAAGTCGCATGTACGCCAAAATTGTAACAATCAAACCGTCATCTCATCCCGCAAAAATCATACCCTACCCAAGATAATCGCCCAAAAACTGAAAAAACTATGGCTCTTAGACTATGGAAACACTAAAACATGATTTTTTTTGTTTCAAAAATGAAATCATTGTGCAAAACTTACATAAATTAAAAAAAAGTATACATATTAGGTATCGCCGCGTCCGTATCGCCCGGCTCTATAAAAATATCACATGATCTAACCCCTCAGATGACCACCGTAAAAAAAAAAAAAAAAAAAAAAAAAGTATAAAAAAAGCCATTTTTTGTCATCTTACGTCACAAAAAGTGTAATAGCAAGCAATCAAAAAGTCATATGCACCCCAAAATAGATGCCAATCAAACCGTCATCTCATCCCGCAAAAAATGAGACCCTACTTAAGATAATCGCCCAAAAACTGAAAAAACTATGGCTCTTAGACTATGGAGACACTAAAACATTTTTTTGGTTTTAAAAATGAAATCATTGTGTAAAACTTACATAAATAAAAAAAATTGTATACATATTAGGTATCGCAGCGTCCATGACAACCTGCTCTATAAAATTACCACATGATCTAACCTGTCAGATGAATGTTGTAAATAACAAAAAAAAAAACGGTGCCAAAAAAGCTATTTCTTGTTACCTTGCCGCACAAAAAGTGTAATATAGAGCAACCAAAAATCATATGTACCCTAAACTAGTACCAACAAAACTGCCACCCTATCCCGTAGTTTCTAAAATGGGGTCACTTTTTTGGAGTTTCTACTCTAGGGGTGCATCAGGGGGGCTTCAAATGGGACATGGTGTAAAAAAAAACAGTCCAGCAAAACCTGGCTTCCAAAAACCATATGGTGTTCCTTTCCTTCTGCGCCCTGATGTGTGCCCGTACAGCGGTTTACGACCACATATGGGGTGTTTCTGTAAACTACAGAATTAGGGCCATAAATAATGAGTTTTGTTTGGCTGTTAACCCTTGCTTTGTAACTGGAAAAAAAATATTAAAATGGAAAATCTGCCAAAAAAGTGAAATTTTGAAATTGTATCTCTATTTTCCATTAAATCTTGTGCAACACCTAAAGGGTTAACAAAGTTTGTAAAATCAGTTTTGAATACCTTGAGGGGTGTAGTTTCTTAGATGGGGTCACTTTTATGGAGTTTATAATCTAGGGGTGCATCAGGGGGCTTCAAATGGGACATGGTGCCAAAAAAACAGTCCAGCAAAATCAGCCCTCCAAAAACCAAACGGCGCACCTTTCACTCTACGCCCCGCTGTGTGGCGGTACAGCAGTTTACGGCCACATATGGGGTGTTTCTGTAAACAGCAGAGTCAGGGCAATAAAGATACAGTCTTGTTTGGCTGTTAACCCTTGCTTTGTTAGTGGAAAAAATGGGTTAAAATGGAAAATTAGGCAAAAAAATGAAATTCTCAAATTTCATCGCCATTTGCCAATAACTCTTGTGCAACACCTAAAGGGTTAACGATGTATGTAAAATCAGTTTTGAATACCTTGAGGGGTGTAGTTTCTTAGATGGGGTCACTTTTAGGGAGTTTCTCCTCTAGGGGTGCATCAGGGGGGCTTCAAATGGGACATGGTGTAAATAAACCAGTCCATAAAAATCAGCCTTCCAAAAACCATACGGCGCACCTTTCCCTCTACGCCCCGCTGTGTGGCCGTACAGTAGTTTACGGCCACATATTGGGTGTTTCTGTAAACGGCAGAGTCAGGGCAATAAAGATACAGTCTTGTTTGGCTGTTAACCCTTGGTTTGTTAGTGGAAAAAATGGGTTAAAATGAAAAATTAGACAAAAAAATGAAATTCTCAAATTTCCTCCCCATTTGCCAAAAACTCTTGTGCAACACCTAAAGGGTTAACAACATATGCAAAATCAGTTTTGAATACCTTGAGGGGTGTAGTTTCTTAGATGGGGTCATTTTTGGGTGGTTTCTATAATGTAAGCCTCGCAAAGTGACTTGAGACCTGAACTGGTCCCTAAAAATTGAGTTTTTGTAAATTTCTGAAAAATTTCAAGATTTGCTTCTAAACTTCTAAGCCTTATAACATCCCCAAAAAATAAAATATCATTCCCAAAACAATTCAAACATGAAGTAGACATATGGGGAATGTAAAGTCATCACAATTTTTGGGGGTATTACTATGTATTACAGAAGTAGAGAAACTGAAACTTTGAAATTTGCAAATTTTTCCATATTTTTGTTAAATTAGGTATTTTTTGGTGCAAAAAAAATTATTTTTTTGACTCCATTTTACCAGTGTCATGAAGTACAATATGCGACGAAAAAACAGTCTCAGAACGGTCTGGATAAGTCAAAGCGTTTTAAAGTTATCAGCACTTAAAGGGACTCTGGTCAGATTTTCAAAAAATGGCCTGGTCCTAAGGTGTAAAAAGGCTGTGTCCTTAAGGGGTTAAATTGCCTATATTAGATACAACATTAAGAAAACCCAGTACACCGCCAACCTTACACAAACACCTTATTCAAATCTGGTGTGGGTTGGTGATGTAATTATTTTGGTTATCGCTGTGCTTTGAGGGCCCAGCACATCCCCTAATCTAACTATTCTCCACTCACACCTCCATCATCATTCTTCTGAACCTGATCCGTCATCCATCAGTATCTACCCCACCCCATACACCCAGAAGCACTACAGATATCCACTTGTGACGGTTAGTGTTGATCGAGCACCAAAGTGCTTGGGTGCTCGAGTAGAACACTTTGGGATGCTCGGGTGCTCTACTGAGCACCCGAGCACAATGGAAGTCAATGGGAGAACCAGAGCATTAAACCAGGCACCCGCTGCTCTGAAGAGGGGAGGGTGTCTGGTTCATAGGAAAAGGTCAGAAATTGATGGAAACACCACTGAAATGGTTTGGGAACAGCATGGGGAGGATGTCTGGATGCATCTTGGACTCCCAGGTTGCTGCTGGAAACTATGTTGTCCGAATAGTACGCCACTTTTACAGACTGACAATAATACGCACAAAACTGAAAAAAAATTTTTTTTTTTTTAGAGAAAACATTGTTAGGAAACATTCTTTCCTGAATATTTACTTGTATATAAAGTGCAAGTGCTGCCAAAAATTACAAGGAAGAGGCACTCCGATACAACCTGTATATCACATAAAGGAGGCCTCATTCACATTGTGGTACAATTGTTCAGGTAGTGGGACTCCTACACTCATAAAGCCTATGCACTAAGTGAAAGGGCTAACAAAAATTACAAGGAAGCGGCACTCCAATAAACCCTTTATTACACATAAAGGAGGGCATCATACACACCCTTGAAAAATTATGATTGATGGCCTGCTGGTGACCCTCAAAAACATTAGGAACAAGGGCTTGCTGATCTGACCATCTAAAACATTAGGGGTGAGGGCCTGCTGCTGATCTGACCATCTAAAACATTAAGGGCGAGGGCCTGCTGCTGAGCTGACCCTCTTAAACATTATGGGTGAGGGTCTGCTGGTGACCCTCTAAAACATTAGGGGTGAGGGTCTGCTGCTGAGCTGACCCTCTAAAACATTAGGAGCGAGGGAAGCCTAATAAGCATGTTGATATGATGGAGGAGGAGGACGAGAAAAGGAAGATTGAACCATATACCCTTTTTAGTGGTGGAAGGGGTGCATGGGAATACAGTGTATTCAATACACCATAAAAGCCACATGTAAAGTGCCTTTATGTTCAGCCGCTTTCCTCTGTTGGAGTAGAGAAGTCAGAGGCAATCCAGGCCTTGTTCATTTTTATAAGAGTCAACCGGTCAGCATTTTCAGTTGACAGGCGGATGTGCTTATCAGTTATTATGCCCCCAGCAGCACTAAATACCCGCTCTGACAAAATGCTGGCGGCAGGGCAGGCCAGCACCTCCAAGGCGTAGAGCGCCAGTTTGTGCCACGTGTCCAGCTTAGACACCCAATAGTTGTAAGGTACAGAGGGATCATTGAGGATGCTGATACGGTCTGCTACGTACTCCTTCACCATCTTCCAAAATTTTTCCCTCCTTCTGACAGTAGGCCGCGCATCAGGGTGAGGTTGCTGGTGGGTTGTCATGAAACTGTCCCAGGCCTTGGAGAGTGTTGCCCTGCCTCTGTTGGAACTGCCGTCTGTTCCCCTCGTCTCCCCTCCTCGCTTGCCCAAGGAACTACGAACTCTGCCGCCAGCGTTGTCAGCTGGAAATTTTTGGAGCAATTTATCCACAAGGACCTTCTGGTATTGCACCATTTTGCTAGTCCTCTCCACCACAGGAATGAGAGATAAGAAGTTCTCTTTGTAGCGGAGGTTGAGAAAGGTGAACAACCAGTAATTGGTGTTGGCCAAAATGCATATAACGCGAGGGTCACGGGAAAGGCAACATAACATAAAGTCAGCCATGTATGCCAGAGTCCCAACAGACAAGACTTCGCTGTCCTCATCAGGAGGATGACTCTCAATCTCCTCATCCTCTTCCTCCTCTTTTACCCATCCATGCTGAACAGATGGAATAAACCTGCTATGGGTACTACCCTCTGTAGTGGAGGCAACCGTCTCCTGCTCCTCCTCCTCCTCCTCTATATTATCATCCAATTTGTGCTGAGAAGACGAACTGAGGGTGGTCTGGCTATCACCCTGTGTACTGTCTTCCCCCATTTCCACCTCTTCCACATGCAAAGCGCCCGCCTTCATTGTGAGCAGCAAGCATTTCAGTAGACACAGAAGTGGGATGGTTTCGCTGATAATAGCGTTATCGCCGCTCACCATCTGTGTTGATTCCTCAAAGTTACGTAAAACCTCATAAAGGTCAGACATCCATGCCCAGTCATCGCTTGTGAAGAGCGGAAGCTGACTGGAAAGGCAACGACCATGTTGCAACTGGTATTCCACTACTGCCCTCTGCTGCTCACAAAGCCTGGCCAACATGTGGAATGTGGAGTTCCAGCACGTGCTCACGTCACATAACAGTCAGTGAGCTGGCAATTGCAAGCGCTGCTAAAGCGTTGCCAGACCAGTGGCAGCTCTAGATGACTTTTGGAAATGGGCACACACACGGCACACCTTCACCAGTAGCTCAGGCAAATTGGGGTAGGTTTTGAGAAACCGCTGAACCACTAAGTTGAACACGTGGGCTAGGAATGGTATGTGTGTGAGCTTACCGAGCTCCAAAGCTGCCACCAAGTTACGGCCATTATCAGACACAACCATGCCTGGTTATAGGTTGAGTGGCAAGAGCCACAGCTCAGTCTGGTCCCTTATACCCTTCCACAGCTCTGCGGCGGTGTGCTGTTTGTCACCTAAGCAAATTAGTTTCAGCACGGCCTGTTACACTGCTTCCAGCTACTGACTGATGGCTGACTGGTGCTGCAAGATGATAATTCAGAGGTGTAATTGGAGGAGGAGGTGGAGGAGGAGGCAAAGGGGGGTTGCAGCACCTGTGCTATCCCAGGGTACGACTTGCTCTCGGCCTCCACAACATTCACCCAGTGTGCCGTCAGGGATAATGTAGCGTCCCTGGCCAAAAACACTTGTCCATGTGTCAGTCGTTAAGTGGACCTTCCCAATAACTGTGTTGGTCAGGGCACGGGTGATGTTATGGGACACATGCTGGTGTAAGGCGGTGACGGCACACCGTGAAAAATAGTGGCGGCTGGGGACTGAGTAACGAGGGACGGCCACCACCATCAGGCTGCGGAAAGCCTCTGTGTCCACAAGCCTAAATGGCAACTATTGCAGGGCCAGCAATTTGGAAAGGTGCGCATTTAGTAATATGGCCTGTGGGTGGGTGGCTGGGTATTTGCGCTTTCGTTCAAATGCCTGGGGTATGGACATCTGTACGCTGCACTGGGACACAGAAGTGGATGTGCTAGATGATGGTGCTTGCAAAGGTCCAAGTGCAGGGCGGGAGGCATTCGGGCCTGCGTCTTGGACAGGGGATTGGCCAGCACGTAACACAGGGGAAGAGGAGACAGTGGTGTGACCCGCAGACACTGATTGTGGACCCAGGCGTTCGGCCCACCTATTAGAGTGCTTTGATGCCATGTGGTGGATCATGCTGGTGGTGGTGAGGTTGCTAGTGTTCACGTCCCTGCTCATTTTGGTACAGAACAGGTTACAAATTAAAATTCTTTTATCGTCAAAGTGAGATTTCCGCAAGGGGGTTCTCCGGGGAACAGTTGTGGGCCTGTCTGGTATGGCCCGCCTTCTCCCTTTTGCCACCACACTGCCTCTTCCAGCCTGTTGCGGTGCTGCGTATCCCTCCCCCTCTGTACTGCTGTCCTCGCTCGGCTTGCCACCTTTCCAGGTTGGGACAGTGATTTCATCGTCCAGCACCTCCTCTTCCACTTCCTCACTCTGGTCATCCTCCTGACTTGTTGACCTAACAAGAACCTCACTTATTGACAACTGTGTCTCATCCTCATCATCAACCTCTTGAGACACTAATTGCCATTGACTTATTGGCAACTGTGTCTCATCATCATCATCATCCACCTTGTGAAACACTAATTGCCGTTCCTCACCGTCATCTTCTTCTGACTGTGAATGCTCAAAAGTTTGGGAATCAGGGCACAAGATCTCCTCATGTCCCTCTTCAAGCGGACTTGGAGAGAGGCCCAAATCAAGTAATGGAGCTGAAAAGAGCTCCTCGGAATATCCGAGTGTGGGATCACTTGTTTGCCAAGACTCTCCATGGTGGGAGGAAGGAGGATCAGGGTGAGGATTCAGTTGACCAGACTCTTGGCTACTGAGACTGGACTTTGTGTAAGACAAGATGGTGCTTAACCGACTGGAAGCATTATCTGCTGCAATCCAACCGACCACCTGGTCGCACTGGTGTGACTTGGAGAGTGGTTTCCTGTGCCGCCCTGCAAACTGGGACATGAAGCTAGGTATCGTGGATGAGTGTGTTTCTTGTGCTCTGGCAGCAGGCACAGTTTCACTGCGCCCCGGGCCACGGCCTCTGCGTGCAACATCAGCAGCACGGCCACTTCCCATCCCTTACTGCTCGCCTTGAGCATATTAAATGGTATATATACTTGCAAGTATGTCACACGTACAGTAGCGCAGGTTTTGTAAGTGTATGTGCAAATAAATTACACTGAATGTCACAGATATTTAGGATGCGCAAACTTTATACAGGAGATGTAGAGCAGGTAATGTCGCTGTCACCAGCGGCGAAAAAATGAAACTGAATGTCACTGATATTTAGGACGTGCAAACGATATAAAGGAGATGTAGCGCAGGTAATGTCGCTGTCACCAGCAATGCTCAAGTCAAAATGGTGTTCAGACGAGCTTGCTCGCCTAACACTAGTGACAGCTCATGCAGCTTTATATCTACTCACATATTTTGTCATGGTAGCTGGACCATTGTACAAAAAAAGCATTTTTTTACCTTTTGTGTCCTCCCTATCTCCACATAGATTGTAAGCTTTTGCAAGCAGGGCCCTCACTCTTCTTCTTTTAACCACCTCAGCCCCCAGTGCTTAAACACCCTGAAAGACCAGGCCACTTTTTACACTTCTGACCTACACTACTTTCACCGTTTATTGCTCGGTCATGCAACTTACCACCCAAATGAATTTTACCTCCTTTTCTTCTCACTAATAGAGCTTTCATTTGGTGGTATTTCATTGCTGCTGACATTTTTACTTTTTTTGTTATTAATCGAAATTTAACGATTTTTTTGCAAAAAAATGACATTTTTCACTTTCAGTTGTAAAATTTTGCAAAAAAAACGACATCCATATAGAAATTTTGCTCTAAATTTATAGTTCTACATGTCTTTGATAAAAAAAAAAATGTTTGGGTAGAAAAAAAATGGTTTGGGTAAAAGTTATAGCGTTTACAAACTATGGTACAAAAATGTGAATTTCCGCTTTTTGAAGCAGCTCTGACTTTCTGAGCACCTGTCATGTTTCCTGAGGTTCTACAATGCCCAGACAGTACAAACACCCCACAAATGACCCCATTTCTGAAAGTACACACCCTAAGGTATTCGCTGATGGGCATAGTGAGTTCATAGAACTTTTTATTTTTTGTCACAAGTTAGCGGAAAATGATGATTTATTTTTTTATTTTTTTTTTCTTACAAAGTCTCATATTCCACTAACTTGTGACAAAAAATAAAAAGTTCTATGAACTCACTATGCCCATCAGCGAATACCTTGGGGTCTCTTCTTTCCAAAATGGGGTCACTTGCGGGGTAGTTATACTGCCCTGGCATTCTAGGGGCCCAAATGTGTGGTAAGGAGTTTGAAATCAAATTCAGTAAAAAATGACCTGTGAAATCCGAAAGGTGCTCTTTGGAATATGGGCCCCTTTGCCCACCTAGGCTGCAAAAAAGTGTCACACATCTGGTATCCCCGTACTCAGGAGAAGTTGAGGAATGTGTTTTGGGGTGTCTTTTTACATATACCCATGCTGGGTGAGATAAATATCTTGGTCAAATGACAACTTTGTATAAAAAAATGGGAAAAGTTGTCTTTTGCCAAGATATTTCTCTCACCCAGCATGGGTATATATAAAATGACACCCCAAAACACATTCCCCACCTTCTCCTGAGTACGGAGATACCAGATGTGTGACACTTTTTTGCAGCCTAGGTGGGCAAAGGGGCCCATATTCCAAAGAGCACCTTTCGGATTTCACTCGTCATTTTTTACTGAATTTGATTTCAAACTCCTTACCACACATTCGGGCCCCTAGAATGCCAGGGCAGTATAACTACCCCACAAGTGACCCCATTTTGGAAAGAAGAGACCCCAAGGTATTCCGTGAGGGGCATGGCGAGTTCCTAGAATTTTTTATTTTTTGTCACAAGTTAGTGGAAAATGATGATTTTTTTTTTTTTTTTTTTTTTCATACAAAGTCTCATATTCCACTAACTTGTGACAAAAAATAAAAACTTCCATGAACTCACTATGCCCATCAGCGAATACCTTGGGGTCTCTTCTTTCCAAAATGGGGTCACTTGTGGGGTAGTTATACTGCCCTGGCATTCTAGGGGCCCAAATGTGTGGTAAGGAGTTTGAAATCAAATTCAGTAAAAATTGACCTGTGAAATCCGAAAGGTGCTCTTTGGAATATGGGCCCCTTTGCCCACCTAGGCTGCAAAAAAGTGTCACACATCTGGTATCCCCGTACTCAGGAGAAGTTGAGGAATGTGTTTTGGGGTGTCTTTTTACATATACCCATGCTGGGTGAGATAAATATCTTGGTCAAATGACAACTTTGTATAAAAAAATGGGAAAAGTTGTCTTTTGCCAAGATATTTCTCTCACCCAGCATGGGTATATATAAAATGACACCCCAAAACACATTCCCCACCTTCTCCTGAGTACGGAGATACCAGATGTGTGACACTTTTTTGCAGCCTAGGTGGGCAAAGGGGCCCATATTCCAAAGAGCACCTTTCGGATTTCACTCGTCATTTTTTACTGAATTTGATTTCAAACTCCTTACCACACATTTGGGCCCCTAGAATGCCAGGGCAGTATAACTACCCCACAAGTGACCCCATTTTGGAAAGAAGAGACCCCAAGGTATTCGCTGATGGGCATAGTGAGTTCATGGAAGTTTTTATTTTTTGTCACAAGTTAGTGGAATATGAGACTTTGTATGAAAAAAAAAAAAAAAAAAAAAATCATCATTTTCCACTAACTTGTGACAAAAAATAAAAAATTCTAGGAACTCGCCATGCCCCTCACGGAATACCTTGGGGTGTCTTCTTTCCAAAATGGGGTCACTTGTGGGGTAGTTATACTGCCCTGGCATTTTAGGGGCCCAAATGTGTGGTAAGGAGTTTGAAATCAAATTCAGTAAAAAATGACGAGTGAAATCCGAAAGGTGCTCTTTGGAATATGGGCCCCTTTGCCCACCTAAGCTGCAAAAAAGTGTCACACATCTGGTATCTCCGTACTCAGGAGAAGGTGGGGAATGTGTTTTGGGGTGTCATTTTATATATACCCATGCTGGGTGAGAGAAATATCTTGGCAAAAGACAACTTTTCCCATTTTTTTATACAAAGTTGTCATTTGACCAAGATATTTATCTCACCCAGCATGGGTATATGTAAAAAGACACCCCAAAACACATTCCTCAACTTCTCCTGAGTACGGGGATACCAGATGTGTGACACTTTTTTGCAGCCTAGGTGGGCAAAGGGGCCCATATTCCAAAGAGCACCTTTCGGATTTCACAGGTCAATTTTTACAGAATTTGATTTCAAACTCCTTACCACACATTTGGGCCCCTAGAATGCCAGGGCAGTATAACTACCCCACAAGTGACCCCATTTTGGAAAGAAGAGACCCCAAGGTATTCGCTGATGGGCATAGTGAGTTCATGGAAGTTTTTATTTTTTGTCACAAGTTAGTGGAATATGAGACTTTGTAAGAAAAAAAATAAAAAAAATAAATCATCATTTTCCACTAACTTGTGACAAAAAATAAAAAATTCTAGGAACTTGCCATGCCCCTCACGGAATACCTTGGGGTGTCTTCTTTCCAAAATGGGGTCACTTGTGGGGTAGTTATACTGCCCTGGCATTTTCCAGGGGCCCTAATGTCTGGTAAGTAGGTAAATGACCTGTGAAATCTGAAAGGTGCTCTTTGGAATGTGGGCCCCTTTGCCCACCTAGGCTGCAAAAAAGTGTCACACATCTGGTATCTCCGTACTCAGGAGAAGGTGGGGAATGTGTTTTGGGGTGTCATTTTACATATACCCATGCTGGGTGAGATAAATATCTTGGCAAAAGACAACTTTTCCCATTTTTTTTATACAAAGTTGGCATTTGACCAAGATATTTATCTCACCCAGCATGGGTATATGTAAAATGACACCCCAAAACATATTCCCCAACTTCTGCTGAATACGGAGATACCACATGTGTGACACTTTTTTGCAGCCTAGGTGGGCAAAGGGGCCCAAATTCCTTTTAGGAGGGCATTTTTAGACATTTGGATACCAGACTTCTTCTCACGCTTTGGGGCCCCTAAAATGCCAGGGCAGTATAAATACCCCACATGTGACCCCATTTTGGAAAGAAGACACCCCAAGGTATTCAATGAGGGGCATGGCGAGTTCATAGAAAAAAAATAATTTTGGCACAAGTTAGCGGAAATTGATTTTTTTGATTTTGTTCTCACAAAGTCTCCCTTTCCGCTAACTTGGGACAAAAATTTCAATCTTTCATGGACTCAATATGCCCCTCAGCGAATACCTTGGGGTGTCTTCTTTCCAAAATGGTGTTATTTGTGGGGTGTTTGTACTGCCCTGGCATTTGAGGGTCTCCACAATCATTACATGTATGCCCAGCATTAGGAGTTTCTGCTATTCTCCTTATATTGAGCATACGGGTAATGAGATTTTTTTTTTCCGTTCAGCCTCTGGGCTGAAAGAAAAAAATGAACGGCACAGATTTCTTCATTCGCATCGATCAATGTGGATGAAAAAATCTCTGCCAAAAAAAAAAAAAGGAGGGGAAAGGCGTCTGCCAGGACATAGGAGCTCCGCCCAACATCCATACCCACTTCAGCTCGTATGCCCTGGCAAACCAGATTTCTCCATTCACATCAATCGATGTGGATGAATAAATCATTGCCGGGATTTTTTTTTTTATATATACAAAGTGTTTGCCAAAGTATATGAACACCGCCACCTCCTCAGCTCATATGCCTCGGCAAACATATCTTTTACTGCAGAGGAGAAATCTCGTCTTGCAGCGCCGCATACACCGACTTGCGTGTAATCTGACAGCAGCACAATGCTTCTGTCAGAATGCACATCAGTGCTGCAGCTAGTCGATCGGTTGGTCCACCTGAAAGGTAAAAAAAACAAAACAAAAAAGAAAAAACCAGGCCGCAACGCAATAAATTTATTAACTGTTGAACAGAACATAGAAACTTTTTTTTAACTTTTTTAACTGAACGTTTAACTTTTTTACTTACCGGTAATTTTTTTTTTGTTTAGTTTTTTTTACCTTTATAGAACAAACCTCTCCTTCCCCATGGGACAATGTGCAAAGCGCAAATTGCCCAAAGATGTGGCGAAGTACATTATGCACTTTATCCCAGGTGAAAGGAGAGGTTTGCAGCAGCTGTGAGTAAAAGGGCCCTAATAGCCCTGTGTGCCTGTCCTGTGAGATGCAATCCCTATGCTAGGTGTACCTGTGTGTGGTACTTCCGGAAACACTCACCAAAGCATAGGGCAGGGTGGTCAGGACAGTCAGGACAGAAATAGCGGGTGTCACGCCTTATTCCACTCCTGCTACAGACACGACATTTTTTTCGGGGTGGCGGTTGGGTTGAGGTACCAGCAACGACACTGGGGAAATGTCGCTCGTGTAGACGGCTAACTACACTGGTGGATGGGGCCACGGAACCTCCTGGGTAAAGGAGGTTCTCGATGATCTCTTCCTGGAATTTGAGGAAAGATCGTGTTCTCCCAGCCTTACTGTAGAGAACAAAACTATTGTACAGCGCCAATTGAATTAAATATACAGACACCTTCTTATACCAGCGTCTGGTGCGTCGGGAAACTAAATAGGGAGCCAACATCTGGTCATTGAAGTCCACCCCTCTCATGAGCGCATTATAGTCGTGGACTGAGAGGGGCTTTTCAATGACACGGGTTGCCCTTTCAATTTGGATTGTCGTGTCTGCGTGAATGGAGGAGAGCATGTAAACGTCACGCTTGTCTCTCCATTTCACCGCGAGCAGTTCTTCGTTACACAAGGCAGCCCTCTCCCCCCTTGCAAGACGGGTGGTTACAAGCCGTTGGGGGAAGCCCACGCGACTAGTTCGCGCGGTGCCACAGGCGCAAATCCGTTCTAGAAACAAATGCCTAAAGAGGGCCACACTTGTGTAGAAATTGTCCACATAAAGATGGTACCCCTTGCCGAATAAGGGTGACACCAAGTCCCAGACTGTCTTCCCACTGCTCCCCAGGTAGTCAGGGCAACCGACCGGCTCCAGGGTCTGATCTTTTCCCTCATAGATCCGAAATTTGTGGGTATAGCCTGTGGCCCTTTCACAGAGCTTATACAATTTGACCCCATACCGGGCACGCTTGCTTGGGATGTATTGTTTGAAGCCAAGGCGCCCGGTAAAATGTATTAGGGACTCGTCTACGCAGATGTTTTGCTCAGGGGTATACAAATCTGCAAATTTCTGGTTGAAATGGTCTATGAGGGGCCGAATTTTGTGGAGCCGGTCAAAAGCTGGGTGGCCTCTGGGACGGGAGGTGGTGTTGTCGCTAAAATGCAGAAAACGTAGGATGGTCTCAAATCGTGTCCTGGACATAGCAGCAGAGAACATGGGCATGTGATGAATTGGGTTCGTGGACCAATATGACCGCAATTCATGCTTTTTAGTTAGACCCATGTTGAGGAGAAGGCCCAAAAAAATTTTAATTTCGGAAACTTGGACTGGTTTCCACCGGAAAGACTGGGCATAAGAGCTTCCCGGGTTGGCGGATATAAATTGTGTGGCATACCGATTTGTTTCTGCCACGACTAAGTCCAAGAGCTCCGCAGTCAAGAACAGCTCAAAAAATCCCAGGGCCGAACCGATTTGAGCCGTCTCAACCCGAACTCCAGACTGGGCGGTGAAAGGGGGAACTACAGGTGCGGCTGAAGTTGGTGACTGCCAATCAGGGTTTGCCAGCACCTCAGGGATTCTAGGGGCTCTACGGGCCTGTCTGCGCGGTGGCTGCGACGGGGTAACTAGTGCACGTGCCACCGTACCAGCTTCAACTGCCCTTCTGGTGCTCGCCACGTCACCATGTTGTACGGCAGTGCTGGTACTAGGTCCAGGAAGGGCTGCGCTGCTGGTGTATGCCTCACCACGTGATCCGGCAGCGACAGCCCCACTCTGCTGCTCTTGAAACGGATCCTGCGTAACCTGTGGTCTAGCGACACGGGGCCGGGTACGCCTGGTGCTGCCAGGGACCTCCACCTCCTCGTCCGAACTTTGGGTCAGAGAGCCACTGCTTTCCACAGGTTCATATTCTGACCCGCTAGATTCATCAGATGAGGGTTCCCACTCCTCATCCGACTGGGTCAGAATCCTGTAGGCCTCTTCAGAAGAATACCCCCTGTTTGACATTTGGACTACTAAATTTAGGGGTATTCCCTGAGACTACCCAAGAAAAAAAGCAAACCTGTCTTACAAAGGGGAGGCTAGCGAAGTACCGGAGGCTGCTGCGGTTGATAAAAAATATCAAAACTGATTTTTTTATCGCCGCAGTGCTTGTAAAGTGAATGTGCAGTGATCAAAAAACAAAATTTTTTTTGTCACTGCGGTGGGGCGGGCGTGGGTGAACGCACGTGTGGGCGACCGATCAGGCCTGATCGGGCAAACACTGCGTTTTGGGTGGAGGGCGAACTAAAGTGACACTAATACTATTATAGATCTGACCGTGATCAGTTTTGATCACTTACAGATACTATAAAAGTACAAATGCTGATTAGCGATACGCTATTCAGCGAATAAAAGTGACTGCGGTGCGGTGGGGTGGGCGCTAACTGACGCTAACTACCTAACCAAGGGGCCTAAACTATCCCTAAAACCTAACAGCCAATACTAGTGAAAAAAAAAAAGTGACAGTTTACACTGATCACTTTTTTTCCTTTCAATAGTGATTGACAGGGGCGATCAAAGGGGTGATCAAAGGGTTAATTGGGGTGCAGGGGGGTGATCTGGGGCTAAAGTGTGGTGTTGGTGCTACTCACTGTGAAGTCTGCTCCTCTGCTGGATCCAACCGACGAAAAGGACCAGCACAGGAGCAGACAAGCCATATAACAGATCATATTTACTAATATGATCTGTTATCTGGCTTCTGATTCGATTTTTTGAAAATCGCCAGCCTGCCAGCCAATGATCGTTGCTGGCAGGCTGGTGACGAAATACTTCTTTAACTTTTGCCGGCCCGCGATGCGCATGCGCGGGCCGGCAATGCACGAAATCTCGCGTCTCGCGAGAGGACGCACCGGCGCGTCCACCCAGAACAACAGGACCGCCGCAAAGACGCAATCCTGCGTACGGCGGTCCTGAGGTGGTTAATTGTTGACTTGTTTGTTGCAAATTTATCAGGGGTGCGCCTAGCCTTTCTGCTGCCTGAGGCGAAAACTGAAACGGCACCCTAACCCCCAATACCAATTTCTTAACCGTGGAATACGCTGCTGCTATATAAATAAAGATTATTATTATTATAATGCCCTGGTCTTGATGGAGATTCTTCCAGTGAAATTTCCCATCAGCATCTTTGCTAGCTTCCCCTCCTAAAAATCGGCACCAAATTGCAGAGGCATAAGCTGTTATGCATGCGCTACATTAGTGTTGTGCCTAAACTATGCACAAGACTAAAAGGTTAACAATTTTTTACTTTTAATCCTAGAAACGCTCTTCCTAGATATTTTTACCCTATGAGCACCTATTTCTGTTTTGCCATTATTGATGTATACATAGAAAGAAGACCAACTGCAGTGAGGAACAGTCTTCCAGAGGGATGGTCTTTAAAAGTACCTAATATATAAGGAGATTGGATATTAATTAAAAAAAAAATCTATATATCTAG
This sequence comes from Bufo bufo, assembly GCF_905171765.1. Lineage (NCBI taxonomy): Eukaryota > Metazoa > Chordata > Amphibia > Anura > Bufonidae > Bufo > Bufo bufo. The sequence continues at coordinate 30,664,244 of NC_053391.1, read as the reverse complement.
TACAGTAGGAAACTAAAAATCCATCACAGACTAATCTGGTCTAGATCACGGATGGTCTTCTTATAGAAGAGGTCAATATATCTAGTACAGTAGGAAACTAAAAATCTATTACAGAAAAATCTGGTGTACTGTAGATCACGAATGGTATTCTTAGAGAAGAGGTCAATATATGTAGTACACTAGGAAACTAAAAATCAATCACAGAAGAATCTGGTCTAGATCACATATATGCTAATTAAAGAGTTGGCCTTTTGGAAAAGCTTCTATATATATATAAATGCAAAATCAGTGACACCTCTATGTGACGACCAGCCACAATTGCAGCAAGGAATCTAGAAACCCTCTAGAATGGCAATTTGATAGAAGGCCTGAACAGATGACCACCCACAAATGTCATGAGGAAAGGTCTTCTAGAAGGTCACAATGCCTAACTTATAAGGACATAAAAAATTCTGGAGTGGATCGGGAGCAGTCTTCTTATAGAGGTGGTCTTTCAGTGGGAGGTTTCACTCTATGTCTTGCACTGAAGATCATGTCTTTTCTACATCATACTACAGTTTTCACCCTGGAATTTTCTGTTTTTCATGTTCAGTTTATTCTATCATTCACATTACATGCTAACCGGCCAGCGGCAGCCGCTGTCTAAAGCTCCATGTGAGCTGGGTCAGCAAAAGCTTTGCTATGAGTATCAGCCGAAAGAGGAGACAACAAAAGCAGCTCTTCAAAGTTACAAGGAAAAGGGGGCTTGTAAGTATGACGAAATGTGCGCGGCACACTTACTACAGCTTCTACTGCCACGTAGGCCTGTAAGAGGGTACTGGAATTAGTCTACATAGTTACGACAAGTCTTCCCTACACTACAGACATAGTTCCGGGTCTTCCCTAGACTTCTCCAGACTATACCATCCCAGAAACCATCCCAGTATTCTGCATACCATGGAGGCCTCATTCACAAAATTATTATATTGCACCCAAGGCACCCAAAGTAACGGTGGGTTGTCACATCACTAGGCTAATTCCGTCTGGAGGAATGTAATAGGAGGCATCATGTTATGATAAGGCACAGGACTTTTCCTAATATAAGATATGACTCACGTCTAGATACAGTAAGGCTGAGTTTGTTGTTTGGCACATCTCCTCCGAATGATTTGCAGAGTGTGATCGAGGGATTTCTAAAGACGAATCTACTGTGTTCTGTTCTAATTTACAGGATCATTATGATCAGTGATCAGCTCTGCTGCATCTTTTAGATAGATAGATAGATAGATAGATAGATAGATAGATAGATAGATAGAAGACAGATATGAAATAGTTATTAGTTATAATTATTAGATAGATAAATAGATAGTTATTAGATACATATAAGATAGATAGATATTAGATAGTTATATATGAGATAGATAGATAGACAGATACATAGATAGATATTCTTTATTTGGCTTACATGAGGTTAACAGCTTTCCCCCTATAAAATGGTATTCATTGTGACTGGTGATAAATCCGCACCTTTCATATTCCATACATTCCTACTTTCCACCACCATTGTCCGGCACGTCACCAATTGTCCCTCTCTCATAAAGGCTGTCTAGCTCGGAGCTTAAATATTGCAGGACACTAAAACCCACCCATCAGGGCCAATTGAGTCACATTTGCTCAGTCGTGCGATAAGTTTGGGACTTTAGGTAGGAAAGGCCAGAGACAAAGGTTCACTTTTGACAGCAGGGTGCCAAGAGTGGGGACGTCTTCTCCAGTGGAACCATCACTGTGGCAAGTTGCCCACTTTGTACCATTTATGTGTCCTAATGTCTTACATCTTCAGTGTTTTCTATACTTTTTAGGTTGCTTTACAGACTGTTGTTATAGTTTTATTAACTTTAGGTGTCCAAAACTAACATTTGTTTAGTTTATTATGCGTAGAATGTGCAGACGCAAAGTCGATGAATTATGTTTTGACTTAAATTCTGATGACTTTTTGATTCAGATTTCAGCTTTTCTAGAAGTTTTTTTTTATATTGAGGGTATATGGATGTCTTTGTGCTCCAGTTTTATTTTATATTTTATCTTTTCCTCAAATTGAAGGTATATGTAAATGAACAGTGTATGTCTCCAAGCTTAATGTTTTACGTATTTATAAATGATTAATTCTTTTACCTTTTTTTAATATGTTTTTAGAATTATAGTTGTTTTATTATTTTTTGTACATATGGTAGGCATTTTTATAATTTTATTTTGCATTGTTTTTTACATTTTCTCCTATCTATAATTATAAATTATTTGTAGTAGTAACAGTAGTAGTAATAGTGCTAATTCTAGGCCTAATTATGCGCTTGTATTATACTTGTGTTTAACTTCCCCCATATTCATGGTTACACCGGAAACCACCTACCTCCCTACTCAACCATAACATAGCAGACCATGGATGTATATTGAGTTCTTGAAAATCCTGGACCCCAATGCAAAATCTGTAACAGGACCTCCACCTACCATGTGCTTTCTATAATACCAGTGTCTCTGTGACAGTGGGGTCTTTGGGTGCATCTCAGGCTCCTGGGCCCGATAGCAACTGCTAGCTCTTCACCCCTTAGAGCTACACCCTTGATCGTGCAGTACGTTTGATTCTTTAGAGTCCCAGGTAGGTCAAGGTGTTACATCCGTGAAATGGATAGTCAAACACGGGTGGAATACATCTGTCTGAATGAGGCTGTAGAAGTAGATTTGGTGCAGAGAGTTATTTTTGTAGGCAAAGGCAACTTTTTGTTTTTATGAACTTTAGATAGTTAAAGTCATTTATTGTCAAATATGAATGTATTATTATTATTATTATTATTATCATCAGAATTCATATATTATACTATAATTATTGAACAGTGCTTCTTATTTTAGCCATAGTACAATTTGAGAAATCGGTAACATTTGTACATGTTTTTTGTGTCTTTTAATTTAATTTTATTTTATTGTTACAGCCCGTAGATAATGGGAGACTGGAGTTTCTTGGGGAATATTTTAGAAGAGGTGAATGAGCACTCCACTGTTATCGGTAGGGTCTGGCTCACAGTCCTGTTCATTTTCCGGATCCTCATCTTGGGAACTGCTGCCGAATTCGTATGGGGGGATGAACAATCTGATTTTGTATGCAACACTCAACAGCCTGGTTGCGAAAATGTTTGCTACGATGAGGCTTTCCCTCTGTCTCACATCAGACTGTGGGTCCTCCAGATCATCTTTGTCTCCACACCATCCCTGGTGTACGTGGGGCATGCCGTGCACCATGTTCGAATGGAGGAGAAAAGAAAGGAACGAGAGGAAGCAGAAATGAATCGGCAACTGGAAATAAATGAAGAAAGACTGCCACTTTCTCCTGATCAAGGGAGCATCAGAACTACCAAGGAAACCAGTACCAAAGGTACTAAAAAGTTTCGCTTGGAGGGAACCCTCCTGAGAACCTACATCTGTCACATTATTTTCAAAACACTTTTTGAGGTGGGCTTTATCATGGGCCACTATTTCCTTTATGGTTTTAGGATCCTTCCACTGTACCGTTGCAGTCGTTGGCCTTGCCCAAACATCGTAGACTGTTTTGTCTCCAGGCCTACTGAGAAAACTGTATTTATTATGTTCATGTTAGCAGTGGCTGCGGTATCACTTTTTCTAAATGTGGTGGAGATCAGTCATCTGGGATGGAAAAAGGTTCACTTTGCATTCCGAAGGAGAGCAGATCAAACAAATCAGCTACTTGGAGAAGTTTCTCACAAGCCATTCCACTCCATTGCCATCTCTTCCATTCCAAAATCTAAAGGCTACAAGCTACTAGAAGAAGAAAAAGTCTCACATTTCTACCCAATGACCGAGGTCGGATTAGAGGCTAGTCCACTTCCAACTCACTTTGATAATTATGAGAAATCCAGCACAGGCCTTCTAGAAGACATCTCAAAGGCCTACAATGAAACTTTGCCCTCATATCGTCAAGCAGAAGAGCAAGAGGTTGTAAAAGTGCAAGTTTCTGAGACCTTAGAACATGCATCCTCTGAGCATTCCCATACAGTAAGGACATCATCAGTGCGTGCCCCCTCTGAGCGTGCACTTTCTGAAAGAGCACCATCCCGTGCAGTTTCTGAGTGTGCAGATTCAGAACGTGCTCCTTCTCTGCATACATTTTCTGCAAAGTTACCTTCCAACAATGCTATCTCAAAAAGAGTACCTTCTGAGCTAGCCATCTCAGAGCGAGCCATTTCCCGTGCTGCTTCTGAGCATACTCCGGCAGACCATGCTCCCTCAGAGCGAACTCTATCTCGGGCAGCTTCTGAGAATGCTGCTTCTGGGAACGCAACCTCAGAGCAAGTCCCATCTAGGGCTTTATTTGAGAGTTCTCCCTCAGAAAGAGCTCTGTCCCGAGCAGCTTCTGACCATGCCCCTTTTGAACGTGTGCCCTCAGATCGAGCTCTGTCTCGGGCTTCTTCAGAACATGCTCCTGAGCAAGCTCCTTTTCAAGCAACCTCTACTGATGATAACACAGCTTTTGAACCCCCTCTAGAAAATATACCTTCTCCAGTAGCTTTAGAGCAAGTGTTAGATGAGAATCCAAAAACATTTGACCAGGTCCCATATGAACATGCACCATCAAGTGCAGACCAAGACAAATCTGAATTCATCCCTTCAGAACATGGGTTCCCTGAACACTTGTCTGAGAAACCAGATGTTTATGAAGCAGTACCTGAGCTGCCTTTACTGAGTTTTGAGCTTATCCCTGATTCCAGATCCCTCAGTAGGCTAAGTAAAGCAAGTAGCCGTGCTCGGTCAGATGATTTAACAGTATGAATGGACAGCGGTAAAACTAGTAATCCAAAAATAGTGCAAGGTATGCAAAGCAGTCAACTCAATTTGGATTCTGAAGTGTCACATGTTGTTCTAGAAGACAGAATGGATTATGCAAAGAAAAGTGCTACCCAGAATACATTGCATCATATGTTTTCACACAATCTTTTTAAAATCTAGAAAAAAAATATACATTGTTCTTAGTTTTAGTCAGTTCAGTGAATGCCTAGTGTTTTCTCTTCACTGTTGGTAAAATTTAAGGGTTGAATTATAGAAAAAAAAAATTTCATTAGTCAGTGAGTTAGACCTTCACCATCCATAACTACCGAGCCAGAAAAATCTCTATAGCAATTACCTCGTAGTCATAAAATGATAGCTGGGACAATGCATTGCAAGAAAAATATAATGTTACTACCAGGAAGAATTGTTAAAGCAAATTGAAATAATTAAAAAAGTTTTTTTTTATTTGATATCTAACTTAGAAAATAATAATAGCATATAAAACTAAATCTTGCGGCTAGAAAAGAGATACATTTAAAGGTATACAGTTTTTTTTTAACTTTTTTTGCTGCTTACCAAAAACCCTCATCCTCCTGTGATATTCTTTGTAAAACACCATGTTTTTTTATTTTTGCAAATTTTAGTCACCACAGTAAAAAAAAAATTGTTCTCCGTGGCTATAATTTTCCTCCGGATCCCTGATGTAACTTCCAGTTGTGTTCAATGTCAGTATTAGGCCCCATGCACACGACTGTTGTGTGTTTTGTGGTCCGCAAAACACGTATGGCGTCCGTGTGCGTTCCGCAATTTGCGGAACGGCACGGCCAGCAATTGATATAACTGCCTATTCTTGTCCGCAAAACGGACAAGATTAGGACAGGTTATATTTTTTTTGTGGACCACTGAACGGAGCAACGAATGCGGACAGCACGCGGAGTACTGTCCGCATCTTTTGCGGCCCCATTGAAGTGAATGGGTCCGCGTCCAAGCTGCAAAAACTGCGGCTCGGATGCGGACCAAAACAACGGTTGTGTGCATGAGGCCAAAAAGGCAGCACAAAAAGAAGGATAGAAAAAGTAGAGAAGGATACACTTCATATTTCATACGCTACAAGAATTTCAGCAGGAGACAAGCCTTCTAATCTTTTTGCACAGAAAAGTTGGAAAATTAAGAGCAAATAATAGAGGGCAGCTAAAGAAAAGTATATTGTTTAGGAGTTTTTAAATTCTTTGGATAGGATTTGACAAATTTTTCAAAAGATATTCTGGATAGGTTTTGATATTTTATTTCTTTTTATTTTCATAGATTTTTTTGAAATGGTTTGATTTTTTTTTATCTTTTGTGACAAGGTTAACTCTGATTATTAAAAAGGAAAAAAAATGTATCACAAAAATGTTTAAAAAAAAGTTCATTGTCAAAAATATTTCACATAAAGGGAGAAAATGTATTTTTCTTCTAATTTAAGAGATCAGAACAATGTATTACTATGGTAACAGATGTGCAAGAATTGTTAAAAATGCATAAAGCATTAAAAAATTAAGACAATTTTGTTCCAGGCTATCGGAGGGGAAGGGGGCATATAGTATCATTTCATACATCCGACGGTTGCTTAAGCGCTTTTCATATTGTTTGCAAGAAAAAATTAATACCGAAAATTTTTCAAAAATATTAAAGTCTCAGTTCCAAAAACATCATCTTTCAAACAAGAACAATTTTTGAGTCTAGCTCTACATAAGAGGTTATGTTAGGGTACCGAGGTCTGTTCCCAATCTTAGCATAGTAAATGGGGAGAGCTGGAACAAAGAGCAGTACTGACTGACTAAACCACAGTACTATTTGTGTTGAGGATCATGAAGCAGGTAGAAACCTACCGGCTGGTAGGCCCCAGATGGTATAAATGTTTTTTAGAGCCCTGTGTTGGTCAAATATTCTGCTGTAGTTTGGGATATAAAAGATTTCTTGTGACATTAGCTCTACAGTAGAGATCTGTTACAGCTGACCATTTATAACTGAAGTCTAATTTTTAAAAACTTCTCTGTTTTCCAATGTCTCAACGTTGCTCCTGGCGAAATCATCACATCCTCCTCTGTGAATGGCTGTGAGCTCTTTCCCTAGGTGAGTAAATTGCAAATGTTTGAGTTTAGAGTTCACAGTTTCTAAATCAAGAAAAATCTTTTTTTGTCTAAAAATCTAATCTTATGTTTTTTTTGTGGGGGGTTTGTTGTTTTTACTTTTTTTTAATTTAATTTTATTGCTTTTCCCTAAGGCAAGTAGATGACAAGTGTATGAGTTTAAAATTTACAATTTATAAAATGGAAAAATCTACTTTTTTCTTTTCTTTTTTTTATACTGCTTTTGCTTTATTTTTATTAATTTTTTTTATAGAAAAGTGGACGAGTTTAGAATTTACCATTTGAAAATTTATAAAGCAAAAAAATATTTTATTTCATTGTTTTGTGTACCGTAAATATATTGTGTATGTACTATTATTTTTTCTATTATAATAATTTTTTTTTTCTTTTTCCTCGAGATTACATAAATAAAATGCATACTCAATTTTATTTTGGGACAAAGATGTATATCATCTCATATTTCAGTCGGGTTCTTAGGGTCTACATTTTCTATCTAATTTCTGTGTTTGTTCTTGTGTATTTAAACATTACTTAATATTATTATTACATACCGTAATTTCATCTATATTATTTTTGCATTATTTATTTCCTTCATTTGGTAATAGCGGGTGCATTAAAGGATTAAAGATGGTGGCAGGGCAAGCTAATGAAGGTTTCATTTAAATTAAATATGCTTTCACTATAAAACATAAAATAATAATAATTATAATATCAATTATTATTTAAATGTTGCCAACATTTTGGACAGGGCTTTGCACTTGTGAGGTATCTATATATAAAAAAAACAAAAAACTCTATTACCAATTTTAAAAAAAATGAGAACCCTGGATTAGTAGAATTAAAGGGGTGATCCAATATCATAAACTGCCCCCCCATGTGCTGGCCCCCTCACAGGTAATATACTTACCCTGCTCCACGCGCCGCTCATGGTCTCACACTGCTGCTGCTGCTTCTCCCCGTCCGCCGATGAAAACACCTGGTGTCGGGGGGTAGCAGCCAATGGGAAGAGGATGGGAACGAGCCTCCCTAGTGTCACCCACAATGCTAGGAAGGCTCGTTCCCGTACCCGCCTGCCATTGGCACATGGGGAAAAGCAGCAGTGGCGGTGCTGGAAGCGAGGTGGCCCGGCACATGGGGGTGCAGTTTTTGAAATCGGATAACCTCTTTAATTCTATTAATCCAAAAAATATATAATATATGAAATATATAAATATTAATATTCTGTTCATTCAGAATACAATAATCAGTTTAAATGATTCTGTATGTAGATTAATTGGTTAGAAAAAGAAAAAAATATATAAAGGGTACTGGAGAAGCAAAATAAAAACAAGAAAAGTATAATAAAGAACATGCTGTAATTTTAAGTAAACTGCATTGCGTATTTATCAATTATATTTCAAACCTAAAGGCTACTGTATATACACCTTTTGAGCTAAAAATCATTTTTTAAATTGCTCTTTATTACAAATATGGAGCCCTTTTCTCTGTACAGAGCTGAGATGCGCTACTAGCAGATCTGAATTTTCTCTCTTCCGTCAGGCAGGGAGTTGACGGGTTCCTTATCTCTGCACTCTGACCTTATAAACACTCATTAACGTTCAGTTATTACCTTACTGATAAGGCTACTTTCACACCAGCGTTTTGGCTTTCCATTTCTGAGATCCGTTATGGGCTCTCAGAAGCGGTCCAAAGCGGATCCGTTTTTTTGGCCGCCATGTGGTGTGAAGCGAGGCGGATCCGTCCTGACGCACAATGTAAGTCAATGGGGACGGATCCATTTTCTCTGACACAATAGAAAATGGATCCATCCACCATTGACTTTCAGTGGTATTCAAGACGGATCCGTCATGGCTATAGAAGACATAATACAACCAAATCCGTTCATGACGGATGCATGCGGTTGTATTATTGTAACGGAAGCGTTTTTGCAGATCCATGAAGGATCCGCAAAAAACGCTAATGTGAAAGTAGACTAAGAATGTGGCTTAAATAAGTGTTTATGACCTCTCAGTAATTTACAGATAAAGCTCCATTCACACGTCTGCAATTTCGTTCCGCATTTTCCGGAACGGAATTGCGGACTCATTCATTCCTATGGGGCAGCACTTCCGGGTCCGCACTTCCGTTCCGCAAAAAAATAGAACATGTCCTATTCTTGTCCACAATTTGCCGGCAATGTGCGGTCCGCAAAATGCGGAACACACTTTGCCGCTGTCTGTGTTTTGCGGATCCGCGGATCCGCAAAACACATTGCCGACGTGTGAATGGAGCCTAAGGGTTAATAGATGACTGGTCATACAGCTAGAAAAACAGTTAACCCTTTGTGACAGAAGGGCTCAATATGTTTAATAAAGACCAATTGAAAAAAAAATTTTTTAGCCCAAAATGAGTAAAATGCAATCATTAAAGTTTTTTGCCTCTGATGGTATACATGGCCTTTAACCACCTCAGCTCCCCTAGCTTAAACACCCCTAATGACCAGACCACTTTTTACACTTCTGCACTACACTACTTTCACGGTTTATTGCTCGGTCATACAACTTACCACCCAAATGAATTTTACCTCCTTTTCTTCTCACTAATAGAGCTTTTATTTGGTGGTATTTCATTGCTGCTGACATTTTTACTTGATATTAATCAAAATTGACTGAAATTTTTGAAAAAAAATTACATTTTTCACTTTCTGTTGTAAAATTTTTCTAATAAAAATACATTTCTATATACATTTTTCTCTAAATTTATTGTTCTACATGTCTTTGATAAAAAAAAATGCAAAAAGTGTATATTTATTGGTTTGGGTAAAAGTTATAGCGTTTACAAACTATGGTGCAAAAAAATTAATTTACGCACTTTGACTTTCTGAGCACCTGTCATGTTTCCTGAGGTTCTACAATGCCCAGACAGTAGAAACACCCCACAAATGACCCCATTTCGGAAAGTAAACACCCTAAGGTATTCGCTGATGGGCATAGTAAGTTCATGGAAGTTTTTATTTTTTGTCACAAGTTAGCGGAAAAAGATTATTATTATTTTTTATTTTTTATCATATTCCACTAACTTGTGACAAAAAATAAAATTTTACATGAACTCGCCATGCCCCTCACGAAATACCTTGGGGTGTCTTCTTTCCAAAATGGGGTCACTTGTGGGGTATTTATACTGCATTTTAAGGGACCTAAAGCGTGAGAAGTAGTTTGGAATCCAAATGCGTAAAAAATGCCCTGTGAAATCATAAAGGTACTCATTGGAATTTGGGCCCCTTTGCGCATCTTGGCTGCAAAAAAGTGTCACACATGTGGTATCGCCGTACTCAGAAGAAGTAGGGCAATGTGTTTTGGGGTGTATTTTTACATATACCCATGCTGGGTGAGATAAATATCTCTGTAAAAGACAACTTTCCCATTTTTTTATACAAAGTTGACATTTTACAGAGATATTTATCTCACCCAGCATGGGTATATGCAAAAATACACCCCAAAACACATTGCCCAACTTCTCCTGAGTACGTCGGTACCACATGTGTGACACTTTTTTGCAGCTAAGATGTGCAAAGGTGCCGAAAGTCCAACGAGTACCTTTTAGCAGGGCATTTTTAGGCATTTGGATTCCAGACTTCTTCTCACGCTTTAGGGCCCCTAAAATGCCAGGGCAGTATAAATACCCCACAAGTGACCCCATTTTGGAAAGAAGACACCCCAAGGTATTCCGTGAGGGGCATGGCGAGTTCATAGAAGATTTTTTTTTTTGGCACAAGTTAGCGGAATTTTTATTTTTTTCTCACAAAGTCTCCCTTTCCGCTAACTTGTGACAAAAAGTTCAATCTTTCATGGACTCAATATGCCCCTCAGCGAATACCTTGGGGTGTCTTATTTCCAAAATGGGGTCATTTGTGGGGTGTTTGTACTGCCCTGGCATTTGAGGGTCTCCGCAATCATTACTTGTATGGCCAGCATTAGGAGTTTCTGCTATTCTCCTTAGGCCTCATGCACACAATCGTTGTTTGGGTCCGCATCCGAGCCGCCGTTTTGGCGGCTCGGATGCGGACCCATTCATTTCATTGGGGCCGCAAAAGATGCTCCGTGTGCTGTCTTCATCCGTGGCTCCGTTCCGCGGCCCCGCTAAAAAAATATTGTAACGGATCTCCTGGCACCCCGACCGGGTACCTCCATTGATAAATGCTCCCAGTGCCTCCCGAGGACTCCAAGCACTCCGCTCGACACCAATACCACCACAGGAACCAGGAACAGGAACAGCTCTTACAAGAGCTAGGAGTAATAGCCAGGAGAGTATACACGTATAGCAATCCCCACATACATGAGACGAGGCTCTATGTTGAGTGTAAAACAGGAACACTTTATTGAGGGCTACCCGCCCGTATTTATGCAGGTCCCCATCTGGTGTACACGCCCCTAGGGGACCAGAAGGAAGACTGTGACACAGGACAGACACGTAGCACTCAGGACACACAGACACAACACATCCCCACAATGCATCATGGTTTCCTCCTCTCTGCCCTGGAGACACCCGAGGAGCAATTCAATTATCTCTCAGGACAAAGGGAAATCACCAATACACATGTGGGAACAACAGGACAGGAATCACCACCCAAACACACAATGTCACACCCTCACAGCAAACACAGACATTTAACATATTCCCGGATAGCTCAAGTCTGAGTGCATATCATTAGGTGAATGGCACTCAGAATACACAAATACAATAAAATTAGCTATCTGGGTACCATTTTTAGTCCATACGGATGGGTCTGTCACACGCCTCAAAACCCCACATGTCCCCATATGGCTTGGATCTGAGCGCTCAGATGCCACAAACACAGTCAAATCGCCATGGGGTTTAAGTTTTGCATGGGCTGATGAGAGGGCCCATAATCCTGGGGCAAGAGGCTGGCAACCAGGCCCCTCCAAAACCCAGTGGCGAGGTTACTTTCGCTACAAATATAACATGTCCTATTCTTGTCCGCGCTTTGCGGACAAGAATAGGCATTTATATTGCCGGCGCCCGTTCCGTTCCGCAAATTGCAGAAGTCAACACGGGCGCCTTCCATTTTTTGCGCATCCGCGGTTCGCGGACCGCAAAAAAAAAAGGCACGGTCGTGTACATGAGGCCTTATATTGAGCATACGGGTAATGAGATTTTTTTTTTTCGTTCAGCCTCTGGGCTGAAAGAAAAAATGAACGGCACAGATTTCTTCATTCGCATCGATCAATGTGGATGAAAAAATCTCTGCCAAAAAATCACCCCTTATTTGCAATAAAAAGAACCCTAATTATCGAGATAAAATAGTCCATGCAGATTTGGGTAGTACTAAACAACAACGGATATCCCCACCACGGATGGGCACATCCCCCTGCCTGCATTGTCTACAATGTTCCCACATAATTAAAGGCCCTTCGTTCCATCATCCACATACAGGCAAAAGTTTTGGAGTAAATTTTTTTTTAACGTAGTGTACCTGATGAAATGCCCCTGTGGCCTGCTATATGTGAGGGAGATAATGCAGGCAGTGAGGGATCGGATTAGTAAGCACAAATCTGATATTAGAACCAAAAAACGGATGTTGCCAGTTCCCAACCATTTTGATAAATTAAAACATACTGTTGCACAATTACGGTTTCAAGTATTAGAGCAGGTGAAGAGACCAAGGAGAGGGGGTGATATCAAAAGGCTTCTCCTCAAACGAGAGGCCTTTTGGATACACACCCTTGATACATTGCACCCAAGGGGCCTGAATAGAGACTATGAGGTCATGCATTTATGATGTCTCCATATGTATACATATACTTAATATACTTTTTATGTATCCCTTCTAGACCTCTGCCTCGTGATGAAAAGATGTTTAGATTCTCCAATAAGGTAGAAACAATCTCTACTAAATGTCATTTATTTGTTTCTGTTTTGTTACTTGATGGACAGATTTATAAACAGGACGTCCCTGTGGGCGGCACTAGACCTATATATAGTTTGTGATTTTCTGTTGGATGTACCTGTTGGGAAAGGCTTGCATGCCGAAACGCGTCCTGGTTATAGGACATTTTCTTTCTTGAATGAAATAAAAGAAACCTACTTGCAAAAGAAACAGCTGCTGGGATTTGATGTTCCATTATCCGTTGTCAAATTTGGGCTGTCCTGGTGTGAAAATGGATGGGTTTTATTTAAGACCCACCCACAATTAGGCAGTCCTGGGTTAGTTTAGCATGCGTTCCCAGGGGTGGGGCTTACATGCCTCAAATTTACCAAGCACAATGTTGGTAAGTACACCCGGTCACTGCCAGGCACCCGCTGGCAGTGACCGGGTTTGGAGATGACTTCAATCCTGGTCATTTAACCCCTCAGATGCTGTGGTCAATAGCAACTGCAGCATCTAGGTTAGACAGAGGGAGGGGGTTCCCTGTGCCTTCCAATCAGAGTCCCTGTAGTGAAATCATGGGGCTCTGATCTATGACAGCCTGTGGCCTTGTGAAGGCTCTTAGCTCTGTCTTAGTGAGCCACCTGCAGAGCCCGTCAAAATCCCCTAGTATTCTATTGCAGTCTATGGGACAAACAACTAGAAGATTGAATGTTCAAGTCCCCTAAGGGGAATAAAAAAATTGCAGTGAAAAAACAAAAAAAGTAAAAAAAAAATATTAAATTCAAATCACCTTTCTTTCCCAATTTTACATATAAAAATAAACTATAAAAAAAAATAAACATAATAGTTATTGCCACATCCAAAAATGTCCAAACTAATAAAATATAAAAATATTTATTGTGTGGGGTGTTGCCCCCCGTCCCCCCAAAAAATAAAAAATAAAAAGGGATCAAAAAGTCCAAAATGGTACAACCACAGCTCACCCCGCAATAAATGAGCCTTCACACGTTTTTTTGTGGTGTTGGGTGTTTTGCAGCCCGCGAATTGTGGATGCGTAAAACACAGATATAGGCCATGTGCATTCTGTATTTTGCAGAATGGAAGAGCCGGACGCTAATAGAACAGTCCTATCCTTGTCTGTAATGAGAAGAATAATAGGACATGTTCTATATTTTTGCAGAGTAAGAACATATGCTTTGTTGAAGTGGTTGGGCCTATAAACCGCAGCAGCATGAAGCGCACCGTGGCCTCCAATGGGATGCAGAAGCGCCAAATTCTGCTGGCAAAAAAAACTCTGTGTGAACGGTGCCTAAGAGTAATTGCACATGGAAATACTGCGGCTTTTCCTTGTGGACTTGCAGTGGATTACATGCCATCTATGCGGATTAAATTCTGGAAAAAAAATCCCATTCACGCTCTGCAGTACTTTTTTGCGCAAAAAAAAAATATATATTCTGCTTTTCATGCAGAGGGGTGAAATCCGTGATGAGAATGTGCGTCTCCCTTTGGCTCCATCAGTTAATGGTTGAGCACTACTATCAATATGTAATACCACATTTCACCTGTAGTGGTCGTTGCAGGGAAATGTATGGTCATGTGAAGAAGGGCTGATCATTGGGGGTTCCAGGAACCAAGCTTGTGGCGATCAGCTGATCACTAAGGCATCCATCTCAGGAGAAGGTCTTTAAGAGACCCTTCAGTACAGCATTTTATTTCTCGTTGGCATGACCCCTTTCAATGATTTTTTTTTTCTTTTAATTTTTTACATTTTAATGCAATCATTTTTGATTAATTTAAAGGGGTTAAGCGCCTTTGGGGGGGTTTTGGAAACCCCCCTTCCCTCTTGATCAGACCTGTTAAGGGAAGCATACTTAGCTGGCTCCCCGCTCCTTCTCTCCCCGGCCTCGACTTCTCTTCTCGGCTCCAAAGATTCCCAAACTTCTGTTTTGACGCCGCTGCAGCCAGTCGATGGCCACAGTGGTGACCTTCTCCTCATGCATCACATGACCATTTGACACGATGAAAGCGAAGCAGGTCTCCACTGCTGCCAGTGATTGGCTGCAGTAGCATCAAAACGGAAGTTTACATCCTGAGAGCAACCGAGGGCGGGAGGAGAAGGAGTCGGGAGCCAGCGCCGGGAAGCAGGTATGTATTCTTCCCTTCGCAGGTCTGCCCAAGAAGGAGGGGGGGTGCTAACCTTACCTCCCCCACTTATATAGTATTTTTAAGATTTCTTGTTGGCATAACCCCTTTTAATGTCTCTATTACCTTTTTTATAATTACATTTTTAACATTTGTATTTGTTCTTTTAAGAGCCTGTAAGAAATACATGCCTCCACTATAATCTAGAGATCGCTCTCTTCTGAGGAGCGGCTACTAAATGTCTCTGTTTTCCTCTATGAAAACATTGCCACCCGACCTCTCCTGATTTGCTGAACACAGCAAATGTTTTCATCATTGCTTCACTGCTCTAGGGGATTTGCATGAAATTCCTAAAAGCAGCTGGAGCTGGCAACAATGAGATCTGATGTACAACCACATCCATACATAGCCACAAATCATTTCCATGTGTCTCATGCTGAGAATTCCCCTTCTTAATAGTGAGTGCAGCTCTGGAGTATAATACAGGATGTAACTCAGGATCAGTACAGGATAAGTAATGTAATGTATGTACACAGTGACTGCAACAGCAGAATAGTGAGTGCAGCTCTGGAATATAATACAGGATGTAACTCGGGATCAGTACAGGATAAGTAATGTAATGTATGTACGCAGTGACTCCACCAGCAGAATAGTGAGTGCAGCTCTGGAGTATAATACAGGATGTAACTCAGGATCAGTACAGTATAAGTAATGTATGTACACAGTGACTGCACCAGCAGAATAGTGAGTGCAGCTCTGGAGTATAATACAGGATGTAACTCTGGATCAGTACAGGATAAGTAATGTAATGTATGTACACAGTGACTGCACCATCAGAATAGTGAGTGCAGCTCTGGAGTATAATACAGGATGTAACTCAGGATCAGTACAGTATAAGTAATGTATGTACACAGTGTCTGCACCAGCAGAATAGTGAGTGCAGCTCTGGGGTATAATACAGGATGTAACTCAAGATCAGTACAGGATAGGTAATGTAATGTATGTACACAGTGACTGCACCAGCAGAATAGTGAGTGCAGCTCTGGAGTATAATACAGGATGTAACTCTGGATCAGTACAGGATAAGTAATGTAATGTATGTGCACAGTGACTACACCAGCAGAATAGGGAGTGCAGCTCTGGAGTAAAATACAGGATGTAACTCAGGATCAATACAGGATAAGTAATGTAATGTATGTACACAGTGACTGCACCAGCAGAATAGTGAGTGCAGCTCTGGAATATATTACAGGATGTAACTCAGGATCAGTACAGGATAAGTAATGTAATGTATGTACACAGTGTCTGCACCAGCAGAATAGTGAGTGCAGCTCTGGAGAATAATACAGGATGTGACTTAGGATCAGTACAGGATAAATAATGTATGTACACCGTGACTGCACCAGCAGAATTGTGAGTGCAGCTCTGGAATATATTACAGGATGTAACTCAGGATCAGTACAGGATAAGTAATGTAATGTATGTACACAGTGTCTGCACCAGCAGAATAGTGAGTGCAGCTCTGGAGAATAATACAGGATGTGACTTAGGATCAGTACAGGATAAATAATGTATGTACACAGTGACTGCACCAGCAGAATATTGAGTGCAGCTCTGGAGTATAATACAGGATGTAACTCAGGATCAGTACAGGATAAGTAATGTATGTACATAGTGACTCCACAAGCAGAATAGTGAGTGCAGCTCTGGAGTATAATACAGGATGTAACTCAGGATCAGTACAGGAAAAGTAATGTAATGTATGTACACAGTGTCTGCACCAGCAGAATAGTGAGTGCAGCTCTGGAGAATAATACAGGATGTGACTTAGGATCAGTACAGGATAAATAATGTATGTACACAGTGACTGCACCAGCAGAATAGTGAGTGCAGCTCTGGAGTATAATACAGGATGTAACTCTGGATCAGTACAGGATAAGTAATGTAATGTATGTACACAGTGTCTGCACCAGCAGAATAGTGAGTGCAGCTCTGGAGTATAATACAGGATGTAACTCTGGATCAGTACAGGATAAGTAATGTAATGTATGTACACAGTGACTGCACCATCAGAATAGTGAGTGCAGCTCTGGAGTATAATACAGGATGTAACTCAGGATCAGTACAGTATAAGTAATGTATGTACACAGTGTCTGCACCAGCAGAATAGTGAGTGCAGCTCTGGGGTATAATACAGGATGTAACTCAAGATCAGTACAGGATAGGTAATGTAATGTATGTACACAGTGACTGCACCAGCAGAATAGTGAGTGCAGCTCTGGAGTATAATACAGGATGTAACTCTGGATCAGTACAGGATAAGTAATGTAATGTATGTGCACAGTGACTACACCAGCAGAATAGGGAGTGCAGCTCTGGAGTAAAATACAGGATGTAACTCAGGATCAATACAGGATAAGTAATGTAATGTATGTACACAGTGACTGCACCAGCAGAATAGTGAGTGCAGCTCTGGAATATATTACAGGATGTAACTCAGGATCAGTACAGGATAAGTAATGTAATGTATGTACACAGTGTCTGCACCAGCAGAATAGTGAGTGCAGCTCTGGAGAATAATACAGGATGTGACTTAGGATCAGTACAGGATAAATAATGTATGTACACCGTGACTGCACCAGCAGAATTGTGAGTGCAGCTCTGGAATATATTACAGGATGTAACTCAGGATCAGTACAGGATAAGTAATGTAATGTATGTACACAGTGTCTGCACCAGCAGAATAGTGAGTGCAGCTCTGGAGAATAATACAGGATGTGACTTAGGATCAGTACAGGATAAATAATGTATGTACACAGTGACTGCACCAGCAGAATATTGAGTGCAGCTCTGGAGTATAATACAGGATGTAACTCAGGATCAGTACAGGATAAGTAATGTATGTACATAGTGACTCCACAAGCAGAATAGTGAGTGCAGCTCTGGAGTATAATACAGGATGTAACTCAGGATCAGTACAGGAAAAGTAATGTAATGTATGTACACAGTGTCTGCACCAGCAGAATAGTGAGTGCAGCTCTGGAGAATAATACAGGATGTGACTTAGGATCAGTACAGGATAAATAATGTATGTACACAGTGACTGCACCAGCAGAATAGTGAGTGCAGCTCTGGAGTATAATACAGGATGTAACTCAGGATCAGTACAGGATAAGTAATGTATGTACACAGTGACTGCACCAGCAGAATAGTGAGTGCAGCTCTGGAGTATAATACCAGATATAACTTAATGATTTTCCTATTTCATGACGTAAAGTCATAGTTTTATTAAAGACACGGAGGCGAGTATTGCTTTCTCCTTCTTTACTGAACCACCAATAGCAGCAAAGAGAAAAAATTTACATATAAGGAACCATAGCAACCAAGGTCCCTCCCCACTGGCCCCTATAATAGGCCGCTCTTCCTCTGTAACTTCCTCTTTTTTTGAACATCTGGTGCTGACATCCCAACGATAACTCCGAACTGAACCGACATCACGAACATCCCAACGATGACTCCAAACTTTACCTGGAACAGACAGTCCAACGCCCATGAAGCGTAATCAACTAGCCAACCAGGCTAAACTGCAGAACACATCCACCGGAAAACACGGCATCCTGTAACGGAAGGACTTCATCCTGGAAAATAAAACAGACCATAGGCCTAGGTGAAACAACATCTCAAGACAGAATGTCCAGACGCCACCTTCGCCACTGGATAAACAGGTGACAAGTGACCGAACACAATAAAAATTGTAATAAATAACATGAAATACAATGTCAATGCAAGAACATTAGGACAATAAAAACCTAAACACAATAACTTAAAGGTTAATAATACATAGAGGCAATGATACATGACCCCTGTCACAAAAAAACCGCAAGAAAAAAAAACCCCAAGGGAGGGAATAGGGTGGGCAATACTCGCCTCCGTGTATTTAATAAAACTATGACTTTACGTCATGAAATAGGAAAATCATTAAGTTTTACAGCAAGACACGGAGGCTTCGTATTGCAAGTTCAAAGCCCGTCAATGATCGAAGCAAACAAATTAGATGGAGGGCGGAAATAGAACTCCCTGAACGTGGTAACATTGGACCAATCAGCCAGACGCATAACATCCTCCAATCTGGCCCCCGAAACCGCCAAGGCGGTGGCAGAGGCCCCAAGCGCAGAATGGGCCGTGAAGACAGACGTGTCAACACCCGCTAATGACATGACCCATTTAAGCCAGCGTGCTAACGTGGGGCTAGAAACCGGTCCAAAAGGATGACGAATAGAAATGAACAGCTGAGAGCTGGCCGGAGACCGATGCGCCAGCGTCCTGGACTCGTACTCCTTAAGGCACGCCACTGGACATAAGATCGGAGAGGCAGGAAAACTGGGGTAGGACACAAAATTATGCTGGTCTTGGTGCGACGCGAGATGTTGAAAGTAACCCCCTCCGGGGTAAAGGAACGCGCGTCGTGATCAAGAGCCCTCACATCCGAGACCCTCTTGCACGAAATAAGGCAAAATAACGCCAACAATTTAGCTGACAATTGCCTAATTGTGAGGTCAGAGTTCCCGGGCCAGGAGGCCAAGAAGGTAAGGACCAGGGAATCGTCCCATGTTGTGGAAAAACGAGGACGCGGGGGACGAGATAAACGAGCCCCCCTTAAAAGGCGAGAAACCGAAGGATGTTGGCCAGTCGCGACGCCCTCGAAACCCGCATGGGTAGAAGAAATAGCGGACCTAAAAAGGTTAATGGTCCGATATGCCTTCCCCGCCTCGAAGAGAGAGGTGAGAAATTCTAGCAGGTGGGTTACAGGTGCCGAAACGGGATCAAAGTCCCGTTCCACGCACCAGTTAGCCCAAGTTCTCCAGGCTGCCCGGTACGACTTCCTAGTGCCGGGAGCCCATGCACTGTCCAATAGCTGTCGAGTTGCTGCCAAAACTCCCTCGAACGATCCAGGTGTCCGGAGATCCGGCATGCCAGCAGCCGCAGGGATCCGTCGAGTAGAAGGGGATGTTGTAGACCCAGAGGGTTGTGGAGGAGATCCGACCGGGTCGGGAGAAGTACAGGAATCTCCACTAGTATCCTCAGCAACGAGGGGAACCAGACCTGAGACCCCCAGAACGGGACCACCAGAACTAGGTCCGCCTGCTGACGAATCACCTGCAAGAGTGTCCTCGGAATCATCGAGAATGGGGGAAACGCGTACAGGCGGGATACCGACCAATCCTGGAGGAACGCATCCACTGCTAATGCCTCCGGGTCCGGACGCCAGCTGTAGAACCGGGTGAGTTGTCTGGTCAGCCGTGATGCGAACAGGTCGATAGACATCGGACCCCACAATTCCGAAATTGCTGAGAAGACCAGAGGATCCAACTGCCAATCTCTGCCATCCGATAGGTAGCGCGAGTTCCAATCCGCCTGAACGTTGTTCAGCCCCGGTAAGTACTCCGCCTGGACCATGATGTCTCTGGATAGGCAAAATGTACAAAAGTTTTTGGCCAAACGAGCCAAAGTCGCTGAGCGATTGCCCCCCAAACGGTTGACATACTGGACTGCTGATATATTGTCTATACGTAACTTGATGCACGCGTTGGCGATCCCGTTGGAAAAACTCTTCACCGCAAAAGATCCCGCCAGGAGCTCCAACGCATTGATGTGCAGGAGGGACTCCTCCGCTGACCAGGGGCCCCCCGTGGATACACCATTGCAATGGGCACCCCAACCCTGGAGGGTCGCATCCGATTCTATGGTCAATTCTGGCAGGAAGCCGAAAATCGCTCTGCCGTTCCACGCCTCCAGATTGGCGATCCACCAACTCAACTCCTCTTGGGCCTCCGAGTCCAGCACCACCGCGTCCGCAAAGGATGCACCGGTCCGAAGATGGGCGATCTTCAGTCGCTGGAGCGCACGGTAATGTAACCGGGCTGGAAACACTGCCTGGATGGACGAGGCTAATAGACTGATGATGCGGGCCAGGTGACGCAATGAGAGATGGGGTATGAGGAGCGCATGTCTCAATTCTTTGCGGATCGCCCGTAACTTTGCCGTCGGCAGACTGAGGGACTCTGAGAGAGAATCCACCGTGAATCCTAAGAATTCCATCCTCTGAGCCGGGATGAGGCAGGACTTCTCTATGTTGAGGAGGAATCCGAGATCCGAAAGCAAATCCGACGTCCACTGGAGATGTTCCAGTAATCCCACCCTGGATTCGTGCATCAGAAGGATGTCGTCCAGGTAAATGATTAGGCGGACGCCCCGAGTCCTCAACCATGACACGACTGGACGCAGCAACTTGGTGAAGCACCAAGGAGCTGAAGACAGTCCGAATGGCAGACAGGTGAACCTCCAGACCTCGCCGTTCCACCTGAACTGGAGCAGGTCCCTGGAGTGAGTGGCCACTGGGACCGTCAGGTAGGCATCCTTCAGGTCCAGCTTTACCATCCAGTCCCCAGGAACTAACAAGTCCCGAAGAAGATGGATCCCCTCCATTTTGAAATGCCGGTAGCGAACTACCGCATTCAGCGCGCGCAGATTGATAACTGGCCTCATCTGTCCACCCTTCTTCTGGACAAGGAAGATATTGCTGATCACAGCCCCTCGTGACGGGGACGCTCGTTCGATCGCCCGCTTCTGTCTGAGGGAGCACAACTCCGCGTCGACAAGAGCGCAATCTGGGTGTGACAGGGGGACAAGTGGCGGGGAGGGAACAAGGTAGGGAGACCCCGTGAGCTCTATGTGAAATCCCTTGACCGTGGTAAGGACCCACGGGTCTGAGGTAATGAGACTCCAAGCGTGGAAAAAGCGCTGGAGTCTGCCCCCTACACAAGGCACCATAGAATCCCCGGTCTGGGGAACACTTACCCAAGGGTCTGCGATGGTTGGGGTTGCCCCGGAAGGAGCGAGAACGCCACTGATTTCCTCTGGAGGCGAAGAAGGGAGACGGGTTACGTTGCTCCTGGAAGGATGGACGATGTCCACCAAAACCTCTATTTGCTCCACGGGCCTGGAAACTAGCACGGCCGGACAGGCGGCCCCTACCACTGCCGGCCCGATGAGAGACCCGACCCTGGAATACTCTGCGCATCGAGCTCTGGGCCTTGTCAAGCGCAGTAAAGGTGCCCACAAAACGACTCATGTCTTTAATGAAAGACTCGCCGGGTCTAGATTAGCCAGCTTTGGGTCTATCTTGAATAAGATTGACTTGCGCCTCTCAATCGCCACTGCCGTATTGGCGTTACCGGTAAGGCAAATGGCCCGCTGGGTCCAGCCCCGTAATTCCTCGGGGTCTATTTGGGATCCCTCATTCCTAGCCGTCTCGGCCATCTCCAAGATCTTGGTCAGTGGACCAAGGACATCTAAAATCTTGTCCTGGCAGCTGCGGAGAGCTGAATCCAGGCCCTTCTTTGAGTTCCAGCCAGTCTTGGCCAGAAATTGCGCCATCTTGGGGTCTACTATTGGGGTGTCACACACCTTATTGGGTACTACTGGTCTGGGACACTCTGCCCTGATCTTATTAGGTGACTCGCGGGTAAGCGAGTGACGGACCCAATGCTCTAAGTAAGCCCCCACATGGGGAGAGGGGAGCCATTCCGCCGAACGCGGGTGATGTAAGGACTCAGGGTCGAACATAGGTTCTCCTGAGTCATCTAACACGACCTCAGAACGGTTAGCATAGCTAGAGGACGCCACATCCTTGGCAGAGGAGGCCGCCGTAGAGGAAGTCGAGGGGCCCTGAATTGGGGGGGTGACATCCTCCTCTGTCCCGTAATCCATGTCTGCAAATGCCTCCTCGTCTGAAGCTCTATCAGAGTCAGACAATTCCGGTAATTGCGCATTTCCATGTCCGCGCCCGTTCTGCCTGGCGGGAATAGGCCCTTTTCCGTGAGCTAAGCACGGTCTCTGGGGTGGCAAGATGCGCACCAGTCACAAGCTCCTGTGTCGCAGGAGGGTCATTAGAGGTAGGCTGCAGTGTGGCAATGGGGTCCTGCAAAGGTACAGTGGGAGGTGGGACGGACAGAGCCTGGGTAATGGTTTGTGAGAGAATGGATGACATGGAGCCCATGGCTGCCATAATCGCATCCGATACAGAGCGCTGCAGGGCCAGCGCCTGTGCATCCACCTCAGTGGAGAGACATCCCTCAGAGGGGGAGGGGGGCCTACTGGCCGTCTGAGGGGGAGTAGTTGATGACATCTCTACAAACTGGCCTGAGTGAACTGCAAACCGCACTAATATTAAACCCACAGGGTGGGAAGAGGTCACCTGAGAGAAGCGCTGCAGTGTCAAGAGCAGGGGAGCAGGAGCCGCCGACCGAGCCGTGTATAGTGGCCGAATGTCTGGAGGAAGCAGGAAGTGCTGTAGCTCCGCCCCCAAAAGCCCGCGAATTGCGGCAGCCAATCCCAAGATGGCCGCCGAGATCTCGCGGCCCCACTGCTCCGGGAGCGTCAGGGATGGTACGGCGGTTCAAGGGGACAGAGGACCCGCCCACCGAGCACCGGGAGCCGCGCTAACAAGCCGGTAGGTCCATAAGGGTCCGAATTAATTGGGCAGGGTAGCGAACTCTCCCTGGGATAAGGGAGTAGGAAAAAGAAAAGGGGCAGATGCGGGAAAGCGTCCCTGGAAGCATCTAGCGCGGTGATAAGCGCAGGGGACTAGAGTAGCCGCCCCAGCCAGAGGCAGGCGCAAAAAACAACAAATAGGGGAGCTGCAGGCAAGCAGGGTTAGTCACCCTGGGATACACAGCGCACAATAGACACCAAACATCAATGACATAAGCAAAGAAGAAGATGTACTTAACTTGGTGGCAGCAGCAAAGAAAGAGGAAGTTACAGAGGAAGAGCGGCCTATTATAGGGGCCAGTGGGGAGGGACCTTGGTTGCTATGGTTCCTTGTATGTAAATTTTTTCTCTTTGCTGCTATTGGTGGTTCAGTAAAGAAGGAGAAAGCAATACGAAGCCTCCGTGTCTTGCTGTAAAACTCAGGATCAGTACAGGATAAGTAATGTATGTACACCGTGACTGCACCAGCAGAATAGTGAGTGCAGCTCTGGAGTATAATACAGGATGTAACTCAGGATCAGTACAGGATAAGTAATGTAATGTATGTACACCGTGACTGCACCAGCAGAATAGTGAGTGCAGCTCTGGAGTATAATACAGGATGTAACTCAGGATCAGTACAGGATAAGTAATGTAATGTATGTACACAGTGACTCCACCAGCAGAATAGTGAGCGCAGCTCTGGAGTATAATACAGGATGTAACTCAGGATCAGTACAGGATAAGTAATGTAATGTATGTACACAGTGACTGCACCAGCAGAATAGTGAGTGCAGCTCTGGAGTATAATACAGGATGTAACTCAGGATCCATACATGGTATATGCATATTATGCCAAATGTACTGGCTTCAGTAGAGTGAATAGTTGAGTGACATTTGTGCATAAACAGTATATGCTCTCACGATCAGTGCGCTTGTAGATTTACAGACATAACTATTATTTGTATATTACCATTTGCTCTTGGACAGACAGAATTTGGATCATGAAGAGATTATCCCTCGAAACATATGTTTCACCTGTTCACAGGATAGGTCAGAAGTACACGATATCGGGGAGCCCCACTGCTAATACCCCTACCCGTCATTAGGACGGAGGCCATCACATGACCCTGGTGAAGAAATCCAAAGAGCAGCAATGGAGCTGATTCTTAACATAATTTTATGCCTGGGTGGCACGGAGGAAGGTTGGGGTCCTCCATTCTAGTGATCATGGGGGATCCGGAAGTGGGGCCCCCGACAACCACATATCACCCTACTGATGAGTAATTCATGTGTTTTGTGGGATAACCCCTTTAAGAACAGGCTCATTTTCATTTTGACTCCTTATTGCGTGTTTATAATGTTTTTTGTTTTTTAGTCATTTCTGGAGATCATAAGGTGCCAATATGAAGACGATAACAATTTCTATACTTTTTATGTGATAAAATTAAAGGGGTTTTCAATGAGTTAAATGTTGATGACCTATCCTCAGTATAGCTAATCAATATCTGATCAGTGGGGGTCCGACTCTCAGCACGGCCACTGATTAGTTGTTTGAAGGGGCTGCGATGCTCCAGTGAGCGCTGCGGCCTCTTCACAGCTCACCAAACACAGTGCCATACATCGTGTAGTGGCTGTTCTTATTATTGCAGCCCAGGCCCATTCACTTGCATAGGACTGAGCCGCGCCTAGGTCATGTGACCGATGAACACTATGTCCATGGCTTAGAAGGAGGCCGCTTAGTCTTCAAACATCTGATCATTGGGGTTGTCGGGAGTCAGATAAGTCATCAATATTGTACTTCTTGAAAAGTACTGCGCAGACCGGAAGGACGGATCCGGCATTCCGGTATCTTGAATGCCGGATCCGGCACTAATACATTCCTATGGGGAAAATTGGATGACGGATCCGGCATTCCGGCAAGTCTTCAGTTTTTTTCGCCGGAGATAAAACTGTAGCATGCTGCGGTTTTATCTTTTGCCTGATCAGTCAAAATGACTGAACTGAAGACATCCTGATGCATCCTGAACAGATTGCTCTCCATTCAGAATGCATGAGGATATGCCTGATCAGTTCTTTTCCGGTATAGAGCCCCTGTGACGGAACTCTATGCTGGGAAAGAAAAACGCTAGTGTGAAAGTACCCTTACTGGGATGTGGGGTTTTCCATCATGGAGGAAAACCTCAGTTGATGACATCACAAGAGAGACCTCTTTAATCTCCTAGTGGAATTGCTAAAGTCCTAGCAGGAGTGCACCTAGCCTTTCTGCTGCCTGATGCAAAAACTAAAATGGCGCCCCCCCCCCCCCTAATGCCAACTTCTCAATCTAACCCCTTTGCCGCAATGAAAGCACTCATTGTCCATGGCCCTTTCGCTGCCCCCCTCTTGCCCCTACGTAGTGCTGCCTGAGGCGATCGCCTGACCTGGGCTCATTAGTGGTGCACCCCTGGGTCCTAGCCCTATATCTAAATACCCTCGGAGAACGGCCTGTTGGCACCACCTGGCAAATGCCCCACAAGACCTCCGAGCTATACTCTTGACCTGCAAGAAAAAGGGGGAACTGCATGTATGTTTAAATACCAAATGGGTTAGAGAGATTTCAAAGACTCTCTCAAGAAAATACAAATATGTAAAAAATGTAATAAAATTTTAAAAATAATTGTTGATCATAAGAGTCTAGAAATCCGGCTTAATCATTTTTTATCCTTTTATTTGAACAGGTGTACATCTTCTTGTAGACTTTCCTTTCCCGGCTGCTGCGATCATCCCATCATCCCAATGAAACCTGCTCAGGAGCCACTCGAATGCATGTCCTTCTCTAGGTCCATCACCAGAACCTCACGGGCAAGGCCTGTTTACATAGTTACCAGGTCCTATCTGAAATGGACTGGTGCCAAGTAAAATCTGAATAACTACCTTCAAAAAGATGATCAGAACCTGGTGCTGTAAGCACAAAGCGGGCCGTGAAACCTTGTTATCATATCCCATGATATTTAATATTTTTATGAATTTTCTAAAAGAAAAGTCCCTGTTTTTTTTTAAAGGGCAGGGTCACAACCTAAACCTTGACCCATTCTTGAGAGGACACGTTCATTCCAGTATCTAGTTTTTGGTTTACACTAACTTGCGTTGTTCAGTTGCCTACCATTGTTTGTGGTGATGTCACGCCGCCAAGGCAGGAGGTCAGCGTTCAAGCTTGAATAGAGGTGAATCATCTACTGTCTGCCACTTACAATGCTGTTCTAACACCTCTCCTGAGGCAGTTTAATCACATCTGATAGCTTCAGTCATCTTAGCTCCATGAGGTTCTTGACTTTGTGTTGATCATGATGAACAGATTACGCAAAAAGAAGCATGAGTCACCAGTATTACTACTGAAATATCTTCAAGAGAAAATTTAAAAAAAGTCCAGATGCCCTGAAGTATTACTACTGATATTCCTACGAGTCAAGCATACGACACTTGTTTAGTGCCCCAAGGACTGGGTTCATTTGTTGTTCCAAGCTGGGGACCTTCCTATTACGATTAAATGCCCTAAAGGGCCTACCTCAAGAGGTTTTCCAAAGTATTGAAAAATATAAGCACAGTCAGACTAATTATAACAGTATTATAATAAGGTAACACAATCCTATAGCCGATAAACTCTGAAGGCAGCCATTTTGAACTAGCCATTTGTCTTTACTGGATCACAATTTTTAAGTCATTTGCGTCAGCTTTAACATTAAAATGGTGCAGTTTAGTAGAAAAACGCGCACTCTAGAAGGGCACATAGCCCCATACTTATGAACTTTGCAGTTGGTAAATTTAAGACAAATAGAACCCACCCCGGGAATGCCCCCAAGCCATGCTGGAAAGCCCCGAATTTGCAGGGACTGTCTCTGAAAATTAGGCTTGCAATTATGTAGACCCTATGACTGGCATATCATACATCAGTCTAAGTAGAGGAGACAGGGCTTTCTCGCTAATAAATTTGACTAATATAAATGGACACAATTTTATCAAAACCGTCTTAAAGGGATTTTCTAGTTTGCATCAAGATCCTTCAAAATAATCATTTATGAAGGTCACCTAAATTTTGTAATATATTTCCACCGTTCTGGGTTGTGGTCGTGAGACCATG
The DNA here is from genome assembly GCF_905171765.1 of Bufo bufo. Classification (NCBI taxonomy): domain Eukaryota; kingdom Metazoa; phylum Chordata; class Amphibia; order Anura; family Bufonidae; genus Bufo; species Bufo bufo. Next base: position 30,636,637 of record NC_053391.1, on the reverse strand, counting down.
TCCCTGCACCTCTTTTTTATTTCCTGTGATATTATGTCCATGGGCGGGGCAGTGATAGGGGAGTGTCTATGTGACTAGGTAAGTGGGAGGAGCTATAAACAGCCTGGGCGTGGTTAGGTGCGGTGCTGGAGCTGTGGCAGAGACAAGTGAAGTGCATCATGGGTATAGTTAGATACAGCAACAGGAAGTGCTACATACAGGATGGACATGAACCAGAACCATGAATATATAGAATGTATTAAAATAATAAGTAAAAAAAAAAAAGATTAAAAAATGTTTAAAAAAAAGGAAAATAAAAAATATAATAAAACACAATTAAAATAAAAATAAAAAGGAAAAAAATTCTAAATAAAATAAAAAGTGTTGCGTTACCAGAGATCTTGGGGGACATATGGGGCAAAAATATATATAATTTTTTTTTTTAAATGATTAAAAAAAAATACAAATAAAAGAAAGAAAAAAAAAACACCCACTCCAACCAAAATCGTCACTGTTATCGCCCCATTCACCATAAACTATACATGATATATATCAAGATGACTGCCACGAAATAGAGAACTCATTTTAATTATTTATTTTGGTGTCAATTTAAACACTTATGGTGTCATTTATCAAACTGGTGTAAAGTAGAACTGGTTTAGTTGCCCATAGCAACCAATCAGATTCCAGCTTTCAGTTTGGACAGCCCCTTTGGAAAATAAAGGGTGGAATCTGATTGGTTGCTATGGGCAACTAACCCAGTTCTACGTTACACCAGTTGTGATAAATGACCCCAGTGATGAATAAGGAGCAAATTTTTTTTTAAATCACTTTTAAAAATGCTTTGCACAGTTTTCCCCAAATAAAATGAAGCGGCTGGTCAGAAATGGAGGCATCCATTAATTTCTATGGGAGCGCCGGAGATTGACACTTTTTTTTTTTTTTTTTACACATTTTGAACTAGAGCAATGTGACAATGTGGCCCCCAGACCAAAAATGGTTTATAGGGTGAATACTGGTCAGGGGAATCCAAAAAAGGATGGGGAAGATGTACACGAGGTAAGAAAGTACATGAGCACGTCTGGTAAAAAAACATAGTAATCCTGTAAAACCCCTTTAAGAAAAAACTATTTGCTGCCTATAGCAACCAATCACATCGCGGATTTCATTTTACCACAGCCGTTTAAGACATGAAAGCTGAGCTGTGATTGGTTGCTATGGGCAACACATGCCATTTTTCTTTGAGGCGATTTTGTTAAAGAAGGCCCCAAGTCTTCTCAGAGACCACGCCCATAGTTACCAACGCCTCAGGTGCCCGGGCCCCACCGAGGAACAACCACTTATGGGCAGGGTTTTTGCTAGCACCACCCATTTTTGGACTTACAGTGCAAAAATCAGGGACAGTCCCGCCAAATTCGAACAGTTGGCAACTATGTGCACACACTTTTTTTTGTTCAAATTTGTCACACGCCTTTTTTGCCACCTTTTATGCCAAAAATTGCTTAAAGGGGTTGTCCAGTACTAGAAAAACATGGCTGCTTCCTTCCAAAAACAGCAACACACCTGTCCATGGGATGTGTCTTATATGGCAGCTTAGCTCCATTGAACTCAATGGTGCTGAGCTACAGTACCACACACACCCTGCTGACAGGGATGGCGCTGTTTCTGGCTTAAAAATAGTAGACATGTTATTCTAATACTAATAAATGAGGGCCCATGTTTTAGTCAAAAAGCCTGAATACGGCACAAATTTCCAGGCGTACAATCAATATTCTAAGTGATAGATAATTTGAATGCGCCAAATTTACCAAGAGGCATGATAAACAGTGATGGCCAGTTCGCCAGCGAACATATGCAGGCTGCCATCTTAAATCACAAGTCCGGCGAAGCACAGGTAAGTCCTTACCTGTGCCTGCGCCGCGAGCCGGTCTGAAACAAATGCGGTCCCCGGGAGCAGGCAGTTCCTAGAACAGCCGCCGGGGGCCTTCATCGGGCTGTTCTCGGTACTGCCTGCTCCCGGTGACCGCATTTGTTTCAGACCGGCTCGCGGCGCAGGCACAGGTAAGGACTTACCTGTGCCTCGCCGGACTTGTGATTTAAGATGGCAGCCCACATGTGTTCGCGGGCGAACACGGCAAACTGGCCATCACTGATGATAAATGAGGAGCAAGTGGCTCCTTTCCTTAGACTGGGGTGAGATATCTTTCAAAATGGCTGCAACCACCTTAAAGTTCAATGAAATGTACACTTTTTTTTAGCACTCCGTTTTGTGTATACAGCTCCTATGCAAACCTATGTCTATGTCTCAGGAGCCGGCACAAATCCCTTAAAGGAAACCTGTCACCATGATTTTGTGCATAGAGCTGGGGACATGGGCTGCTAGATGGCCACTAGCACATCTGCAATACCCAGGTCCCATAGCTCTCTGCGCTTTTATTGTGTTAAAAAACCGTTTTGAGTGATATGCAAATTACCTGATATGAGTCCTGTAGCCGGAGATGAGTCAAGCGGAAAGGAGCCCAGCACCGCCCCGCGTCCTCCGAATCTCCTCCTTGCCGGCTGACGTCACAGAGCTGGAGAGCCGAAATCTCGCGATGCGCGAGCTAGCGCATGCGCAGTGTCGGCATCATGTTCATTCCCTGTGCTGGCATCAGCACAGGGAACGAACTACGCATGCGCTAGCTCGCGCATCGCGAGATTTTGGCGCTCCAGCTCTGTGACGTCAGCCGGCAAGGAGGAGATTCGGAGGACGCGGGGCGGTGCTGGGCTCCTTTCCGCTTGACTCATCTCCGGCTACAGGACTCATATCAGGTAATTTGCATATCACTCAAAACTGTTTTTTAACACAATAAAAGCGCAGAGAGCTGTGGGACCTGGGTATTGCAGATGTGCTAGCGGCCATCTAGAAGCCCATGTCCCCAGCTCTATGCGCAAAATCATGGTGACAGGTTTCCTTTAAAGAAGGAACACCTGGTGCTCTATAAGGAGCACAAACTCCATCATTACAAATTATTACCACAACGGGGGTTCTCAGGTGTAGCACGCAGGTTGCCCCCGTTTTACGGGATGCATTAAAGGGATTGTTCAAGATTAGTGAAAAAAAAATAATATGGTCTGCATAAAAAAAAAAAAATCTGAAACAGTGCCACTCTTGCCCATAGGCTGAGTCTGGTACTGCAGGCCCTTTCCATTGAAGCTGCAATACCAGACACAGCCTATGGGCAAGAGTGGCGCAGTTTCTGAGATACCAAGTAATAGTTCATCCGGTCGGTACAGGTGGTCACATTGTTTGCGGCCGTCAGCCTCCCAATGGGAGTTGGGAACAAGGCCGTTATAAATTTGGGCTACACAAAGTGTATTGTGATGTTGTAACCCGTTGCGAGTGCCTGGATGACATTACCCGGGTGACGTTGTGGAGGTCGTGGGGATCATACGAATACACAGCGATTGATAACCTCTGTTTGTACATGTTGATTAATAAATGAGTCATTGTTTCTGAATACGCCAGTCTTGCCATTGACTGATTACAAACAACAACAACTCCCATCATCCTTACTACTATATTGAAAGATGTACCCCAAGAGGCTTGCTAAGGCCAAAGCCCAGAACTGTGTTCAGTCGGTCTTAATCTTCCCTTCCAAGGTGCCCTCTGTGGACAAGAATGGTAAATCCTGTGGCCAGAGAATGGGAATAATGACAACAGCGGAGGAAGAGTGTGCTGATCTTGCAAGGGGCAGTGACCTGTCGATTCATCAGGTGATGTGAGGACCAGGCTGACAATTTCATGAATTAAGGAGGGCAATGGAGACAAGTGGGAGGTAAATGAATGAGAATTACAAAGTGAGAGGATTGAGGTCACTTGCAACACAGAGATTTTCAGCAAATGAAGAGTGTGCTGATCTTGCAGGAGGCATTGACCTGTCCATTCATGAGGTGAGATGAGGAGAGGGGCTGACAATGTCATGAAGTAAGGAGGGCAATGGAGACAAGTGGGAGGTAACAGAATGAGAATTACAAAGTGGGAGGATTGAGGTCACTACATTTCAGCAGAGGAACAGTGTGCTGATCTTGTAGGAGGCAGTGACCTGTCCATTTATGAGGTGGGATGAGGACCGGGCTGACAATGTCATTATGTGAGGGGGCAAAAGAGACAAGTGGGAGGTAACAGATGGCTACTAGCAGCACAGAGTGTTTCAGAAGAAGAGTGTACTGATCTTGTAGGAGACAGTGACCTGTCCATTCATGAGGGGAGATGAGGAGCGGGCTGACAATGTCATGAAGTAAGGAGGTCAATGGAGACAAGTGGGGCGTAACAGAATGAGAATTACAAAGTGGGAGGATTGAGGTTGTTACATTTCAGCAGAGGAACAGTGTGCTGATCTTGTAGGATGCAGTGACCTGTTCATTCATGAGGTGATGTGAGGACAGGGCTGACAGTGTCATTATGTGAGGGGGGCAAAAGAGACAAGTGGGAGGTAACAGATGGCTACTAGCAGCACAGAGTGTTTCAGAAGAAGAGTGTACTGATCTTGTAGGAGGCAGTGACCTGTCCATTCATGTGATGATGTGAGTACTGGGCTGACAATGTCATGAAGTAAGGAGGGCAATGGAGACAAGTGGGAGGTAAATGAATGAGAATTACAAAGTGGGAGGATTGAGGTCACTACATTTCAGCAGAGGAACAGTGTGCTGATCTTGTAGGAGGCAGTGACCTGTCCATTTATGAGGTGGGATGAGGACCGGGCTGACAATGTCATTATGTGAGGGGGCAAAAGAGACAAGTGGGAGGTAACAGATGGCTACTAGCAGCACAGAGTGTTTCAGAAGAAGAGTGTACTGATCTTGTAGGAGGCAGTGACCTGTCCATTCATGAGGGGAGATGAGGAGCGGGCTGACAATGTCATGAAGTAAGGAGGTCAATGGAGACAAGTGGGGCGTAACAGAATGAGAATTACAAAGTGGGAGGATTGAGGTTGTTACATTTCAGCAGAGGAACAGTGTGCTGATCTTGTAGGATGCAGTGACCTGTCCATTCATGAGGTGATGTGAGGACAGGGCTGACAGTGTCATTATGTGAGGGGGGCAAAAGAGACAAGTGGGAGGTAACAGATGGCTACTAGCAGCACAGAGTGTTTCAGAAGAAGAGTGTACTGATCTTGTAGGAGGCAGTGACCTGTCCATTCATGTGATGATGTGAGTACTGGGCTGACAATGTCATGAAGTAAGGAGGGCAATGGAGACAAGTGGGAGGTAAATGAATGAGAATTACAAAGTGGGAGGATTGAGGTCACTAGCAGCACAGAGATTTTCAGCTGAGGAAGAGTGTGCTGATCTTGCAAGAGGCAGTGACCTGTCCATTCATGTGGCGATGTGAGGGCCGGGCTGACAGTGTCATGATGTGGGGAGGGCAATGGAAGTAAGTAGGAGGTCACAGAATGAGAGTTCCAAAGTGGGAGGAGGAGGTTCACTATCAGCACAGAGTATTTCAGCAGGGAAGGAGTATGCTGATCTTGTAGGAGGCAGTGCAAGATCTCAATACCGGAAAACAACAATGCAAGTGTGAACCAGGCCTAATAAATCAGGCGCAAATTGCCGACAGGCTTTGCCAATGCGCTTAGTAAGGGTGCCTTCACACGTGGCAAATTCTGGTAGCGGAAAATTCCACGACTAAAAATGCAGTTCCATTCACCTTTAATTTGGCTTGCAGAAATCCATGCGCTGCCGCCCTATTCAAATGAATGGAACTGATTTGCAGTCGCGGAATTTTCTGCCACAAAATCTGACAGTGTGTGTGAAGGCGCTCTGAATGCGCCACACTGTGTTCTAACATGTGACTATTGCAAGAGATATGTCAATCAATGGGTTAATGAAGCAAATACAATCAGCTGCATTTAGATCAGCTGGTTGGCGCCCTCTGCAGGTGGAGACTATAAAGTGCAGAAGCAGCAGCAACAGGTCAGACGTATGGGGGCGGTGCAGGAAACATGGATGCTTATGCGCTGCTTGTGAAAAGTCTCAAATTAAGGTTTAGGACGGAAAATCGCTATGTGCGCTGTGGGCTGGCTGAGTTTTTGGGAACTGTCATATTGATTGTAAGTAAAGAAAGGTAACCTTATAATGAATGCTGCAGAACCTCTTTTTGGAGCTGAGCTTCCAGTGCACCATGGATGGATATGAAACCTTGTTCACGTGTTCAGGACTGGATGAGGATTTTTGAGTGGGTTCCCAAAAGAAATCCTCAGTATCCAATGTGTGACTGAACACGGGGACTGGCTGCCTTGCAGAAATTCCACACAAATTTCTACGTGGAAATTCCAAAAACCGTAAGCGGCACATGCAGGTTTTTGCTGCTGATCTCACCCTTGCATTAAAAAGGGTGAAATGTGCAGAAAAAAGAACCAAACGTACAAAGAATTGACACACTGTGGATTTCAAAAACCGCGTGGCAGGTCGGCTTTCGCACAGAACGAAAAAACTAAGTGTACGTGATATTTGGCTGCCTGCACACATTGCGGGTTACGCGTTTCTTCTGCGTGGAAAAACTGCAGTGTAAGGCCTCATGCCTCGTTCACATGTCAGTGTTCGGTCAGTGATTTTGAACCAATACCAGGTGCAGCTAGGAACACAGAACAGGCGCAGATCTTTCCCTTATAGCTCATGTCTGTGGAGGTTCCGGTCCTGGTTTTGGCTCACAATCCCTGACCGAACACTGACGTGTGAATGAGGCACAATACTAACGTCTGCTGTGTTCTCCACAGGCCGCGCACGTACCCGTTCACTTTCATGTGTGTGTCTGAGCACGGTCCATGGTTTTAGCACAGAAGCACACTATATTTTTGTCCAACACGGCACCATCTGTGTTTCGTACGTATTTTACGGATCATTTAAAGGAGATTCTCTGAAAATGAATTTAAATAACTTTCAGCTGTGCAGTGACTCACAGACCAAACCAGGATTCCCTTCAAAAACGCCGAACCGACTACTACATTATCTGCGCTTCTGTCGGTAGCAAACTGCCCGTGTCTTCATCTGATTCTGCTTAAGGGCCCATTCAGACGGCCGTAGTGCTTTACGGATCCGTAAAACGCTGATACCGACCAGGTGCGGACCGCGCATGGCCGCAACCATAATAGAAAATGCCTATTCTTGTCGGATTGCGGACAAGAATAGGACATGTTCTATCTTTTCTGCGGAGCCGCAGTACGGAATAACGGATGCTGTCCGCATCTTTTGAGGGCCCATATAAATAAATGGATCCGCAGACCTTCCGCAAAATTGCGGAACGGGTGCGGATCCTTTCATACAGCCGTGTGAATGAGCCCTAATCAGGATACTGGCTCTCCTTTAAAGGGCATCTGTCAGCAGTTTTGTCCCTATGACACCGGCTGACCTGTTACATGTGCGCTTGGCAGCTGAAGGCATCTGTGTTGGTCCCATGTTCATATTTGCTCGCATTGCTGAGAAAAATGAAGTTTAAATATATGCAAATGAGCCTCTAGGAGCAACGGGGGCGTTGCCGTTACACCTAGAGGCTCTGCTGCCTCTGCATTTTGACAGGGCCAGGCATGATGAGGTTTAGGGCTCATGCACACAAACTTATTTTCTTTCCGCTTCCGTTCCTTTTTTTTTTTTTTTTTCGTATGCGGAACCGTTCACTTCAATGGGTCCGCAAAAACAACGTACTCCATGTGCTTTCCGTTTCCGTATTTCTGTTCTGCAAAATAGTGCATGTCCTATTGTCCGCTAATCACGGTCTGAGGCCTCATTCAAGTCAATGGGTCCTCAAAAAATACAGAACGCGCACGGGACACATCCATATGTCATCCGTATTTTGCGGATCCATACTTTAGAAATGCTGTGCCCAGCCCATATTGCTCATGTGTTTGGTGATTAATAACTTACTTTTTCCTTTCCGCAAAAAAACTGATCAAATACGGAAACCATACGGATATATTTTGTGGAGTATTGGAACGGAAGAGGACTTAAATCAGAGGGGAAAAAAAAACAGATGCAGAACAACGGATCCGTGAAAAACTGACTGGAAAACAACTGTCATGTGCATGAGCCCTTACACTGACTGGCCCTGTCAAAGTGGAGTGCTCGGCAATTGCAGAGAGCGCAGAGCCTCTAGGTGTAACTGCAACGCCCCCGTTGCTCCTAGAGGCTCATTTGCATATATGAAAACATCATTTTTCTCAGCAATGCGGGCACATATGGACATGGGACCAACACAGATGCCTTCAGCTGCCAAGTGCACATGTAACAGGTCAGCCAGTGTCATAGGGACAAAACTGCTGACAGATGCCCTTTAAAAAGTGCTCCATGGGAAAACTACATGCAGGTGTCTCTAGCGCCACCTTCTGGAAGTGGCTACTGGAGTCCAAATCTGACTTTTACAAGCCTTGAGACATGAGCAAAGAAACGTGCCAAGCCAGATGGTTGTTTCAGGGCGCTTGTGCAGTGGCCGGTTTCAGGTGGCCCCAATGCTACGCTGGGTCCCCCCCGGACACTGTCAAGGTGTCACCACGTGTAGCTGCTCTCTGTAAGGAATGGTGCACCCCCCTCAAACAAGCGGGAATTGTGCTCCATGTGAGCGAAGCAGAGGCACATGGCATAATCGATGCCGTGCGCTTCTGTAGTCCAGAACGCACAATCCCTCGCTCACACGGAGCCCGATTCCCACAAGGGACATGCTCGTGTAAAAGAACCCAATGGGAAATAAGTCCAGAGAGTCGGGGTCTGCAGTAAACCAGGGTGCTTCTTTACTGGAGGAACTCCGGGTAAAAACCAATACAGGCGAGGCGTTGGGCTGGCTTCTCCCGTCTCCTCCCTGGCAGGAAAGGCCCGAGCGGTCTCTAATCTGTCGTCTGGCAGAGGTCTCCTCTTCTAAGCACTGGTCCCCAACTGCAGAACACCAGGGGCTCTGACTGCTCTCCTCATATACAGCTTCTAGTGGGTGGAGAGGAGAAACTGGGCACAAACAAATGTTACAATGTCCCAGCAGTTTTTCCAAGACAAAAACAGGTTTTCGGACATAACTGAGCTAAACCAGACATTCAAAAGGTCAGTCAATGCAAGTTAACCCTTTAAAGTGAGGAGTTGATGACTTTGCATAGGGGAGACGGGGGCAAATGTTCACAAATATCCAGACTTCAAAGTACCCCTGCTCCAGGACATTACACTTGCCCCTTGTCAGTATGGAGTAGGATTCTGCCTTCTATGGCGCCCAAGCTGCATCATTTCCTTGGGAGATACTGGAAGTGCTCCATGGGAAAATATGTAGTTATCTCCCAAAGAAGGCATGGAGCACTTCCAGGAAGTCTCCATACAGGACTGGTCTGTTCAAGGAGATTCAGTACCCCGCCTAAACTACATCCAGCCAGAATCCCACTCTGTACTGATGAGGGGCAAGCACCCCGAAACGGCTGTATATGGACGGATATCTGGCTTGGCATTTTCCTATTGTCAATTCCTAAGATTTGCTAAGTCAGATTTTGATTCATAGGGAGCCACTTCCACAAGGTGGCGCTAGTGAGATACCTCTGTGCAGGTCACTGGTTTCTGGGACTTTCCTGCCGACTCCTTTCTGTGGGATGGTGTCGGGATGGTCATGCTCATTATAGAGATGGGGTATTAGTTGTCCCAGGTGTGCAGATATCTGCATGTAGATGTGGCCACCATTAAAGTCATAATGAATCTCTTAACTTAAAAAAAAAAAAAAAATTCTTTTCCCTGACAGTTGTTTGGTTGCGGTTCTGTGGCTCAGATGGAGTTGAGTGGTTTTGCAAAAGCTCAGTTTCTGAGCGTCAATATGGCGTTTGGTTTTGCTGTCACTGCTGGAGCCTACGTCTGCGCTGGAGTCTCAGGTGAGCTGCCGACTATAAACCTATGTACATACAGTGTACGCTAGTACCTGCATTCACAGTGCTGCCGCTAACATACTGATGTCTGTCACCGTGTACATACATTACTGATCCTGAGTTACATCCTGTATTTTACTCCAGAGCTGCACTCACTATTCTGCTGGTGCAGTCACTGTGTACATACATTACATTACTTATCCTGTACTGATGCTGAGTTACATCCTGTATTATACTCCAGAGCTGCACTCACTATTCTGCTGGTGGAGTCACTGTGTACATACATTATTAAGGGCTCTTTCACACTTGCGTTGTTTTGTTCCGGCATAGAGTTCAGTCGTCGGGGCTCTTTGCCGGAAGAATCCTGATCAGGATTATCCTAATGCATTCTGAATGGAGAGAAATCCGTTCAGGATGCCTTCAGTTCTGGAACGGAACGTTTTTTGGCCGGAGAAAATACTGCAGCATGCTGCGCTTTTTGCTCCGGCCAAAAATGCTGAACACTTGCCGCAAGGCCGGATCCGGAATTAATGCCCATTGAAAGGCATTAATCCGGATCCGGCCTTAATCTAAACGTCGTTTCGACGCATTACCGGATCCGACTTTTAGCTTTTTCTGAATGGTTACCATGGCTGCCAGGACGCTAAAGTCCTGTTTGCCATGGTAAAGTGTAGTGGGGAGCGGTATACTTACAGTCCGTGCTGTTCCCGGGGCGCTTCAGAGTGACGTCAGGGCGCCCCACGCGCTTGGATGACGTGATCGAATGGATCACGTCATCCATGCGCATGGGGCGCTCTGACGTCATTCTGGAGCGCCCCGGGAGCCGCACGGACTGTAAGTATACCGCTCCCCACTACTACTATGGCAGCCAGGACTTTAATAGCGTCCTGGGTGCCATAGTAACACTGAACGCATTTTGAAGACGGATCCGTCTTAATATTTTCTGGTATTAAGATCCGTCATAGGGTCTCAATACCGGAAATAAACGCTTCCGTTTTGTCCCCATTCATTGCTCCAAAATGCATTGCGTTCCGTTTTCATACCGGAGAGCAAAAGTGCAGGATGGCTCATTATTAAAGAATAAGATGGAGGCTCTTATGTATACCTTGTGTGTAACTGTTTTGATTCCTTCTTGGATATGATCTTCCTGATGAATCCCACATCTCCCATCATGCCTGGCTCTGCAGAGTCTCACCGCACTGCGCTGTCCACACATCGAAGTGCATATAAAAAAAGATTTAAAACTATAAAATTGCAGACATGATTGAGGCGCTCTGCCTCTTCAGATTCGGGCCGTGGATATTTAATTCGTAATATATGTAAAATAAAAGTGCTTCTTTAAAAACTTAAGGCCTCATGCACGCGGCACTGCAACCAGCGGGTCTGCAATATGCAGGCACCAGCCGATTGCTCAATGCCAGTGGCGGATTATAATTGGGGCGTTTGGGCTGGTTGCCCCGGGCCCGGCATCGCTGGGGGGCCCAACGCTGACCCAAACACCCATGAACAACGGCGGGGCACGGGAGCGCATAGTTCCCTGCCCTGCCACCGTCCACCGATCACCGCCTGATACCTATGCGGTAGTAAAATCCCGACACAGGCGGTCGTGATGACATCATCATACCACGCCTGTGCCCGGACGCAGCGCGCCTGCACCATCGACGAGTGAGCGCCAACTGGGACACAGGTAAGTATTAGCTTTTATTTTTTTGTGTGCCAACTTTGGGGGGCACAGGAGAATAACATTGAAGGGACAGTGGGAGGGGCAAATTACTAGTGTGGGGGAAATTAGTACTGTGGGGGCAAATTACTACCATGGGGGGAATTAATACTGTGGGGGGCCAATTACTTAATGGATGGCAGTCGGGGCAAATTATCTAATGGGGGCAGTGTGGGGGTTTATTACTTGATGGGGCATTGTGGGGGGCAAATTCCTTTGTGGGGGAAATTACTACATGGGAGGCAGTGTGTGGGAAATTACTATATAGGGGCAGTGTGGGGGCGTTTCTATTAGGGGACATTATTTTTGGGGACACTATACAGGCATTATTACCTGGAGCACAATATGGGGTGTTATTATTACTGGGGGCACACTAGGGGGACATTATAATTGTTGTAGACACTATAGGGACCTTTGGGGTAAAGTAGAACTGGGTTAGTTACCCATAGCAACCAGATTCCACCTTTCATTTTTCACCGCTCCTTTGGGAAATGAAAGGTGGAGACTGGTTGCTATGGGCAACTAATCCAGTTGTACTTTACACCAGTTTGATAAATTACACCAGTTTGATAAATGACCCCAATTATGAGAACTCTAACGTGTCTGTAACAAACTCTGTAGAGACGAGATGGTGGTCTGGGTCAAACGGAGGAGAAGAGGAAAGAGAAGATCTATATGACAGGAGATGTCACTGGATGTAACGGGTATGTGGTGCTGTATTCCCCTATATGTAGAGCTGGCTCACTACTGTGACCTGCGTCTCGTCTTCTCCTCGTCCGTGTTTTTTTTTTTTTTTTAATCACAATCGTATGCATCTTAAATTTGGCAACTAAAATTTTAATTTGTCACCTGCAGTCCTATGTAACAGCCCAGATATCGGTGATAACTTTGTGTGCAGATAATGTAGTAGATGTTCCATGCAGTCCTATGTAACACCCCACATAACACAATGGTTCACTGTGTTATGTGGGGTGTTACATAGGACTGCATGGAACATCTACTACAACACCCCACATAACACAATGGTTCACTGTGTTATGTGGGCTGTTACATAGGACTGCAGGTAACATCTATGACCTCTGTACTCAGAGTTATGAGATGGTGGGGGTCCGACTCCTGGCACCCCCACCAATCAGCTGTTTGAGGAGACCGCGATGTTCCAGTGAGCGCCGCAGCCTCTTTGCTCCTTACCAAGCTCAGCGCTGTCCATTTGATAGCACTGCGCTCGGTACTGAATGTGATGTCCTATGGCCTAGGAAGAGACTGGCGCTTACGAAGCACTGCAGCCTCTTCATACAGAAAAAAACAAACTAAAATGGAGGGGGGGGGGCTGAGTTGGTTAGACAGCCCCGGGCCTATCATGCACTTAATCCGCCCCTGCTCACTGCACTTGAAAGGGTCTGCAATCTGAAAGGAGTGGTGCGGAATGGAGGCACGGAAGCACTATGGAGTGCTTCCGTGGGGTTTCTCTTCGTGCCTCTTCACCGGCCCAAAAAAATTAGAATTTGTTCTAAAAAAAAAAATTATTTATTTTTTCCCGGACAGATCATGGAACCATTTGAGTGTAATGGGTGTGGATCTGTCGTGGCAGCCACACGGATAGTGCCCGTGCATTGGGGACCGCAAATTGCAACGGCCTGACGCGCTATATCGTTAGACTGGTGTTGCCCATAGGTTATTATATTTTTATTTTTTTTTGCAATTTTTCTGCTAAATCCTCTAATTGTTGCATGGAAGCCTATGGGAAATATTAACCCCTTAAAGGAGTTGTCCCACAAAAAGTATTCTACAGTCTTCAAACCTGGATCTGAATACTTCTGTATTGCATATATTTAAAAGTTTAGTATAGCTGCTGAGTTAATAAAATGTATCTGTATAGCGCCTCTTGTTCGCTTTTTTTTGCATTTTATTTTTACTTTGTCCACCTTTTCAAGGTGGTCACACCTGCTCAGTTCTATCATTCAACTGCCCTGTGAGCTGAGGTAGGGAGAGAGCTGCAGCATGAAGGACACGCCACTTAAGCTGTCAGCCTGATATAAGTATAAGCAATTGTAGCAATCTCTGGATCCATGTGAGGTACGGGGCTGGTTCTAGCTTTGTTAGAAAGAGATTATGCCCGATATTAAATTTTTTACATTATTCATGGAATAATCCCTTTACTGCACAATGTCCTACATGTACAGTATAGAAAGCGGCATCTGATAGCTATAATCCGGAGTAAAATAAAAAAACGTACCTGATCCACTTTGCTCGTGGCGGGCTGGTCCGAGATGTCGTCATGCTTGGTGACATAATCACCGTGCACGGGATTTTGGCTGAGATCTTAAAGCAAGATGGCATCGGTCGGCCCAGTGCGAGCAAATGGGTCAGGTGAGTTGTGTATTTTTATTTGTTTTTTGTTTTACGCCATTTCAGTTTAAATCGATTTGCTACCACGAAGCACAAGGCAATTCGGCTTCGCGGCGAAACAAATTTATCCTGAAATTTGGATTGAAGTCCACTTTGTGGACTTCGATTTGCTCATCACTACTTATAATATCATTTTTCTAATGCAGAGCTCCACATCTGCAGCTCTCATTCATGGGATGACGCGACCTGTATTGGTGGCGGTCTTTGGTCCCTAATTACCGTTCTTTCTTCTTCCAGGTGCCCACCTCAATCCAGCGGTGTCACTATCCATGTTCCTCCTCCAGAAGATTACCGGGAGGCTGATGTTGGTCTACTGCTTGGCACAATTCCTCGGCTGTTTTGTTGGTGCCAGCCTGGTATTTGCTCTGTATTTTGGTAAGAATTTTTTTCTTTTTGAAGGGATTCTCCAGGAATTGAGAAAATGAAAATACTTCACTATTACTTTAGTATAAATAATACTTTTCGTTAGGTATAATGGTTTATTTTGTCTAGGGAGCAATCATTAGGAGAAATAAAATGGCTGCCGTTCTATTAGCGCACACACAAAACCTGTCCTAATCACACAGGAGGACAAGTTACTTCACAACACTGAGCTAAAGATCTGCCTCATCCTCCTCTCTGCTCTACTTGTCAGGTATTATGATCCAGAATACAGCTGAATCCATGTAGGAATCAAGGTCATGAGGAGACATGAAGTACCGAGAGGATGGACAGGACAGACTGTGGTAATGGAGACTGCATACAAGAGCTGCTGCTCATTAGCCACATCCCACCTCTTCTCTCAGAGCAGGGGATGAGCAGTTCTTTACCTCAGTGTTGTGAAGTAACTTTTCCTCCTGTGTGATTCGGACAGAACTGCTCATCCCCTGCTCTGCTTGTCAGGGGTTATGATCCTAAATACTGCTGAGATCTTCAGCTGAATCTCTGTAGGAATGGAGTTCATGAGGAGACATGAAGTACAGAGAAGAGGTGGGATGTGGCTAATGAGCAGCAGCTCTTGTATGCAGTCTCCATTACCACAGTCTGTCCTGTCCATCCTCTCGGTACTTCATGTCTCCTCATGACCTCGATTCCTACATGGATTCAGCTGTATTCTGGATCATAATACCTGACAAGTAGAGCAGAGAGGAGGATGAGGCAGATCTTTAGCTCAGTGTTGTGAAGTAACTTGTCCTGCTGTGTGATTAGGACAGGTTTTGTGTGTACTAATAGGATGGCAGCCATTTTGTTTCCCCTGACTGCTCCTCAGACAAAACGAGCCATTATAATTAATGAAGGGTATTTAGGAATATATTTATAATAAAGTAACTTCTGCTAGTGTGGAACTAGCCTTAAGGAACTCCGGCAGGCTGTTCCGGTGCTGCCGCTAGGGCACGCGTGCCCCCGGACTACCGCTCTGGCCACAGACTATAATTGGGCGGAGTTCCGGCAGCTTATGCCTAGAAGCGGCCTGAATAAAAGTACTACATAGTACTTTTATTCTGGCCGCCTCTCGGCATGTGCTGTCAC
The DNA here is from genome assembly GCF_905171765.1 of Bufo bufo. Classification (NCBI taxonomy): domain Eukaryota; kingdom Metazoa; phylum Chordata; class Amphibia; order Anura; family Bufonidae; genus Bufo; species Bufo bufo. Next base: position 30,621,160 of record NC_053391.1, on the reverse strand, counting down.
CGGAACTCTGCCCCGCCCCCATTTATAGTCAATGGGGCCGGACTGGTAGTCTGGGGGCATGCGTGCACTAGCGGCAGCATCGGCACAGCCTGCCGGAGTTCCTTGCCGCTAGTGTGAAAGTAGCCTAAGTTTTTTTTTTTATTTTAATTTCCTTAATTCCTGGAGAACCCCTTTAACCAGTCGGAAGTTTACAAAGTTACATAGTTAATACAGTTGAAAAAAGACATAAGTCCATCAAGTTCAACCAAGGGATAAATGGGCACGCGAATCCCAGAAGGAAGTGAGACTCAGATTTCTACACGTTTTCATAAGCATTAATGTCATTTACTTTCAAGAATTCATCTAAACCCTTTTTAGCACCGTCCACTGTTCCTGCTGTGACCACGTCCTGAGGAAGTCTATTCCACAGATTCACAGTTCTTACAGTAAAGAAGCTTTGACGCTTCTGGGGACTGAACTTTTTCTTCAGTCGGAGGCAGCGCCCCCTTGTCTTTTGAGGGCATTTTAGATGGAACCGTTTTTTCACCGTATTTTTGTATGGCCCATTTATATATTTGTACGGGTTAATCATGTTTCCCCCTAGACGTCTTCTCAAGACTAAATAAATTTAAAGACAAGGTCAAAGACCAGCTCTATTTTGGAGCAAAAAATGCATATTTTACTATAAAATATTACAGAAATCCTTTATTTTGGTAAGCAAATCTAATAGTAAGCACATGTGAATGCCCTGGGGAGGACTGCGTACATATTTGTCAAGGGGGGAGGGGGAATCCCAAAAAATAAGTAGCTGGATCAGCTATTTCTGCAAGATCCATTGCAGTGAATGGCAAGGATGCTGCATATGAGTGGCATGCGCTCTATTCGTGGCGTGTCCCAGAGGTGGCAAATATGACGTGTTTCAGCAACACCATATAGTTTACACTACAACTTTTATTCTTGGGCACTCGGCAGCAGGAAATTGTGGGAGCTAACTTTTGGGAGACCCTTCTAAAGCAGCTTGGGTACAGAACTTTTTAAAATACCCTTATATCAGAAGGATCCTCCCAAAAATAAGTTAATTCATTTGACTACTGCTTACACCCCCAGAAATTGTCAAGGAAATCCCACAACCAGTATTCGATTTCCCTGCAGCGCCACCTCAGGAGAATTTAGGCATTACATGGTGCCTATTGAAATTCATTTGTTTATAAAGCAAATACTAATGAGCCCTTCTGTTATGGAAGGTCTCATTAGTACAGTTAGAGCAGTGAGTGTAGCGCTGGTATTACTCACCGCTCCCTGGTCTTCTCCGGGTGCTGTGTTGATATGGTAGATCAACATAACATTTACTGGTGACCCAACCCCTTTAAGGAAAACTGTTTTGAATCTCAAGTTAAAATTGACCCCATCTTCTGTAATGCTTATGGGCTTTCCCTCGGAGACCCCTGTATTTTGCTTATCTACCCGTTTGTCTTGCATTGATACAATTTAGACGCCCTTCATGTATACAGTGGTGGCAACTGGACAGTGTATGGACCACAGGCGACTGCTGGGATATTTGCTTCCTACCCATCAGAACATCTGAGTGTGATCAATGGACTCTCAGATCAGGTAAGATCTGATTAGTGTCGGGCCATTCTGGAAAACTGGGGAACACAAATGTAAATCTAAGTAGCCTAAAATTGTAATTCCTTTAATGCAGGGATGCCCAACTTGTGGCCCTCCAGCTGTTGCAAAACTACAACTCCCAGCATGCCCGGAGAGCCTACAGCAGGGCATGATGGGAGTTGTAGTTTTGCAACAGCTGAAGGGCTGCAGGTTGAGCGTGCCTGCTTTAATGTATAAGATCCTCTGCCCTCAGAGCCTGTGATGTCTGCATCCAACTGAAAAGGACATGAAAGGAGGAGCCTTGCAGGGCGACCCTGGTCTGCTCTTAGCCAATCAATTTCCCTAAGAACACAGCCAGCAAGCTGACTGGTTGAGAGCAGGTGCCAGGCCCCGCCTTATAATGCTCCTCCCTCATGTCCTTTTCAGCCTGAAGCCGTCTACAGCCATATGTGAGAAAGGTACTTAAAAACCAATCCCTAGATAAACCAGACCATGTTTAACAGTCGTGGCAGCTGGGAAAAAAATAAAATATTGTGCGCCAAGGATAGCCCAACTGAAATACAGCTGTAAGGTCAGGATCATATGAACTATTGTCAATAGTGATTCTCCAGCTTTGGGGGAGGGGAGCAGCTAATGACAGTCCTCGACGGGGAAGACCCTCCCTAGCATCGCGAGTGACGCTAGGGAGGCTCGTCCCCATTGGGGCCTGCTATTGGCTGCACCCAGATGTTTTGATCTGTGCAATGGGGAGATGCAGGGGTGACCGTGCGGGTATCAGGAGTGACGTGGGTGCTGGGGAGTGGGGTAAGTATAATCTGAGGGGCATGTTTTATAGTTTGGGAAAACCATTTTGAGGAGTGAGGGGCTGATCTGGTGTGAATCTGAGTGCTCCCCGGCATTTATGCTGGGATTCAGCTGGACAAGTATCGCTGCTTGCAACAGGTTTTGTCTGGCAGAATCACCGCACAAACATCGGGGAGCGGCTGGATCCCTCCTCGTACCCATTAGTCAATGGGCTCCAGAGGTGAACAGCAGCATCTGGAGAATTCCAGCAGAAGAACTTTGCATGCTCTGCCACATGTGTGAAACTAGCCTATACATCCCGAACACCTGCACTTTGTGTCACCTGTTTATCACCAGAAGGGTCATGGTCTGGGTTGCATTGTTTCTACGTCTTCTGCCTCAGGTGATTGCCACCGCTGCCTTGATGATCTGCATTTTGGCCGTCATTGATGAAGACAATAATGCAGCCCCCCGAGGACTTCAGCCATTTGTCATTGGTCTTGTAGTTCTCCTAGTTGGTCTCTCTATGGGCTTCAACTGCGGATACCCCATTAATCCAGCCCGCGACTTGGCACCTCGAATTTTCACAGGAATTGCCGGCTGGGGCCTAGAAGTCTTCAGGTAACTTGTGCTCAATTTCCACCCATTGATGGGTTCAGGTCCACCTCTGCTGGCTGTCTGTTTTGTGTGCGCTTGCATTCCCCTTAATGACACATCTAAAGCATCTATTATGAGATTATGCTGTGAAAGCCCTCTATTATTCCTACTAGCTGTTTATGAATGAATTGCTAGCAGTTTGCAATGAAGTTACATTTGTGTTACAGGTTGGAACCGGCAGCACTGATTTGCAGTGAATTCTGAGAGCGGGAATAAATTAGGCTTGACAAGGCTATGGTGTATGAAAGTTTACTAAACGGTTATAAAACACATACAGTACAGACCAAATGTTTGGACACCTTCTCATTTAAAGAGTTTACTTTATTTTCATGACTATGAAGGCATCAAAACTATGAATTAACACATGTGGAATTATATACATAACAAACAAGTGTGAAACAACTGAAAATGTCATATTTTAGGTTCTTCAAAGTAGCCACCTTTTGCTTTGATTACTGCTTTGCACACTCTTGGCATTCTCTTGATGAGCTTCAAGAGGTTGTCCCCTGAAATGGTCTTCCAACAGTCTTGAAGGAGTTCCCAGAGATGCTTAGCACTTGTTGGCCCTTTTGCCTTCACTCTGCGGTCCAGCTCACCCCAAACCATCTCGATTGGGTTCAGGTCCGGTGACTGTAAAAGGCCAGGTCATCTGGCGCAGCACCCCATCACTCTCCTTCATGGTCAAATAGCCCTTACTTTCAAAGTTTTCCAAATTTTTCGGCTGACTGACCTTCATTTCTTAAAGTAATGATGGCCACTCGTTTTTCTTTACTTGGCTGCTTTTTTCTTGCCATAATACAAATTCTAACAGTCTATTCAGTAGGACTATCCGCTGTGTATCCACCTGACTTCTCCTCAATGCAACTGATGGTCCCAACCCCATTTATAAGGCAAGAAATCCCACTTATTAAACCTGACAGGGCACACCTGTGAAGTGAACCATTTCAGGGGACTACCTCTTGAATCTCATCAAGAGAATGCCAAGAGTGTGCAAAGCAGTAATCAAAGCAAAAGGTGGCTACTTTGAAGAACCTAGAATATGACATATTTTCAGTTGTTTCACACTTGTTTGTTATGTATATAATTGTGTTAATTCATAGTTTTGATGCCTTCATAGTCATGAAAATAAAAACTTTTTGAATAAGGTGTGTCCAAACTTTTGGTCTGTACTGTATGTATATATTCAAGCAGATCACATACAGGGTAAAGTAACAAATGCTAGCTGTTAAAGAATGAGGTCTACCCATCAACAAGTTCCTAACGTGGCATTTGACTAACACCCATGTAATTGTTACAAGACATCTTGCCCAACAGAAGCATTCAGAGCAGCTCAGCTCTTACATACATAGAAGCTTATACTTTCTAGCTTCCGGGCCCCTCCTAAAGGTCTTCAGTGTGCAGTAAACATGTACAGTACCGTTGCCTTAGCCCTTAGGCCTCCGGTTTAGTTCTGATAACTAGAACAATAAGGGCCTGTATATGCTCACCAACTACATTACCAGGAATATCACTACATTCAAAGAGTATCAAATAAAGATGATTAAAGGGAAAGACTCCGTTACTAGTTGTCAGAGGTTTCAAAGCAGTATCACAGAACAAAATTATAAACCCCTATTAAAACACAACCTTTAATAAATATCGCTAAAAAATAAAATGCTAAACTCCCACAATAGTCACTTAATATTTCATATACTAAAGGCACTACTGTATTGAATAAGGGTTATTTAGGTAAATGACACTTATGCTGTAGTCAGGACACTGTCCGGCCCTTCTGTACTCGCGGTTCTACCAATAGGATTTATATACTTTTTTTTTTTTTTTTAATCACTTGATTTCTTGATAATGGTGGTGTATTAGGGCTGCTTTCGTAGAGAAGTGGGGTCCACAGTGAAGTTAGGTCTGCTATCCCTATATGTCCCGTCACTGCCCCTGCCTACAAGCGGAGCACCCGACCTGAAAGGGGCGACCCCAATTCTCGGTGGCTAAGCCCTTAATGCCCCTACACCTCATGTAATGCCCAACTACCACAGGTTGGATCCTAAGATTTGAACGTCCGACCCGTTTCTCCAGTGCCTAGGATATACTGGTTCTTCAAGGGACCTTGGGTTAACTAGGCTATACAGACAATACTGTGTTAGAGATCCAGTGGCCACCTCACATAGTAGTTAGTGATGTATCCCACCATCTAATGGATCGTATACCTCTTACAAAACTTAGGGAGCAACAGTGCAAACAAAACTCAATTCCGCCATTGACAGTGTTCACTGTGCGGTAATAATGACGTTAACTTTACTATGTGGGTCAGGATAGAGCTATTTTTTATTTTTTCATGTTTTACTGATATTGATGACCTTTCCAGAGGATAGGCCAGCAATATGTATATCACCCCCCCCCCCCCAAAAAAAACAAAATACCTTTTTTTAAATGAGCATTTTAATAAATCCAGTTGTATTGGTTGCAGTAATGACAATTGTGATCACTTTTCTATGTATGTAAAATGAAGAAGAAAAATTATATTCATTTTTTTGCATGCACTATAAAATACTCCTGTATTACAGTGCGGTCATTCTGACAGAGGCAGGATGTGATTAATTTCATATAGGCATGCTATCATCCAGAACTGTACCAATATATTGTACTAGGATATATATCCCAGGGACCAATTGGTTAGATATTTTGGCCACTGGAATATATTAGATGGGGTCGGATTTTATAGAAAAATGTCATATTTAAAATTTCTAAAAAATATAATTTATTACAGTATTTATGTAAAAAATATTCCAGATCAGTTAATAATTATGATACAATAAGTCCATATACAGGGGATTCAGTGATTGTGAGATATAGAAAAGAAAAAATTAGGAATATTTCCATAGCATCATCACGACGGCATACAAGGAGATTGACCCCTGACCTCTGTAGGGGCAGGAACAGAGAAAGGTTAAATACCCTCCTCCCACCACCAACACCAGTGTTTCCTGTCCCTACAGAGGACAGGGCAGAGAAAGGTCTCCCTGTATGCAGGGAGATGAAGCTAAGGAAATGGAACATGTTTATTTTTTATTTTCCGTTACCTTTGGAAAACGCCGGCATCCAGCATGGCGTCCCCCTGCCCTCCCGCGGTCCAAGTACTAACGCTGGGCAGGGGGTTCAGGGCCTATCTCGTCCTGGTTATTCCGGGGCCTGTCCCTGGCGCAGACTCCCTCCTAGCCTAAGGAAAGGGCGATAGCTGGGTGCGCGCCGGCGCATGGAGCGCATGTTTATGACGTCACGGCCGGCGACCCGGAAGTGACGTCGCGGCGGCAGCGTGGAGCCCAGTTTAAAACCGAGGCATAAACGCTGGTTACCGCCCCTGTGTCAGAACGCTCCCAGGATCGGTCCCCACTGGTGCGGAACCCTTGCCTACAGAGAGGACGATGTCGGCATCTGAGCGATCCCCCAGAGCTGAGCCACCGGCGCTGCTACCAACTGAGTCCCCTTCGGGGGTATGGTTTGTGCAGGTCAGGGAGTCTGTTGATCCCCCTCTCCTGCTGTAATGGGTGGAAGGGGGGGAAAAAAGAGAGAGGAAGTTATTTCCAGGGGCAGCTAGCTCGCCTCTGCTGTCCCCCTCTTGCTCTCTCTCTCCCTCTAGTGGTCATACCCTGATGCCCTGCCTTCTCCTCTCTTTTAGGCTAAAGAAGCCCCGAAAAAAATCAAAAAAACACTCAAATGTATCTCCTGCAATAGCAGACTTCCTGACTACTACCCTAAAAAGTTGTGCAAGTCTTGTATTTCTAATATTGTACGGGATGAAGCACCCTCCTTTTAAAAGAGGAATTGAAAACCATGATTCAGGAAGAGATCCGTTCATCCCTGGCCCACCTGTCCACTAATCCCCCCGACTTGCCGCAACCTAAGAGGAAGCGGACTAGGTCTCCGTCCCCTTCGGACCTAGAAGTTATTGCGGATGAAAGTGCCCACTCCGTTAAGTCATGGGAAGAGGGGGAGAGAGTCTCTGATACAGACTCAGTGGATGACAGTCGTAGATATTACTTTTCTACAGAAGAAATGTCCGACCTATTAAAGGCAGTAAGGTCGACCATGGGCGTGGAGGAAGTGCAACGTACCCATTCAGTACAAGAAGAAATGTTTGGGGGCCTAAGAGTCAAGAAAACTCGTGTGTTCCCCATTAACGAGAGTATTAGGGATATGGTCCTTGATGAGTGGGCAGATCCAGAAAGACGTCTGGGAGTCCCGGCTGCGTTCAAAAATAGGTTGCTTTTTGATCCAGAGGAATCTAAAATTTTCAATGAAATTCCCAAGATCGATGTACAGGTGGCTAAAAGTGAACAAGAAAACATCTCTCCCATTTGAAGATACCTCCCAACTTAAAGATTCAATGGATCGTAAAGCGGACAGTCTTCTCAGGAAATCCTGGGAGGCGTCCATGTTCAATATTAAAACCAATATTGCGGCTACCTCAGTCGCCCGATCCATGTATCTTTGGTTGGGAGAATTGGAAACTCATATTAAGGATAGAACATCTAGGGAACAAATTCTTAGTTCTCTCCCTCTTTTAAAATCCGCCACGGCCTTCCTGGCGGATGCCTCTGCCGAATCAGTCCGATTCTCCGCCAGAGACGCGGCACTTTCCAATGCAGCCAGAAGAGCCCTCTGGATGAAGTGCTGGTCAGGGGACAAGACGTCTAAATTGAAGCTCTGTTCCATACCCTTTTCTGGAGAATATGTGTTTGGCCCGGTGCTAGATAAGATTCTAGAGAAGGCCGCGGACAGAAAGAAGGGGTTTCCGGAAGATCGCCCCTCCAGACGCCGGTATCCTTTTCGCCCCTCCTCGGGTCAAGAAAAAAGCTACAGGGGGAAAGGGAAATCAGGACGTTGGAGCTATCCAAAAGGGGGAAGAGGAAGAGGCCAATCCTTCTCCCACCCAAAATCCTCCGATAAGCAATGACGTCGGGGTGGGGGGGAAGACTCTCAAGATTCCTGGGGTCATGGGAATCCATCTCCCAGAACCCCTGGATTTCCAAGGTAGTCGGGGCAGGCTACCAAATAGAGTGGTCTTCAAGACCCCCAAACAAATTTTCACTGACACGGTTCCAAATGAACCTTTGGCAAGGAGTCCAGAAACTTCACTTAATGAATGTAATCTCACCGGTCCCGCCTCCAGAAAGAGGCAGGGGTTTCTATTCAACCCTATTTCTAATCAGGAAGAAAGAAGGCACTTTTCGGACTATCATAAACCTGAAACCACTAAACAGATTCATCCGTTATCAAAAATTCAGGATGGAGACCCTAGCATCTACAATCCCTCTGCTAAGCAAAGACGTCTTCATGTGCACAATAGACCTACAAGACTCTTATTACCACATTCCCATTCACACCGACTCACAAAAGTTTCTCCGGTTTGCAATCCAGGATATATCAGGAAACGTCCATCACTACCAGTTCAGGGCCCTTCCCTTCGGGATTTCATCTGCGCCAAGAATATTTACCAAAGTAGTGGTAGAGATGGTCGCCTTTGCACGAAGACAGGGACTTATGATAATCCCTTATTTGGACGATTTCCTTCTAGTCAGCCAAATCAGTTCGAACCTGAAGCTTTTTCTCTCCATCCTAGACGATCTGGGGTGGATCGTGAACAAAGGAAAGTCCGTCCTCACCCCCTCAAGGGAAGTTCGTTTCTTAGGGATGATCCTAGACTCCCGAAGGCAAGCGGTATTCCTACCTCGAGACAAAATATCAGTTCTCCAACAAAAGATCAGGTCCTTTCAAAAAAGAAGATCCTGCTCTATCAGAGAGGCGATGAGTCTGCTGGGCCTGCTAACATCCTGTATTCAGGCAGTTCCCTGGTGTCAAATACACTTCAGACCCCTACAGTCCTGGATCCTGAGTGTCTGGAACAAGTGCCAATCCTCTCTAGATCATCAAGTAAGTCCACCAACTCAGATTCTGCAGTCCCTAAATTGGTGGAAAGACCACGGAAACTTATCTCGGGGAAATCCGTGGCAGAAGACTCCCCAGGTCCAGGTAATAACAGACGCAAGTCTGTCCGGCTGGGGTGCAAAGGTGGGGGATCGTATGTTCCAGGGCACTTGGCCAGATTCGATCAGATCCCAGTCATCGAACTTCAGGGAACTGAGAGCAGTCTGGGAGGTGTTAAAGGTAGCAGAGGAAATGTTGTGTCATCATCACATAAAAGTGCTGTCGGACAACACTACGGCCATTGCCTACCTCTCCCATCAAGGGGGAACGCGGTCCGTAACCCTACAAGCACTGTCAACAAAAATCTTTGCTTGGGCAGAACAGAATGTGGCCTCGATATCGGCAGTTCATCTGAAGGGAATACTAAATCAGGAAGCGGATTTTCTCAGTCGCCACAGAATCGACCATACAGAATGGTCTCTAAGTCCAGAAATATTCGGGCTAGTAGTAAGGAAATGGGGGATGCCCGACGTGGATTTGTTTGCCACCAGGGCAAACTCAAAGGTGGAAACATTCTGTTCCCTAAACCCCAGGGACAGACCTCATGCCTTAGACGCCTTCGCCATTCGTTGGCATTGGAATCTGTGCTATGCCTTCCCTCCACTTCCTCTAATTCCGAAGGTGGTACAAAAAATTCTTCAAGACAAGGCCACGGTGATTGTGATCGCTCCCCTATGGCCAAAGAGAAGCTGGTTCTCATCCCTCCAAAAATTTTCCCTACAAGATCCATGGCTCCTTCCTGTGCGGGGGGATCTACTCCAGCAGGGTCCAGTTCTACACCCAAACCCGCAGTTTCTGAAATTGGCGGCTTGGATCCTGAGTCCCAAACCCTGAAGCTTCAGGGCCTGTCAGACGGAGTTATTGCTACTTTGAAAGCCTCCAGAAAGAAGGTAACGTCAGCAATTTACCTTAAGATATGGAAACGTTTTTGTTCCTGGAGTGGGGACGAATCGCCACATTTGCGTAAACCCAACATCCAAAGAATACTGGATTTCCTACAACAAGGTCTGGACCTGGGACTTAGACCCTCTACCTTGAAAGTCCAAATTTCAGCCCTAGGTTGTTTCTTTGACCAAGATATAGCCGGCCATCGTTGGATCAAAAGATTCATTAAGGCGGCGACGAGGCTCCGCCCAACGATCACCGCCCGTGTCCCTTCCTGGGATCTGAACGTCGTTCTTACAGGCCTTACTTTACCACCCTTTGAACCCATGTCTGACTGGCCAATAAAATTATGGTCCTTGAAAACGGCCTTCTTAATTGCGATAACTTCGGCCCGCAGAGTAGGGGAATTACAAGCCCTATCAATCAGGGAACCCTACCTCCGTATTCTAGATGATAGGATTATTCTCCGTTTGGATCCTGGATTTCTCCCCAAAGTCGTATCCAATTTTCATCGGAGCCAGGAGGTTACCCTACCTTCTTTTTGCCAGCACCCCTCTAATGATAAAGAATCGGCGTTTCACTCTCTGGACGTTAGACGGGCAGTCCTAAACTATATCACGGTGACGGAGAAGTTTAGGAAATCTGACAATCTGCTAGTCCTGTTTGGTGGAAGATTTAAGGGCCAAAAAGCCTCCCGGTCCTCTATAGCTAGATGGCTCAAAGAAGCCATTAGTCTTTGTTACCAAATACAAAACCTTACATGTCCAGTCAACATTAGGGCCCATTCCACTCGAGCCATGTCTTCCTCTCAGGCGGAGAGAGCTGGGGCTTCTCTGGAGGAAATCTGTCGTGCTGCCACTTGGTCCAGCATTCATACATTTATAAAGCACTATCGCCTGGATCTTTCCAGATCTTCTGATCTGTCCTTCGGGCGGAAAGTCCTCCAGGCTGTAGCCCCCCCTTAACTGATATATTTTTTATATCTCCTTGTATGCCGTCGTGATGATGCTATGGAAAAACCGGAATTAGTCTTACCGGTAATTCTGTTTCCATGAGATCATCACGACGGCACGTTATTCCCTCCCTATGATTTAAATCGTTTTTGACCTAGTAGGTCTCTAGAAGGTATGAAGTAATACCTTTGTTTCACTATTTTCCACCACCGGGTTGCTCTGTGTGATTTTGGAAACACTGGTGTTGGTGGTGGGAGGAGGGTATTTAACCTTTCTCTGTTCCTGCCCCTACAGAGGTCAGGGGTCAATCTCCTTGTATGCTGTCGTGATGATCTCATGGAAACAGAATTACCGGTAAGACTAATTCCGTTTTTTTTATTCCAAAATCTCCTATGCGGTGACCACTGGAACAGAAAAAAAAATGATAAACTGCGCGATTTGCTTTTTTTTTTTTTAAATGCGGAATGAACGAGGTTTATTTTTTTTTTTTTTTCACGTGGTATTGAGTATCGCAATACTTTATGCTATTGAAATCGAATCAAAATGTTGGTATCACAACAACCCTAGTATAGATGCTAGACAACATATGTATAATGTATGCAAAAATACTGGAATGTATTGGATATACAGTTACATATATTGCCTCTTCTATATGGACATTTTTCATGACACCATATATTTATGTATTTTATTGCACTATATCATATACTGCATGCATTATATATCTGGGATTAAATGAATCCATTCAGGATTTTCCAAATAACCCTACTGAGATGATTCCCACCAGAAAAACTATTTAAAGATAGGACAAGAGATTGCGTTCACGTACCACTGAGGAAGGGGCATGTAAGCCCCGAAACGAACCTGGGAATACGTGAACGCAATTCTAAAAAAAAGTCTATAAATCAGACACTAATATCTTCCAGTGGCCAAAATATCTAACCAATTGGTCCCTGGGATATATATCCTTGTACAGTTCTGGATGATAGAGTGCCTACTATACAAAATGAATCATATCTATTGACTTTATAGGGTTTCCAGGAAAAAACCCTCCTTTTTAGCAGAGCACTGAAACCATCTGTCACAACAGGTGAGCCACCATACGCTTTTCTGTGTTGGTGGCTGAGACCCTTCAGAGGAGCCCAGGCCTGCCATGTCCACTACCTGGCACCCCACAGATGCATATTAAGGGTGCCGCTCAGAGGACCGAGCGAGCCCCCTGCTCCTGTCTAACCACTCAGATTTGTCAGCAGGAAAGCCGATGTCTAGTTCACGGTTCAGGCTGAAATCTTCCGGCGCCCTCTGCTGGTTCAGAGTCTGCACAGAGCTGGCTCAGGTGACTTGCACTATGGGAAGTGCAGTCTGTATACTGGATGTAAGGAAGAGACTGACTCCCTCCCCCCACACATACATTTTGGGACCTCAGGTAAGTGCTAGGGATGAGTCTACTAATATACAATAAGGCTACTTTCACACTCGCATTTGGTGTGGATCCGTTCAACGTTTGTATTATCTTTAACATAGCCAAAACAGATCCGTCTTGAACACCATTGAAAGTCAATGGAGGACTGTTCCGTTTTTTATTGTGCCATATAGTGTCAGTGGAAACAGATCCGTCCCCATTGACTTGCATTGTGTGTCAGGACGGATCCGTTTGGCTCAGTTTCGCCAGACGGACACCAAAACGCTGCAAGCAGCCTCCAGCGGAATGGAGACTGATCGGAGGCAAACTGATGCATTCTGAGCGGATCCTTTTTCATTCAGAATGCATTAGGGCAAAACTGATCCGTTTTGGCCCACTTGTGAGATCCCTGAATGGATCTCACAAACTGAGCCAAAACGCTAGTGTGAAAGTAGCCTTAAGCTTGCAGATTATTTTTTTTAATATTTTTTTTTATTGGTTTGAAGAGGAGCTGTCCCCTCTCCTGCCGTCTGTTTTAGTAATTACTTGAGTTCCCTATGTAGGAGCATCTATTGACTCCTTGTTGTGCCATTCCCCTATTATTCCTGCCAGAGGTTATAAGTGAATTGCTAGCAGTCTGCAATGAAGGTCCAGCTGGGAGTTACCAGTTGGGGGGTGTCCCTGCATAGTTTGACCCTATCCAATCAATGCTGTCACAGTGCAGGGACCCCCCTTCCCTGTAACACCCAGCCAGACCTTCGCTGCTAGCAATTAATTTGAAACTTCTAGTAGGAGTAATGGCACCACAGAGTTGTACACAGAGATGCTCCAGAATTGTTACATGAGGAATGCAAGTAGTAACTAAGACCTGTCAGGAGAGGGGACGGGTCCTCTATAGAAGAGGGACTCCTGGTTTTGGCTTTCCATAACCATACACATTGTGAACAAGACCTCATGGTGACTTCTTATTCCATCAGAACAAACTAACCCCTGGCAAACATTTCTTTCTTTTAGGGCTGGTGACAACTGGTGGTGGGTCCCAGTATTGGGCCCCATGATTGGTGGGGTCATTGGAACATTTATTTATGAAATGCTTGTTGGAATTCACCACTCGGTAGAACAGAAGAAAGAGGAAGCTGATGGAGAGGAGCATCACCCCCCGGAGTACCAGTTGGTTCAATCAGCGGCATAGACCATACCAGGTGGCTGTAGACTAATGGCGTCTCATTGTAGAACTTCATGATTCCATATGATCTCCAAGGGTTCCTCTACCAATGCTATTAAAGTCCAAGATGAGGCAGTTGGGACCTGACCAGTTATCACTTGGACTTCTCTTTGGATTTGCACTCAGATGTGCATTATTTTTTTTCAGTATTTTTCATAAAATGTGTTTTTCAGTGTCTTCTAGGTTTTATATATTTTTAATTTTAAAATCCTGAGTAAAAAGCAACTAACCTGGAGTGACCACTCATTTCAGGAACGGCGCTTGCAACTTGATTTTGCAGTGTATTTTATAATTTTTCAATAAAGTTAACATAAAATCTAAAGATGTGGATTTTTATTTGGAGAACATGGCCCATTCTCTGACCTCTGAAGATGACCCGTCCCCTCTCCTGACAGGTCTGTAATGGCAATGCTGGAGCATCCATTATTACTGTTGTGCCATCCCTCTATTATTCACACTAGGTCCCAGTGGGAGGGGGTGGGGGATGCAGTCTGAGGTTGTCCACACAACGCTGCCATTGTTGGGTTAGGCATGGACACCCCCACCCAACGGAGTTCATTCATAAACTTGAGTTCCAAGCAGAGATGCTCCAGAATTACTACTACATGGGTAATGCAAGTAGTTACTAAGACAGGTGAAGAGGTGACAGCTCCTCATTTGGAGGGTTGTCCACTTCCAACTTCTGGGGAAGCATACTTTCCAGAGAAGCATTATGTGGAGATGCAAGCACAGCAGCAATGGATTTTTGTTTTTGAAAAGCAATGTTTGAATAGTTTGAGGCTACCACCAAAAATTGGTGGATTAAAAAAGGGGGGGAAATTGATCCATGACACCCGAGAAGTTTATAAATGTGTGCACCAGAGATAAGCAAATTAATTCTATCAGTATAAAATTTATTATGATCTTTTTCAAAAAAAAATTATTTTCTCAATTCTGCTTTTCTTCTAAATAGGATTTAGAAAAGCTTGGTGTTCTACAACTACAGAATAGCCTTCTAGTTAGTGCTCAGACTGCATAGCATAACTATAAAAATAGCTAAGCCAGCCTCACATCTGTAGCATTCTCAGGACAATTCTTTTTATCAGAGCAAAGCAAATGGAATCTACTTTTCTAGTTGAGGCGATGGGGGGGGGGCGGGGGGGGGGGCACCTTTGCTAGGCAACACTCCCATGTTCTCCACGGACAGCACACATCCCCATTCACTTTAATGTGGATATTTAGACATCCGTGTCTTAGCGCGATCATTAGGAAGCCACAAACTGCATCTGTGTGTCACGGATCATTAGGAAGATTATTATTTTTTTGTTGTGCAATGTTCGTGAAACATGGATGGTACGTGGACCACACACAGATCCTTCATAGACCACCTTCTCCCGGATTTGAGCACGGACGTGTGAATAGGACTGTACTTTCTATTTTTTTTATTTGCATAGCTTTGCGTTTCTGGCAAAAAACAATAATAAAGGTAATTCTTTCAAAATGTTTGGGTTTTGGCCTCATGCACACGATCGTTGTGTTTTGCGGTCTGCAAATTGCGGATCCGCAAAACACTGGCGTCCGTGTGCGTTCTGCAATTTGCATAACTGCACGGACAGCCAATAATATAACTGCCTATTCTTGTCTGTAAAACGGACAAGAATAGGACAGGTTATAATATTTTTTTTGGCGGACCACGGAACGGAGCAACTAATGCAGACCGCACACTGAGTGCTGTCCATCTTTTGCGGCCCCATTAAAGTGACTGGGTCCGCATCCAAGCCGCAAAAACTGCAGCTCGGATGCGGACAAACATAATTTGCGTGCATGAGGCCTTTGTTTGAATACAATTTTATATATATTTTTATTCTGAATTAATTTGTAGCCTCAAACTGTTCAATCGGGGCTCTTTCATAATAAGATTATCTAGAACTGCTTGCATCTCTGAATAATGGTGTAGTCAATGGGATCCATCAGCTCCTGGCATTATCTATGGTGTACTCATTCATTTTAATGTGTGTATTCACACATCTGTGTTTTTAGCACTGAAGCGCGCTCTATTTTGTCCGTTCACATCACCCCCATTATAGTCTATGGGTCTGCGAAAAACACACATGCTATCCGTGTTTCGCAGACCATTAGGAGGAGATTAGTGCTGAGCGAAGCAACCTCGGATCTTAGATCCAAAGTCTCTTCACTCAAAACCTTGGATTAAGGGCTCATGCACATGAATGTATTTTCTTTGTGGTCCGTATGTGGAACCATTCATTTCAATGTGTCCGCAAAAAAAGGAAGGTACTCCGTGTGCATTCCGTTTCCTTATGTCCGTTCTGCAAAAAAATTAGAGCATGTCCATATTACAGACGAGGATAGGACTGTTCTATTAGGGGCCAGCTGTTCCGGTCCGCCATACGGTCGTGTGCATGAGCCCTAATGCTGTACGGAGATCCGGCTCCGTACCAGCAATAAAATGTACGGCCTATGACGAGGTGAAGTTTAGTTATTCGCAAAGTCTCGGATCCAAGTTTTAAAGTGGTCTTCCACTTTAAAAATCAATTACTGAAGTTATTCAACAAATTCTCGTGAGATTTCGTGAATAACTTTGCTCTATTGGAGGCCGAACATGTTAAGACGGATCTCCGTACAGCATCAATCTGACGTTTTGAACAAAGCGACTTTGGATCTTGGATCTGAAGCTCGTTTCACTCATCGCTAGAGAGGCTGTGAGAATGAGCTTTCAGCTGTAAAGTGTCCATGACACACAGAGCAAAAAACGGACACACGGACCAAACGCAGATCTGGATGTGTAAATTATGCCTTCCGATTGAATGTCATACGGGCACCTAAAATGTCCTCACAGATGCGTGGTACACGTGAACAGATGAAACCCTAATAGAAGGTGAACACACCTTTATATCGGGCTGCCTGGGCCCCTCGCCCGCTCTGGATGATCTCTCTCTGCAATGTTCAGAAGCTTCATAAAAATCATTCTAGTATAAAACCGTAAACTGAAGGGAGGGGGATGCAGCTGTCTCGGTGACCGCCATGTCCTTGGCTCGGAGCACACCAGGACAAGAGTCCTCCACCCACTCAGCAGTGGACCCAAAATCTGCAGGTAATGCCTCATGCAGACGGCCGTAGCCGGTCCACAATACACAGGCACCAGTCATGTGCACTCCGTTATACAGATGCGGACCCGTTCACTTGAATGCGTCTGCAATCCGCCGGATACAGTGTGGAAGCACTATGGAGCGTTTCTGTCCGTGTCTCCGCACTGGGAAAAAAATTGTGCATGTCCTAATTTTTTTTTCCCCGCTGCGAACGGATCATGGACCTAATTCAAGTGAATGGGTCCGTGGCCACATGGACAGAATTATATCTGAGGTCTCATGCTGAAGGCCGTCGTCCGTCCGTGCTGCGGTCCGCAATGCGCGGGCACTGACGGACTACGGCCTTGAACATGAGACCTCAGATATAATTCTGATTAGACTCCATCCTATACACATCCGCAGTTGCACATGGAGGTTTTTTTTTTTGTGTTTTAATGTTCTGTAATGATAAATACACTTGGTCTCTGCTCCCACTAACCGAGGGCTTGGGAGTCCATATACTGTGTCCATGGTCAGAAACGTCCAGTCCTCCTAGGACTCTCCTGCATTGGAGTACGGCCGGGACCACACTCTGCCGTTGTCAGACTTTATTGGGTCATGGATATCAAAAGTATATAGGAAAGTTTTCTTGGTCTCTTCTCTGGGATCCAGCATACCATAGCGATGTGTGAACGAGACCTTACTCCGGGAGTGACGTCGGGCCCATGAGCCCCTTCTACCACAAGCCTGTGGCTTCCTCTGCAACGCTCTCCTCTTGGAGAACTGGTTGGGATTACGACGGCGGTCACTTAGCTGACTTTTGGATGGTTTCCCGTCACGTGGGCGACGAAACATCTGAGGAGATGAATCCCTGAGAAATGCAGAGAGCTGCAAGAGAAAAGGCTACGGTTTAATGCTCTGTACATGATTGCAGGAAGGATACGGCACTGTGTATCACCGTATGGAGGAGCAAATGTAGCATCATCATCGCATTACCTGACCAAGAAGGGCTCGGGAAAGCAGCCCAACGTCTGAGACCTGATGAAGTCCTGAATCTGCATGAACTGTGTGACCAGGACAGCGGGCCGGGATCTGTCGATCTTTGTCATGATGATCTGCAGAAAGCAAATGTCTTCTATTAAAGGCATATTCCTAGTGACCTACATGACCTCCTAGTGATCTACGCAGCAGTTTCACCATTCACTTTTCTTGTGGGATCCTGGTCATGCGTCATCCCTTTGTGCCCTAAGCTGAACACATAGCGTTCTTCAACTCTCCACCCTATAGAGTCCTCCCTGCTTACCCCGGGGTCAGGTGTGTGTATGTATATGTATGTATATATATATATATATATATATATATATTCCTGATCAGAGAGATGGAAAATCACCTACCTTCACACAATCTATATAAAAGAGACAGCACAGTCCGTAATGAGAATCTGTCCATGTATACGGCTTCCCTTGAGCTGAGAAAAGCAGCTACAACATGGACACCACAGATAAAGTGAAGAAAAGCATTCATCTTATTTCACCCTGTTGTATGCTGTCACATTTTGTCTTTTTATATATATATATATTTTTTTTTTCCATTTTTTTTTTCCAGACCTTTCGTGTCCTATAGAGAAGGCTGTCTTCTCAAATCTCAAGAGAACAGCCTATGTAAGCGAGTAGAAGGCCTTGTTGCCCAGCTGTTGCTGTATTGCGGACCGCAAACAGCAGGTCCGCAAGACACGGGCACTGGCCATGTGCACCCCGCATCTGGAAGGTCTGGTAAACAGAGGCACGGGACCCCCAAGGAAGCACTACAGAGTGTTTCCGTGGAGTTTCTGACCGTGCCTCTGCACCGCAAAAAAGTAGTGCATGTGCGGACGGATCACGGACCCATTAAAGTTGAATGGGTCTGGATTCGTCTGCGCAATCCGCACGGATGTTGCCTGTGCGTTGGGGGAAAAAAAAATAAAAAAAATCGCAAATTGTGGTCCCCAATGCATGGAACTGCCGTGTGCACGAGCCCTAATACTCGCTTTCATGGTCTGATCTTGTGAGTTTTTTTTTCAAAATCAGCAGGTGAGCATCTGCAGCAGGCGGACTACTAAAAAATAAAAATAACATGAAAGGTCTTCTTTAAATAAGAATCAGATGGAGCAGAAACTGCTAAAAAGCAGCTTCTAGACTCCACAGCCACATTGTTCAGTAGTGTAAAGGCTCGGGACCCTGGACAAGCTATGCCCACTATACTATATCCCGCAGTGGAAACCTGTAGTAACCTTAAGTATGACAACCTGTATAGAAGGTATAGAGCTCAGTCTGACGTTTAGGACCGCCCTGTGGTTGCATCCCACAAGAGAAGTGTTCGCTATTCAAGATGCTTATGCAAGAGTCAGCTAGTGAAGTGCAGTGTGAGAAGAATTGCTTTCAGGAGACCTCATGGCCCATTAACTACTTTTGCAGCCGTGTAGCCCGTGACTGCACTTGTGTAACATCTTCTGGTCCATACATGCTGACAGCTATACTGATGTGCCCGAACTCCATTCAGTAAAGAACTGCCTCATCCGTGCCTCCAGCGCTGCCAGAGACCCTGCCCGAAACCTCACAATTTCTCACCATCAAGGGCACCCGGACCACCATCAAGCAGGAGAACCCGCAACACCAGGGTATGCCCCACAGGGAATAAAAGTGCACCCTTCTCATCACGGCTCAGGGGAGCGTTGGAGTGAGTACTAATTACGACCACCCTTCTTACTACTATCACTCCTGCCGTTTCTTGGGCTCACTGCACATGTAATCGCCAGCAGCGGTCACATCAGCATAGTAGCACAAGAAGGGTTCTTGAAATAAGTCACATGGTAATAACTTACAACATAAGGAATTCCAAGCTCTTCACACATCTCCACTGCAACTAGATCTGCTTTCTGAATCCCGATTGACCCGTCCACCAGCAAAAAGGTCCTTTTTAGGCTGCAAGATCCAAATATAAATGAGTTGGTGTCTGTCGCATCCAAATGTGAAAACGGGATTAGAAGGGTCACCTATGGCTGCACACAACCTACCTGCGTCTCTCCTGGATGTACCCTTCCACCATCTCCCCAAAGTCCTCCGGGGCTTTATACCCGTAGCCTGGCATGTCCACCAGGGTGAAGGCTTTTCCCACTTTGAAGAAGTTCATTTTTTTTGTGTGGCCCTTAAAGTAGAAACATCAACAGTAGATCATAAACATATTTTTTTTAAAAACTAGATGAGGTCATTTTTATACTAAAGAATAGTAGATGTGAGAGGGTTTATGGCGTCCATTCGTTTCGGACAAATGTCTTAGAAGGGACCTGTAATCTGTGGGGAAACTTGGCAGCAAGAGTTTGATTTCCCTGCAGTGCCCCCACAGGGGAAATTATGTATTACACAGTTCTCATTATATGTGTAATGCAAGGACGCGCCGGGTCCTCCTGAGTGCATGTCGCTCTTTGTAGTCGTCCTCTGTTTTGGCTAAAAGATGAGAGTCCTGCTGTAAATGGGAGATCCAATGGGAATTAAACCAACGTGTCCATGTGTATGTATATACTCCAACAAATAACCCAACATTATGCACCCTTGAATCACCAGACACTGCATATAGCACAGAGTGATCAGACATTGGGGGGGTCATTAATGACATACCTCAATGCCCCCCAAAAAGTTGGGGTGCTGTGTAAAGTGACCTGACTGGGTATAAAAGGAGCACGTTAGAGAGTCTCTCAGAAGTAGAGATGGGCAGAGGTTCACCCATCTGCGAAAACCACATCTAAAGATGGCAGAACTAATTCAGAAAAAGGACCCTTTAAGAAGACTATCTCACAATCTACAATATATAATATCCTTAAACGATTCATAGAATCCGTAGAAATCCGTGTGCGCAAGGGACAAGGCCGATGGTCAATACTGGATGCTCCCGATCTATGGGCCCTCAGGCGCCACTGCATTAAAAACAGGCCTGATCCTGTACTGGAAATCCCTGCACGGATCGGGAACACTTCCAGAGATCACCGTCCGTGAACGGGGATCGCCATGTAATCCATAAGGAAAAGTTAAAGCTGTATCATGCAGAGAAGAAGCCACCACGATCCAGAAAGACTACCATCTTCTCCAGGCCAAAGCTCATGTAACATGGACTGAGAGAATATGGAAAACTGTCCGGTGGTCAGAGGAGTCAAAATGTGAAATTCTTTTTGGAAACCATGGACGCCGTGTCCTGCAGACTCAAGAGGAGAGGGACCATCCGGCTTGGCATCAGCGCACAGGTCAAAAGTCTGCATCTCTCATGGTGTGGGCAGCTTACACGTCTGGAAAGGCACTATTCATGGTGATCGGTTCAAAAACAACATAGCCTTCCATCCAGACCACGTTTATTCCAGGGAAGGCCTTATTCCAGGGATATTCCATCACAATGCCATGGCTTCTCACTAGAAGAGTCCGCGGCTGAACTGGCCGTCTGCACCCCAGACCTTTCACCCATCGTAAAGGAAAAATCCGACAAGAATCCAACATCAGACAAGACTGGGACAATGTTCCTCTCCCAAAACTCCAGCCATTGGTCTCCTCCCTTCCCAGACGTTTACCGACTGTTGTTAGAAGAAGGGGGGGGATGCTACACAATGGTAGACATGGCCCTGCCCCAACTTTTTGAGATTGGTTGCTGCCATGAAGGTCTAAATAAGTTAATGTTTTCATGAAATGGTAAACTGCTTCACTTTCATCATCTGATACATGTTCTATGAGCAACTGTGAAGAAAACATGGGTCCATGAGATTTGTAAATCATTATTTACATGTTACACAGCGCCCCAATCTTTTTGGAATTGAGGTCGTGTAGCTCCACACCAGTACTCCGCCTTAGACCTATAGGAAAGTCGCACATTTTACTGCAAGCGCCATTGTGTGACAAAACCTGCACCTGTTTTGCTTTCTCCGACACCTTCGCCACTTTTACAAAAGCGGTGAGGGCAGGAGCCCCGTGGGTCGGATCTCCGCGACCCAGCAAATTTAACGTGTGTGCGTCAGAAAACTGGTGCCCATTACATCAGGAATCTAATCCTGGTCGGAGTGGGTCTCAGTTCTAGCACATGGACAGCAGACTTATTAAGAGGTCGGGGTTTTTACTAACACTGGCGTGTGACCCCCACTGTATATATACCTCCAAGTGACCCCCACTGTATATATACCTCCAAGTGACCCCCACTGTATATATACCTCCAAGTGACCCCCACTGTATATATACCTCCAAGTGACCCCCACTGTATATATACCTCCAAGTGACCCCCACTGTATATATACCTCCAAGTGACCCCCACTGTATATATACCTCCAAGTGACCCCCACTGTATATATAGCTCCAAGTGACCCCCACTGTATATATAGCTCCAAGTGACCCCCACTGTATATATACCTCCAAGTGACCCCCACTGTATATATACCTCCAAGTGACCCCCACTGTATATATACCTCCAAGTAACCCCCACTGTACATATACCTCCAAGTGACCCCCACTGTATATATACCTCCAAGTGACCCCCACTGTATATATAGCTCCAAGTGACCCCCACTGTATATATAGCTCCAAGTGACCCCCACTGTATATATACCTCCAAGTGACCCCCACTGTATATACCTCCAAGTGACCCCCACTGTATATATACCTCCAAGTGACCCCCACTGTATATATACCTCCAAGTGACCCCCACTGTATATATATCTCCAAGTGACCCCCACTGTATATATACCTCCAAGTGACCCCCACTGTATATATACCTCCAAGTGACCCCCACTGTATATATACCTCCAAGTGACCCCCACTGTATATATACCTCCAAGTGACCCCCACTGTATATATACCTCCAAGTGACCCCCACTGTATATATACCTCCAAGTGACCCCCACTGTATATATACCTCCAAGTGACCCCCACTGTATATATACCTCCAAGTGGGTGTGGTCTAATGACATCAACACCCTATATTAGGTGTGCATAATTATTAGGCAACTTCCTTTCCTTTGACAAAATGGGTCAAAAGAAGGACTTGACAGGCTCAGAAAAGTCAAAAATAGTGAGATATCTTGCAGAGGGATGCAGCACTCTTAAAATTGCAAAGCTTCTGAAGCGTGATCATCGAACAATCAAGCGTTTCATTCAAAATAGTCAACAGGGTCGCAAGAAGCGTGTGGAAAAACCAAGGCGCAAAATAACTGCCCATGAACTGAGAAAAGTCAAGCGTGCAGCTGCCAAGATGCCACTTGCCACCAGTTTGGCCATATTTCAGAGCTGCAACATCACTGGAGTGCCCAAAAGCACAAGGTGTGCAATACTCAGAGACATGGCCAAGGTAAGAAAGGCTGAAAGACGACCACCACTGAACAAGACACACAAGCTGAAACGTCAAGACTGGGCCAAGAAATATCTCAAGACTGATTTTTCTAAGGTTTTATGGACTGATGAAATGAGAGTGAGTCTTGATGGGCCAGATGGATGGGCCCGTGGCTGGATTGGTAAAGGGCAGAGAGCTCCAGTCCGACTCAGACGCCAGCAAGGTGGAGGTGGAGTACTGGTTTGGGCTGGTATCATCAAAGATGAGCTTGTGGGGCCTTTTCGGGTTGAGGATGGAGTCAAGCTCAACTCCCAGTTTCTGGAAGACACCTTCTTCAAGCAGTGGTACAGGAAGAAGTCTGCATCCTTCAAGAAAAACATGATTTTCATGCAGGACAATGCTCCATCACACGCGTCCAAGTACTCCACAGCGTGGCTGGCAAGAAAGGGTATAAAAGAAGAAAATCTAATGACATGGCCTCCTTGATCACCTGATCTGAACCCCATTGAGAACCTGTGGTCCATCATCAAATGTGAGATTTACAAGGAGGGAAAACAGTACACCTCTCTGAACAGTGTCTGGGAGGCTGTGGTTGCTGCTGCACGCAATGTTGATGGTGAACAGATCAAAACACTGACAGAATCCATGGATGGCAGGCTTTTGAGTGTCCTTGCAAAGAAAGGTGGCTATATTGGTCACTGATTTGTTTTTGTTTTGTTTTTGAATGTCAGAAATGTATATTTGTGAATGTTGAGATGTTATATTGGTTTCACTGGTAAAAATAAATAATTGAAATGGGTATATATTTGTTTTTTGTTAAGTTGCCTAATAATTATGCACCGTAATAGTCACCTGCACACACAGATATCCCCCTAAAATAGCTAAAACTAAAAACAAACTAAAAACTACTTCCAAAAATATTCAGCTTTGATATTAATGAGTTTTTTGGGTTCATTGAGAACATGGTTGTTGTTCAATAATAAAATTAATCCTCAAAAATACAACTTGCCTAATAATTCTGCACTCCCTGTATATAGCTCCAAGTGACCCCCACTGTATATATAGCTCCAAGTGACCCCCACTGTATATATATATATAGCTCCAAGTGACCCCCACTGTATATATATATATATATATATAGCTCCAAGTGACCCCCACTGTATATATATATAGCTCCAAGTGACCCCCACTGTATATACCTCCAAGTGACCCCCACTGTATATAGCTCCAAGTGACCCCCACTGTATATATATATATATAGCTCCAAGTGACCCCCACTGTATATAGCTCCAAGTGACCCCCACTGTATATATACCTCCAAGTGACCCCCACTGTATATATATATATAGCTCCAAGTGACCCCCACTGTATATATACCTCCAAGTGACCCCCACTGTATATATATATATAGCTCCAAGTGACCCCCACTGTATATATACCTCCAAGTGACCCCCACTGTATATATACCTCCAAGTGACCCCCACTGTATACCGCTCCAAGTGACCCCCCCACTGTATATAGCGCCAAGCGACCCCCCCACTGTATATACCTCCAAGTGACCAGACCCTGTATATAGCACTTGCCACATGGGTCAATACAAACCATGGCGCCGGCGCTCCTCCTGTCCATCCCCCGCACACACAATCTTTCGGTCTTCAGACTTACTGGGGTTTTGGAGACTTTCACTTCAATTCCTGGAACCAAGGCAAACAGGGACTTGATGAGCGAGGATTTCCCCACGTTACTTCTCCCGATGAAACAGACCTGCGGAGAAAGACGAGTGACTGACAGCAGAGGTGGGGGGGGGGTAACACAGCCTGTACCCCAACCTCCATGATGTACCGCATGATCCTGGACCCGTCCTGTAGAAATCTTGCAGAGAAGCATAGGGGGTTAAGGTCTACCTGACCTGATATCAATTACATTGGGGCAAGTTCTGCCGAGCACGAATGTGTATGGAGGGGTCGGGAGTGATACTGTCCGATGTGTATGGAGGGGTCGGGAGTGATACTGTCCGATGTGTATGGAGGGGTCGGGAGTGATACTGTCCGATGTGTCTGCCCAGCTTCAAGGGGTTGTCCAGCCTGGAAGCCAACAATACAAATGACGGGAACCTGTGGCTTTTTAAAAAAACAAACAAAAAAAAAAAAAAACACCCACTCGTCTGCAATCTTGTCGTTTCGATGCCAGTGTCCCATTCCCAGTTGTTTCCAGTCCCCATCGGACCGGAGGTAGTTGGTCCCGTGACTGACGTGGCCAGTCATTGGCTTCAGCGGTCACATGTGCTAGAAAGGCATTAATGACTGCTGAGGCCAGTGACTGGCTGCAGTGGTCACAGGACCAAGCAACTTCTGGTCAGGCAGGATCAGGAAGCGGCCGGGAACGAGGCAGCGGCTCAGGAACGGTGGGTATGTGGACAGGTAAGTGGTTTTTTTCTACTTGGTCACAGGTTACAACCACTGGGGCTTTCGGCTTCTAGGCCAGACATCCCTTTAAAGAGCAACAATAGAGTAAGGGAAGAGACCCCGGGATTAAAGGGGTTGGACAGTTTAGATCACTAGCTGCCCATGAGGCCAACCCCTTTAATTGGATGCAATCAGCTGGCCTGTGATGTGAGACAGAGGACCGGGAGACCAGGCAGCGGCTCCAGAAGATCTGATAGGTCTGGAGGGGGTCCGGGGGGTAGACCTGATGGAACTCACCTCTGGTTGCTGCAGCTCGGGAGTGTGATCCATCCTCACCGCTGACGTGAAATAATCAATGGCGTGTTTTCCGGACGGCCTGAACCATCTCTCGGCCTCCGTAATTTCCTCAATGGTGGGATCAAAGAGTCTGAAGTTGGTCCTGTCAATGTCGGGGCTCAGGAGCTTCTCCAGGTCCCTCGCGGGGAAGACGACGCTGCTCCGTTTCTTCTCCTGCAGCTTCATCACCTCCTGCATAGAAGCTAAACTTGCAGCGTTCCTGCGCAGCCGCCACAGCGGAAAAGACGCGCAGAGTAGACGGCCGGAGGCAAATGCAGTCCTCATTTCATCAAGGCCGTGTCTGAAACGGAACAAGACAGAATCAGGGCCGGCGGCGCGGACAATACACCCGCTACATGTCTGTCTGATCTCTTACTACAGCCGTGACCCGGATCGCCAGTTGTGCGGACCTCCATCCCACGTCGGAGGAGAAGCTAGCTACTTCCTCCTCCTGTCACATACACTCCGCACGCATTCTGATCTAGGCGAGCTCTGTCCTTGTAAATGGCCGCCAGGGAGAGTCGGGAGAGGAAACTGGGAGGGACTGGGAGACAGAAAACGCAGTCCCAGGAGACCCAAAATGGCTGATGGAAGATTTGGCGAAGCTGAAGGTGATATCTGAAGCATCAGCAGCTAAGGCCGTGATCGCACTAACGTTACAAATCATGACACAGAATCGGATCCGTCACAGGACAGACATCAATGGCGCCACTGACTTATAATGGCGTCCTGAGCTGCACGGTTACAGCGGTGGATCCGGCCGCCAGGTCTGCGCGGTTCCCCCACACCGTCTTGCCAGCAAAGTCTCTTAACCCGTTGGTAGCGTTGCGCGAACTTGTGTTTTAAGTTCGGCGTCTAAAGTTCGGGTTATCGAAGAATCGCGTTATGGATTCCGCTACCACGGACCCTAACAGAATTTAGAATCCATAACGCGATTATTCGATAACCCGAACTTTAGACCCCGAACTTAAAACACAAGTTCGCTCAACACTACCCGTAGGGTGCGTGCACGTGCTGCCTCCGACTTTTAAAGGGCCAGTGCATGCGCGGCCTACTCTTCACCAGCCAATGGCTGGCAACCCTGGGGTATTTCAGGCACTTTCCCCAGTGGGATGGTGCCTGAGCAATTAGGTTCCTTAGCTTGCTAAGTGCCTGCGTTCTGTTGTCTGCCCATTTGCGGTATTCTGGCCCAACCTCTGTATTGATCCAGACCTTGGCCCATTTACCATTCTCCAGCGTAGATCTGTGCACCATCCAGATGTTGACTCTAAAAATGGTCTCCATGGTGACTGCAAGTTACATGGTCAGAAACAGAAACTGGAATTCAATTGGTTGCTACGGGAAACTAATCTGGTTTGCGTGTCATGTGACTCAGGTCCATCGCCAGGTTACCAGTCCCCCTCATCTTCAGAGTAACAATCACGTGACCTGTTTGCCACTTAGCCCTAGCCCCATACACGTGACTCACTCGTACTACAGCTTTTCTTGCCTCCGAGCCGCGCGTCCCGACTCCCAAGCCAATAAATTTCAGGTCGCGTTGCTACTGCTTTCCAGTGTTAATAAAGTTATTTAAACCCCGGCATAAAGACTTCCGCTACACGCGGTTGCGTTCCAAGCCTCGCTGTAATCATCAATCATTACCTTTATCTGATTGGCTAATGTATTCACTGTACCCCGTCCCTCTAGCCGAATAAGACGATGTGTGCCTTCTAACTAGCCAATCCTGTTACAGAGAGCACAAACACTAGAGAGCGGGCAGCGCTGTCAGAGCTTGTCTCCCTTCAAGAGCCATATTTGATGATCCTATTTTGGCTTTTAAGTAGTGTTAATAAGTCTCCGAAAACATGGCGCCATGCATCGGAAAATGGGGACAGTATGAGAGTCTGCTGACTTCGTGGTTTGGCTTTAACCGGATGATGTGGAGGAGGATAAGGTGCGACAGCCGAGTGTGAAGAGATGAGGTGACAGCGGGACTGGTGCGCAGTGCACAGTATGTGAAGCGGTTGTAGCCATAGTTCCAGGGAGTTCTGCCGGGTTAGAGCCTGGCTCTTGGGCTTGTACAGACTGACAGGGAATGCTGGGGCTTGTAGTACAGACTGACAGGGAATGCTGGGGCTTGTAGTACAGATGACACGGAATGCTGGGACTTGTAGTACAGATGACGGAATGCTGGGACTTGTAGTACAGATGACAGGGAATGCTGGGACTTGTAGTACAGATGATGGAATGCTGGGACTTGTAGTACAGATGACAGGGAATGCTGGGGCTTGTAGTACAGACTGACAGGGAATGCTGGGGCTTGTAGTACAGACTGACAGGGAATGCTGGGGCTTGTAGTACAGACTGACAGGGAATGCTGGGGCTTGTAGTACCGATGACCGGGAATGCTGGGGCTTGTAGTACCGATGACAGGGAATGCTGGGACTTGTAGTACCGATGATATGGAATGCTGGGGCTTGTAGTACCGATGACAGGGAATGCTGGGGCTTGTAGTCCATCCACACCTCTGTAACACACAGCTTCTTCATGTATATAGTCACTCTCAGCAGAACAATAACTCTCACTATTTCTCTGGTACTTGAGTAGTACTTCCACATCAGATGAACGCCTCCTGTTGATTTCTGCAGTAATCCTGGAGCGGAGCCCCCGACATGTGAAGACCCCGCCGAGTACTGACCGGATCCATCACTGTGTTATTAGGGGGGGGGGGAATCTCCTCATCATCCACCACCATGAGCTTCCTGATCGACTCCATCTTCATGGTCATATCTCAGGTGAGATCTTCTGCGGTCTGATCAGCCAGGATAGACCCTCTGTGTGAGTGATGGGGGTGTGACCCCCGGGGCTGTGTGCTCTGGAGGACCTGTCCTCAGGATAGACCCTCTGAGTGTGACCCCCGGGGCTGTGTGCTCTGGAGGACCTGTCCTCAGGATAGACCCTCTGTGTGTGACCCCCGGGGCTGTGTGCTCTGGAGGACCCGTCCTCAGGATAGACCCTCTGTGTGTGACCCCCGGGGCTGTGTGCTCTGGAGGACTCGTCCTCAGGATAGACCCTCTGTGTGTGACCCCCGGGGCTGTGTGCTCTGGAGGACCCGTCCTCAGGATAGACCCTCTGAGTGTGACCCCCGGGGCTGTGTGCTCTGGAGGACCTGTCCTCAGGATAGACCCTCTGTGTGTGACCCCCGGGGCTGTGTGCTCTGGAGGACCTGTCCTCAGGATAGACCCTCTGAGTGTGACCCCCGGGGCTGTGTGCTCTGGAGGACCTGTCCTCAGGATAGACCCTCTGTGTGTGACCCCCGGGGCTGTGTGCTCTGGAGGACCCGTCCTCAGGATAGACCCTCTGAGTGTGACCCCCGGGGCTGTGTGCTCTGGAGGACCTGTCCTCAGGATAGACCCTCTGTGTGTGACCCCCGGGGCTGTGTGCTCTGGAGCCTCTCTGGACGCAGACAACCCATTGATGTGAATGGACTTTGTGTAATGCTTAATTTCTCCTGTGGTGGCGCTACAGGGAAATCAAACACTTACTGCCAGGTTTCCCCAAGGATTACAGTGGATCACTGGGGGTCCCAGCAGCGGCAGGGGGGGCTCTGCCTATTGTCAGAAGACCCTTCTAATGCAATAAATGCCTTTAACCCTTTACGTTTCCGCCATACCTCCTGTGTATTGTGAGGACGTCTTACCTCTCCGTCTTCTCTCCTCCCAGCTGCTGTTCTTCGGCTTTGGATGGCTGTTTTTCATGCGTCGGCTCTTCAAAGATTATGAGGTAAGTAGGGGAATGTCGAGAGGAGCAAATAGGGATGCTGGGGGTCCGCACACGGTGTCTCCCCTGCTTACAAATCGCTGAGTCTACTGACCGGATGGAAAGACATAGATGCTGACCCTGCCCTGAAGTTAAAGGGGTTGTCCCGGGCATAAGTGCCTGATCGTTGGTGGTCTGACCAGTGACGAGAACAGGGGTCCTGTGCCCCTCCAGTATGAGTGGTGCAGTGGTCCACTCAGCAGTCTCCATCAGTCCCATAGAGATGAACAGAGCAGGAGTGCATGTACTCGACCGCCGCTCCATTTATACTGAGGACCCCCGTTCTGGTGATTGGTGGGGGTCCCAGCACTGATGGGTTGAAATCTTTGGACAGTCCCTTTAAGTAAAAAGGAATACAAGCTGGTGGTTCGTGGCCGCTGGTGGCGGAGGAGTGTGATATCATCCCTCGCCCCCTGTAGGTTATGGGCCATGATCACATGACTCTGGGCCTTGTTCTCGGCAGGTGCGGCAGTATGTCGTCCAGGTCGTCTTCTCGGTGACCTTCGCCTTCTCCTGCACCATGTTTGAGCTCATCATTTTCGAGATCCTGGGCTTACTCAACAGCAGGTGAGCGAAACGCGTCAGAATCGTATCTTCTTCGTAAGTCTCCTCCCCATTTCCGTATCGCGCCCCGTGTATCTTAGGGCCCATTCAGATAGGCC
Organism: Bufo bufo; assembly: GCF_905171765.1. Classification (NCBI taxonomy): domain Eukaryota; kingdom Metazoa; phylum Chordata; class Amphibia; order Anura; family Bufonidae; genus Bufo; species Bufo bufo. The sequence continues at coordinate 30,591,090 of NC_053391.1, read as the reverse complement.
TATGTTGGTGTCTGCATCCGATGCGCAATTTTGCGGATTGGATGTGGACTCATTCTTTTCCGTGGCAATTGCGGACAGGAGTAGGCTTTTCTATCATAGGGCTGGCATCAGGTGTTCCGCAAAATGCAGAACGCACATGGCCAGTATCCGTGTTTTGTGGATCCGCTATTTGCCGACCGCAGATCACATTCAGTCGCCTGAGTGAGCCCGAATACTGTGAGAAATGCATAATGGATTCTCCCTTGTGTTTCTTGGGAGCTCACCCAGTCCTCCCCCCTTCTCCCAGACTCCCATCTCCCGCAGAGGCCCTCCCTCAGTGCTCTGACTACACTAGAAACTAGGCATACCAAGCCCCTCCTCTTCTGAGAAGCTCCACCCCCCATATGCCAGAAAACTGAAGGGATCAGAAAAAAAATTAACCCTGTATTCTCTGCATGATTCCTGTAGGACTGGGTCAGGGGCTACAGAAAATCACGTGGGCAGCTTAGTGGGCAGATTAGTTCAGAATGTAAAGTTTTGCAGACTTTCAATGTACAAGTGCCATCTGCTTGCTGTCATTGAATGGAAACAGTCATTGCCTTCGTCTGTTGGCTGATTTATTAAGCTCATCACATAAGAAGGACGGACTTCCATCCTGACTGCGAGCAGAGATCTTGTCTTGTCGGTGATATACACGCAATTGTAGAGCGTTTTTTTTTCGATACACTTAAGCGTTATTTCTGGAGGTGATGATGGTGGTTGTTGTCTTCCAGCTCTCGCTATTTCCACTGGAAGCTCAACCTGTGCGTCATCCTGCTGGTCCTCGTCTTTTTGGTGCCGTTTTATATCGGATACTTCGTGGTGAGCAACATTCGACTGTGTGAGTACGAACCTGGATCCTGTACTACAACCCCCATCGTGACCCGTATGCAGTCTCTTGCTCTTGTAATCTCACTCGTTTGCTCGCCTGCCCCTGGAGCAGCCATATTTGCCTCCTATCTGCCCACAGTTTCCTCCTCCCGCAGTGAAACCTCCTGATCTTGTAACTTCATCTATCCCCAGGATATGGAATAAGAGCCGGATTGGGAGGGATTCGACCCCCAGGGCCCCCACTAATTGTAATAACAGGTCCTGTGCCCCCCCATATGAATGGAGCAGCGATTAATTGTGGACGCAGCCGCTCCATTCATCTCTCGTTCCAGATTTCCCCACACACATGCATGCTGGGCTTGGCTGTGCCTGCATGTGGGAGAAGGGAGCAAGCCGCTGCCAGGCTCACCTGATGGCGGATTAGTTCCCTGAGGACAATGGACTAAAGCATTCGCCCATACTGTCCCCCCCCTGACATCTGCCTCCAGGAGAGTCCGGACGCCCCCCATTACACAATAGTCAGCCGAAGTCGTCGGGTTTGTGTATTGTCAGGGTCATAGTACAGACAACCCCTGTAAGACCCTCTGTGCCCCTCTGGTCGAATGCTGAGGGGCCCCCTGTCTCCCTCCATGTCACGGAGGAGTCCCCTCCGATTGTGCTGCTGGACCGCAGTGATCAGAGGGTTAAAAAAGCCAGGAGGATTCCGTAAGAAGAAGAGGAGGGCATAGCGGCTCCCCCCCCCCTCATGCAGCCGTGTCAGAAGATGATGGGTGCTCATTAAGGGTTAATAAGGTTTCTTCTCTCTGTGCAGTGCACCGGCAGCGGCTGCTCTTCTCCTGCGCGCTGTGGCTCACCTTTATGTATTTCTTTTGGAAGCTGGGAGATCCCTTTCCTATCCTGAGCCCAAAGCACGGTAAGTGCCGGTGGTCCGGTCTGCGCGGTGTCTGTCGGGGGAAGTGGGGGGGACCAGTGAGAAGAACGCAGCCTGTGCCGCCCTGTGTGCACCTCTTATCTCTCTCTCTCCGCAGGAATCCTTTCCATAGAGCAGCTCATCAGCCGGGTGGGTGTCATCGGGGTCACCCTGATGGCCTTACTCTCTGGGTTTGGTGCAGTGAATTGTCCCTACACCTACATGTCCTACTTCTTAAGGTGAAGTCCTCTTCTGTAAATGTTACTGTGTTTTGTGTATATACAGTGGGGAACAGAAGTATTTGAACACCCTGCGATTTTGCGAGTTCTCCTACTTAGAAATCATGGCGGGTCTGACGTTCACATTATAGGTGCATTCCCACTCTGAGAGACAGAATAATAAAAAATTCAGGAAATCACATTGTATGATTTTTAAAGAATGCTGAACATAAGTATCTGAACACCTGAGAAAATCAGTGTTAATATTTGGTCCAGAAGCCTTTGTTTGCAGTTACAGAGGTCAGACGTCTCCTGTAGTTCTTGACCAGGTTTGCACACACTGCAGCAGGGATGTTGTCCCACTCCTCCACACAGATCTCCTCTAGATCTATCAGGTTTCGGGGCTGTCACTGAGCAACACAGAGTTTCAGCTCCCTCCAAAGATGTTCTATTGGATTTAGGTCTGGAGACTGTCTCGGCCACTCCAGAACCTTGAGATGCTTCTTACGGAGCCGCTCCTTGGTTATCCTGGCTTTGTGCTTTGGGTCGTTGTCATGTTGGAAGACCCAGCCACGACCCATCTTCAATGCTCTGACTGAGGGAAGGAGGTTGTTGGCCAAAATCTCACAATAAATGGCCCCATTCATCCTCTCCTTAATACACTGCAGTCGTCCTGTCCCCTTAGCAGAAAATCCCCCCAAAGCGTGATGTTACCCCCCCTTCCCCATGCTTCACAGTAGGGATGCTGTTCTTGGGGTTGTACTCATCCTTCTTTTTCCTCCAAACACGACGAGTGAAGTTTAGACCAAAAAGTTCTACTTTGGTCTCCTCTGACCACATGACTTTCTCCCCGGCCTCCTCTGGATCATCCAGATGGTCATTGGCAAACGTCAGATGGGCCTGGACATGTGAGGACTTGAGCAGGGGAACCTTCCGTGTAATGCATGATCTGAAACCATGACGGCATAGTGTTCTACCGACAGTGACCTCTGAACCTGTGGTCCCAGCTCTCTTCATGTCATTGACCAGCTCCTCCCTTGTAGTTCTGGGCTGATTCCTCACCTTTCTTATCATCAGTGATACCCCACGAGGTGAGATTTCCATGGAGCCCCAGTCCGAGGGAGACTGACAGTCGTCTTTAGCCTCTTCCATTTTCTAACAATTGCTCCAACAGTTGATCTTTTTTCACCAAGCTGCTTGGCAATTGCCCCGTAGCCCTTTCCAGCCTTGTGGAGGTCCACAATGTTGTCTCTGGTGTCTTTTGACAGCTCTTTGGTCTTGCCTATAGTAGTAGTTGGCGTCTGACTGACTGTGGGGTGGACAGGGGTCTGTAAAGAGCTCAGACAGGTGCTACTAAGTTAGATTAATGAGTGGAGTAGAGGTGGACTTTTTAAAGGCACAGTAACAGGTCTTTTAGAGCCAGAATTCTGGCTGTTTCTCAGGTGTTCAAATATTGATGTTCAGCAGTGCAAGACAAATACATTCTTTGAATGGTACAATGTACAATCGTACAATGTGATTTCCTGAATTAATTTTTTAATTTTTTATTATTCTGTCTCTCAGAGTGGGAATGCACCTACAGTGTGAATTTCAGACCCCTCCACGATTTCTAAGTGGGAGAACTTGCAAAATCACAGGGTGTTCAAATACTTCTGTTCCTCACTGTGTATGTGTATATATATATCTCTATCTCTTACCAGGAATGTAACAGAAGCTGATATCCAGGCACTAGAGAGAAGACTACTGCAAACCATGGATATGATTGTCAGTAAGAAAAAGAGGTAATGCTCAGAACCAACCACTAGAGGGCAGCGGTATCCCATACTGTCCTCCTATGTTTACCATATTTGCTACAATTAATGTGCTATGGATGGAGCTACACACAATACCCAAATTTTGATTTGAATTCAATACCATAAAAAAGTATTGCGATATTCGACACCACGCGAAAGAAAAATAAAACGCCAACAAAAACCTGTGTGCATTCCGCTTTTTATGGAACGTCCTGTCCTATTTCTTGGGGTGACAAGGCGTTCCTGTTATGGCGTTCACCGCATAGGAGATATTGTTTTAATAGTTTGGACTTTTTCGGATGCAAAGATACCTAATATGTTTAGTTTTTTATTATTTCTATATTTCTATATGTAAAATCGGGAAAGGGGGTTATTAAGACTTATTATTTTGGTGTTTTTTTTTTTTTTTTTACTTTTTATTTACTATTAGCCCCCTTTGGGGCTAGAACCCTTACAGTATCCTGTTCACCCTGATAGAGCTCTATTAGGGTGAATACAATTTGACACAGTCTCTGCGCTTTGTGCGCACAGCAGCAGAGAGCTTACCATGGATGGCTTTAGTAGCGTCCTGGCTGCCATGGTAACCGATCAGAGCCCCGCGTTTTCACTGCTGGGGCTTCGATCGGAAGCTGCCACTGCCACCAATGCACATACTTATGGTGGGGGGCCATGTGGCCACTGCACCACCAATGATGATAGCAATGAGGAGGTTAGGAGGGCCCTGTGGCCACCAACGAATATAATTAACCCCTAAATAAAAATGTATGCAGTTGTGGCAGGTATTTAGGGGTTAATTATATTCATTGGTGGCCAGCGGCAGCTTCACAGCCTCTCCCCTTAATGTTTTCATTTCCTCTGTGCCGGCTGAGGAAAACATGGGTGGCACGCACCATTTTATCTAAAAGATACTAGTCTGCACAGTAGTACAGCCAGTATTGTATGGATCCAGGTGCAAAAGTATTGATTTGGTATTGAAAATTCGATACCCGGTACAACCTTACTACGCCCATCAGTGCATTCTGACCAGGAGTTGGTGAACTGACCTTTTAGTTGTGATGCTGCCTCCTATGTACAGTACAAGGATATAACTACTATAATACTGCTCCTATGTACAAGAATATAACTACTATAATACTGCTCCTATGTACAAGAATATAACTACTATAATACTGCCTCCTATGTACAAGAATATAACTACTATAATACTGCTCCTATGTACAAGAAGATAACTACTATAATACTGCTCCTATGTACAAGAATATAACTACTATAATACTGCTCCTATGTACAAGAATATAACTACTATAATACTGCTCCTATGTACAAGAATATAACTACTATAATACTGCTCCTATGTACAAGAAGATAACTACTATAATACTGCTCCTATGTACAAGAATATAACTACTATAATACTGCCTCCTATGTACAGGAATATAACTACTATAATACTGCTCCTATGTACAAGAATATAACTACTATAATACTGCTCCTATGTACAAGAATATAACTACTATAATACTGCTCCTATGTACAAGGATATAACTACTATAATACTGCTCCTATGTACAAGAATATAACTACTATAATACTGCTCCTATGTACAAGAAGATAACTACTATAATACTGCTCCTATGTACAAGGATATAACTACTATAATACTGCTCCTATGTACAAGAATATAACTACTATAATACTGCCTCCTATGTACAAGAATATAACTACTATAATACTGCTCCTATGTACAAGAATATAACTACTATAATACTGCCTCCTATGTACAAGAATATAACTACTATAATACTGCTCCTATATACAAGAATATAACTACTATAATACTGCCTCCTATGTACAAGAATATAACTACTATAATACTGCTCCTATGTACAAGAATATAACTACTATAATACTGCTCCTATGTACAAGAATATAACTACTATAATACTGCTCCTATGTACAAGAATATAACTACTATAATACTGCCTCCTATGTACAAGAAGATAACTACTATAATACTGCTCCTATGTACAAGAAGATAACTACTATAATACTGCTCCTATGTACAAGAATATAACTACTATAATACTGCTCCTATGTACAAGAATATAACTACTATAATACTGCTCCTATGTACAAGAATATAACTACTATAATACTGCTCCTATGTACAAGAATATAACTACTATAATACTGCTCCTATGTACAAGAAGATAACTACTATAATACTGCTCCTATGTACAAGAATATAACTACTATAATACTGCTCCTATGTACAAGAATATAACTACTATAATACTGCTCCTATGTACAAGAATATAACTACTATAATACTGCTCCTATGTACAAGAAGATAACTACTATAATACTGCTCCTATGTACAAGAATATAACTACTATAATACTGCCTCCTATGTACAGGAATATAACTACTATAATACTGCTCCTATGTACAAGAATATAACTACTATAATACTGCTCCTATGTACAAGAATATAACTACTATAATACTGCTCCTATGTACAAGGATATAACTACTATAATACTGCTCCTATGTACAAGAATATAACTACTATAATACTGCTCCTATGTACAAGAAGATAACTACTATAATACTGCTCCTATGTACAAGGATATAACTACTATAATACTGCTCCTATGTACAAGAATATAACTACTATAATACTGCCTCCTATGTACAAGAATATAACTACTATAATACTGCTCCTATGTACAAGAATATAACTACTATAATACTGCCTCCTATGTACAAGAATATAACTACTATAATACTGCTCCTATATACAAGAATATAACTACTATAATACTGCCTCCTATGTACAAGAATATAACTACTATAATACTGCTCCTATGTACAAGAATATAACTACTATAATACTGCTCCTATGTACAAGAATATAACTACTATAATACTGCTCCTATGTACAAGAATATAACTACTATAATACTGCCTCCTATGTACAAGAATATAACTACTATAATACTGCTCCTATATACAAGAATATAACTACTATAATACTGCCTCCTATGTACAAGAATATAACTACTATAATATTGCTCCTATGTACAAGAATATAACTACTATAATACTGCCTCCTATGTACAAGAATATAACTACTATAATACTGCCTCCTATGTACAAGAATATAACTACTATAATACTGCTCCTGTGTACAAGAATATAACTACTATAATACTGCCTACTATGTACAGGAATATAACTACTATAATACTGCTCCTATGTACAAGAATATAACTACTATAATACTGCCTCCTATGTACAAGAATATAACTACTATAATACTGTTCCTATGTACAAGAATATAACTACTATAATACTGCCTCCTATATACAAGAATATAACTACTATAATACTACTCCTATGTACAAGAATATAACTACTATAATACTGCTCCTATGTACAGGAATATAACTACTATAATACTGCTCCTGTGTACAAGAATATAACTACTATAATACTGCCTACTATGTACAGGAATATAACTACTATAATACTGCTCCTATGTACAAGAATATATCTACAATAATACTGCTCCTATGTACAAGAATATATCTACAATAATACTGCTCCTATGTACAAGATTATATCTAGTATCGAGTTGTTTGGTTTGGGTTGCTGCACTGTGGAGCTCAGTACTAGATCCTCAGTGAGTGTTTTATGTGCAGGTTTAGTGGAGACTTTGATTATCATTTATGATATTGCTATCTGTATATTTGAAAGTCTACCTGCCTCCATTATCTCACTTCTCATATGTAATTAACCACCTCCGGACCGCCTAACGCAGATTCGCGTTCCGGAGGTGGCAGCCCTGCGCTCAGCGACGCATCTACGCGTCATCTCGCGTGAGCCGAGATTTCCTGTGAACACGCGCACACAGGCGCGCGCGTTCACAGGATCGGAAGGTAAGCGAGTGGATCTCCAGCCTGCCAGCGGCGATCGTTCGCTGGCAGGCTGGAGATGTGATTTTTTTAACCCCTGAAAGGTATATCAGACGCTGTTTTGATAACAGCGTCTAATATACCTGCTACCTGGTCCTCTGGTGGTCCCCTTTGTTTGGATCGACCACCAGATAACACAGGAAGCTCAGTAATATGTTGCACCAAGCACCACACTACACTACACCCCCCCCCCCTGTCACTTATTAACCCCTTGATCACCCCTGTTCACCCCATATAGACTCCCTGATCACCCCCCTGTCATTGATCACCCCCCTGTCATTGATCACCCCCCTGTAAGGGTCTATTCAGATGTCCGTATGATTTTTACGGATCCACTCATACATGGATCGGATCCGCAAAACACGTACGGACATCTGAATGGAGCCTTACAGGGGAGTGATCAATGACGGAGGTGATCACCCCATATAGACTCCCTGATCACCCCCCGTCATTGATTACCCCCCTGTCAATGATCACCCCCCTGTAAGGCTGCATTTAAATTTTTTTTACGTATCCACTGATACATGGATCGGATCCGCAAAACACATACAGGCGTCTGAATGGAGCTTTACAGGGGGGTGATCACCCCATATAGACTCCCTGATCACCCCCCTGTCATTGATCACCCCCCTGTAAAGCTCCATTCAGACATTTTTTTGGCCCAAGTTAGCGGAATATTTTTTTTTTCTTCTTACAAAGTCTCATATTCCACTAACTTGTCTCAAAAAATAAAATCTCACATGAACTCCCCATACCCCTCACGGAATCCAAATGCGTAAAAATTTTTAGACATTTATATTCCAGACTTCTTCTCACGCTTTAGGGCTCCTAGAATGCAAGGGCAGTATAAATACCCCACATGTGACCCCATTTCGGAAAGAAGACACCCCAAGGTATTCCGTGAGGGGCATATTGAGTCCATGAAAGATTGAAATTTTTGTCCCAAGTTAGCGGAAAGGGAGACTTTGTGAGAAAAAAAAAAATATCAATTTCCGCTAACTTGTGCCAAAAAAAATAAAATTCTATGAACTCGCCATGCCCCTCATTGAATACCTTGGGGTGTCTTCTTTCCAAAATGGGGTCACATGTGGGGTATTTATACTGCCCTGGCATTCTAGGGGCCCTAAAGCGTGAGAAGAAGTCTGGGATCCAAATGTCTAAAAATGCCCTCATAAAAGGAATGTGGGCCCCTTTGCGCATCTAGGCTGCAAAAAAGTGTCACACATCTGGTATCGCCGTACTCAGGAGAAGTTGGGCAATGTGTTTTGGGGTGTCATTTTACATATACCCATGCTGGGTGAGAGAAATATCTTGGTCAAATGCCAACTTTGTATAAAAAATGTGAAAAGTTGTCTTTTGCCGAGATATTTCTCTCACCCAGCATGAGTATATGTAAAAAGACACCCCAAAACACATTGCCCAACTTCTCCTGAATACGGAGATACCACATGTGTGACACTTTTTTGCAGCCTAGGTGGGCAAAGGGGCCCACATTCCAAAGAGCACCTTTCGGATTTCACAGGTCATTTACCTACTTACCACACATTAGGGCCCCTAGAATGCCAGGGCAGTATTACTACCCCACAAGTGACCCCATTTTGGAAAGAAGACACCCCAAGGTATTCCGTGAGGGGCATGGCGAGTTCCTAGAATTTTATATTTTTTGTCACAAGTTAGCGGAAAATGATGATTTTTTTATCTTTTTTTTTTTTTTCTTTACAAAGTCTCATATTCCACTAACTTGTGACAAAAAATAAAAACTTCCATGAACTCACTATGCCCATCACGAAATACCTTGGGGTGTGTTCTTTCCAAAATGGGGTCACTTGTCGGGTAGTTATACTGCCCTGGCATTTTAGGGGCCGAATGCGTGAGAAGTAGTTTGAAATCAAAATCTAAAAAAAATGGCCGGTGAAATCCGAAGCGTGCTCTTTGGAATGTGGGCCCCTTTGCCCACCTAGGCTGCAAAAAAGTGTCACACATGTGGTATCTCCGTACTCAGGAGAAGTTGGGCAATGTGTTTTGGGGTGTCTTTTTACATATACCCATGCTGGGTTAGAGAAATATGTTGGCAAAAGACAACTATACAAAGTTGGCATTTGACCAAGATATTTATCTCACCCAGCATGGGTATATGTAAAATGACACCCCAAAACACATTGCCCAACTTCTCCTGAGTACGGGGATACCAGATGTGTGACACTTTTTTGCAGCCTAGGTGGGCTCATTGAATACCTTGGGGTGTCTTCTATCCAAAATGGGGTCACATGTGGGGTATTTATACTGCCCTGGCATTCTAGGGGCCCTAAAGTGTGAGAAGAAGTCTGGGATCCAAATGTCTAAAAATGCCCTCATAAAAGGAATGTGGGCCCCTTTGCCCACCTAGGCTGCAAAAAAGTTTCACACATTTGGTATCTCCGTACTCAGGAGAAGTTGGGCAATGTGTTTTGGGGTGTCATTTTACATATACCCATGCTGGGTGAGATAAATATCTTGGTCAAATGCCAACTTTTTATTAAAAAAATGGGAAAAGTTGTCTTTTGCCAAGATATTTCTCTCACCCAGCATGGGTATATGGAAAATGACACCCCAAAACACATTGCCCAACTTCTCCTGAGTACGGAGATACCACATGTGTGACACTTTTTTGCAGCCTAGGTGGGCAAAGGGGCCCACATTCCAAAGAGCACCTTTCGGATTTCACCGGCCATTTTTTACAGATTTTGATTTCAAACTACTTTGCACGCATTTGGGCCCCTAAAATGCCAGGGCAGTATAACTACCCCACAAGTGACCCCATTTTGGAAAGAAGAGACCCCAAGGTATTCGCTGATGGGCATAGTGAGTTCATAGAAGTTTTTATTTTTTGTCACAAGTTAGTGGAATATGAGACTTTGTAAGAAAAAATAAAAAATAAAAAAAAATCATCATTTTCCGCTAACTTGTGACAAAAAATAAAAAGTTCTATGAACTCACTATGCCCATCAGCGAATACCTTAGGGTGTCTACTTTCCGAAATGGGGTCATTTGTGGGGTGTTTGTACTGTCTGGGCATTGTAGAACCTCAGGAAACATGACAGGTGCTCAGAAAGTCAGAGCTGCTTCAAAAAGCGGAAATTCACATTTTTGTACCATAGTTTGTAAACGCTATAACTTTTACCCAAACCATTTTTTTTTTATCAAAGACATGTAGAACAATAAATTTAGAGAAAAATTTATATATGGATGTCGTTTGTTTTGCAAAATTTACAACTGAAAGTGAAAAATGTCATTTTTTTGCAAAAAAAATCGTTAAATTTCGATTAATAACAAAAAAAGTAAAAATGTCAGCAGCAATGAAATACCACCAAATGAAAGCTCTATTAGTGAGAAGAAAAGGAGGTAAAATTCATTTGGGTGGTAAGTTGCATGACCGAGCAATAAACGGTGAAAGTAGGGTAGGAAGTGTAAAAAGTGGCCTGGTCATTAAGGGTGTTTAAGCTAGGGGAGCTGAGGTGGTTAAAGGGGTTGTCCCACAAAAAATATTCTACACTTTACAAACCAGCACCTGGATCTAAATACATTTGTAATTGTCTGTAATTAAAAAATTTAGCATAGCCACTGAGTTATTCGACAAAATGTATCTGTACAGCGCCACCTGCTGTTTATTATTTTGCTTATATCTTTGTCCTGCTCACTGAGAAGGCCGCACATGTTCAGTTTCATCTTTCAACTGCCTCCTGAGCTGTGATAGGTAGATCATGGACATGCCCCCTGAGCTGTAGCAGAATGGACACACCCCTTGAGCTGTCAGCTTCATATAAATCTAGCAGAGCAGTGAATGGGGAGATCTCTGGATCCATGTGAGGTACAGGGCTGGTTCTAGCTTTATTAGAAAACGTGTGTCATGTACTATATGATGTCATTTTTTACATTAGTCATAGGAAAACCCCTTTAATAAGGTTTTTTTTCCCTCTTAATTTTTTGTTGGGAACCAATTGCTGTTTTTTACTTTTATTACATTTTATCTCCCATCTTCTTGTTTGTGATACCAGTATCTGAGCTCAATATCAGTCATCTGGAAACTGAAAAATTTCCAGTCTGTTGTAAAACGTTGTCCACATTGCAGTCCGCACTTTAGTCCATGTGCAGCTTGTTGGACATTGTCCTCCTAATCAGCCTGTGTGACATCTGCTATCTTTATAATATTTCCACTTTGTGCTGATCTGCTGGTAATTCCATTTACTTACTTTTTTAAAAAACATTTTTTTTTTTTTTTTAATTTTGTGCCATATTTAGACCTGGAAACCATCAACAAGCAGGTTAGTTTTTTGAGGATAGCTCCTGTAATTCATTCATGAACACCCAGTGGTCCTTAACATGTAGCCCTCAGGTGACCTCTGTAGCCTACACACAGCAGGTGCTGGGGGTCGGGTATTTGTGTGGTGTTCCCGGGCTGCACCTGCTTGTTAATGACACCCACAGCCGGATAGCGCCATGTACACAAATACCGAATAGATAAGGTTGCAAAATAAAGTTAGCAGATCCGTTAATGTCCTTTTGAGGGAGGGTTTTTATTTTTGTGGTTTTGTTTGTCACACTCCCTGCCTTCCCGGAGCCATAACTTTTTTTTTTTTTTTTCCAGACCCGGGAGAGCAAGCTCCTGTGCTTTTTGTCTCCCAGCAGGCACCCAGCAGCTATGGCACCCGCTGCACTCGTGAGCGGGCACCGCTGGGCGGGAAGGGGTTAAAAAGTAGTCAGGTTATATCACAAAATTACCGGCTGATCTCTTGGGGCACACAGAGGAGACTGCTGCAGCCAGCTGTATCACAGCCAGACACAGGACAGTGAGGAGGAGGAGGGGGGACGCGGCTGATCTCTTGGGGCACACAGAGGAGACTGCTGCAGCCAGCTGTATCACAGCCAGACACAGGACGGTGAGGAGGAGGAGGAGGGGGGACGCGGCTGATCTCCTGGGGCACACAGAGGAGACTGCTGCAGCCAGCTGTATCACAGCCAGACACAGGACGGTGAGGAGGAGGAGGGGGGACGAGGCTGATCTCCTGGGGCACACAGAGGAGGCTGCTGCAGCCAGCTGTATCACAGCCAGACACAGGACGGTGAGGAGGGGGGATGCGGCTGATCTCCTGAGGCACACAGAGGAGACTGCTGCAGCCAGCTGTATCACAGCCAGACACAGGACAGTGAGGAGGAGGAGGGGGGACGCGGCTGATCTCCTGGGGCACACAGAGGAGACTGCTGCAGCCAGCTGTATCACAGCCAGACACAGGACAGTGAGGAGGAGGAGGGGGGACGAGGCTGATCTCTTGGGGCACACAGAGGAGACTGCTGCAGCCAGCTGTCTCACAGCCAGACACAGGACGGTGAGGAGGAGGAGGGGGGACGCGGCTGATCTCCTGGGGCACACAGAGGAGGCTGCTGCAGCCAGCTGTCTCACAGCCAGACACAGGCCGGTGAGGAGGAGGAGGGGGGACGAGGCTGATCTCCTAGGGCACACAGAGGAAGCTGCTGTAGTCACCTGTATCACAGCCAGACACAGGACGGTGAGAAGGAGAAGGGGGGACGAGGCTGATCTCCTGGGGCACACAGAGGAGGCTGCTGCAGCCAGCTGTATCACAGCTAGACACAGGACCGTGAGGAGGAGGAGGGGGGACGCGGCTGATCTCTTGGGGCACACAGAGGAGACTGCTGCAGCCAGCTGTCTCACAGCCAGACACAGGACGGTGAGGAGGGGGGACGTGGCTGATCTCCTGGGGCACACAGAGGAGACTGCTGCAGCCAGCTGTATCACAGCCAGACACAGGACAGTGAGGAGGAGGAGGGGGGACGAGGCTGATCTCTTGGGGCACACAGAGGAGACTGCTGCAGCCAGCTGTCTCACAGCCAGACACAGGACGGTGAGGAGGAGGAGGGGGGACGCGGCTGATCTCCTGGGGCACACAGAGGAGGCTGCTGCAGCCAGCTGTCTCACAGCCAGACACAGGACGGTGAGGAGGAGGAGGGGGGACGAGGCTGATCTCCTAGGGCACACAGAGGAGGCTGCTGCAGTCAGCTGTATCACAGCCAGACACAGCATGGTGAGGAGGAGGAGGAGGAGGGGGGATGAGGCTGATCTCCTGGGGCACACAGAGGAGGCTGCTGCAGTCAGCTGTATCACAGCCAGACACAGGCCGGTGAGGAGGAGGAGGGGGGACGCGGCTGATCTCCTGGGGCACACAGTGGAGGCTGCTGCAGCCAGCTGTCTCACAGCCAGACACAGGACGGTGAGGAGGAGGAGGGGGGACGAGGCTGATCTCCTGGGGCACACAGAGGAGGCTGCTGCAGTCAGCTGTATCACAGCCAGACACAGGACAGTGAGGAGGAGGAGGGGGGACGCGGCTGATCTCCTTGGGCACACAGAGGAGACTGCTGCAGCCAGCTGTCTCACAGCCAGACACAGGACAGTGAGGAGGAGGAGGGGGGACGAGGCTGATCTCTTGGGGCACACAGAGGAGACTGCTGCAGCCAGCTGTCTCACAGCCAGACACAGGACGGTGAGGAGGAGGAGGAGGGGGGACGCGGCTGATCTTCTGGGGCACACAGAGGAGGCTGCATTATATGTTTAACAGTTTTACTTGTTGTATGAGTCAGAATACAGTAGAATCAAAGGATAGGGGGTGACGGGAGGAAGCTCTGGGATTGTTTTTATTTTTTGTGAATTTTCTATATTAAGTGACCCCTTAATTAATGTTCTCTAATCTCAGAGGCAATGTCATATCATCGTATCTTGCCATGGTGGTCATTCCGGGTTTAATGGTGTCAGGGTAGGGGTCTGGGTAGTATAAATAAATATTCATAAATTAAAGAGAACCTTTTCATGGGATTATGGGTTACAGACTGGTAGGCTTACCAGATAGGGCGGCCCCTCCCTGTCGTCTCCTCCTCCCTGTACCAATTCTCTAAATTAACATATCCGGTGTCAAAAACAGCGGGGTACACAGCGCCGGAACGGAGGGGTCTTTTATTTTAAAAAAAGTGCTGGCATCTATAGGGGCCGCCCTATCTGGTAAGCATAACAGTCTGTAACCCAGAATCCCATGAAAGGCCCTCTTTAATGTGGCTTCCGGCCTGTGCTATAGAATAGGGATACTGGCAGTCCACGGTCCAAATCCAGTCTGCCGTTGCCAGCCGTCCGCCCCGCCCAGCATATCCTGTCTTTAAAGGGGTTCTGCACTTTGTTTAAACTGATGATCTATCCTCTGGGTACATCATCAGCATCTGATCGGCGGGGATCCAACACCCGGGGCCCCCGCCGATCAGCTGTTTGAGAAGGCAGTGGTGCTCCAGGATCGCCGCGGCCTTCTCACTGTTTACCGCAGGCCCAGTGACGTTACGAATAGTATCAACTGGCCTGGGTGGGGCTAAGTTCCATTCAAGTGAACAGAGCTTAGCCCCGCCCAGGCCAGATGATACTAGTCGTGACGTCAGTGGGCCTGCGCCCCTGGAGCGCCGCTGCCTTCTCAAACAGCTGGGGACCCCCGCCGATCAGATGCTCATGATCTATCCAGAGAATAGATCATCCGTTTAAACAAACTGCAGAACCCCTTTAACTTCCTGTGTCCTCAGGATGCAGATACAGTTGACTACAATGGTGACGCAGGGAACCATCAGGGGATTGGGTGGGATTAGAGGTGTGGCTTATTCATCTTTGTTTTCCAGTTCAGCCCTTCACCCGATGCTAGACCCCAGGATGTGGGGTCTGAATAGGGTTGTTGCGGGTATCGAAATTTCGATACCGTATCGATACGATACCGGGATTTAAATTTTTTCGATACTGGCCTGCGCTGCTGCGCAGTCTAGTATCACAGAACATGAGCACGCTGCTGTCAGCGCGCTCATGTTCCCTCAGCAGCACAGGGAAGAAGGAAGTAGTGTCTCCCTCCCCCCTGTGCTGCTGCCGCTGCCTCCAATGGGGAGAGAGGGGCGGGTGCACTGCGCCACCAATGATAGGACGACCTTTTTTATGGGTCAGGACTTCGTTAAGTTAGCAGGACATGTAGAACGGCGCCCAGGGATCATCCTGCACCTACTATTATTCCTGGGCGCCGCTCCGTTCGCCCGCTGTGCCCCAGTTACAGTCTCCTGCTCCGTATGCCAATTACATTTACTACTATCGGAGCGATGGGGAGGAGACATCAGCTTCTCTCCTGGGTGTTCCTCTCGGAACGCCCAGGAGAGAAGCTGATGTCTCCTCCCCATCGCTCCTATAGTACAGTCCTGATCAAAAGTTTAAGACCACTTGAAAAATGGCAAAAAATCCTATTTAGCATGGCTGGATCGTAACAAGGTTCCAAGTAGAGCTTCAACATGCAACAAGAAGAAATGGGAGTGAGACAAAACATTTTTTGAGCATTCAATTTAATGAAAACAACGAATAAACTGAAACCGGCTGTTTTTCAGCTGATCAAAAGTTTAGGACCACACCTCCAAAAAAAACTAAACCCCCCCAAAACAGAAATCCAACTTCCAAACATGAACTCAGTAATGAGTAGCTCCGCCGTTATTGTTTATCACTTCCAAAATTCGTTTCGGCATGCTTGATGCAAACGTTTCCATGAGGTGAGTGGGAACATTTCTCCAAGTAGTGAAGACGGCCGCACGAAGGCCATCTACTGTCTGGAACTGTTGTCCATTTTTGTAAACCTCCCTTGCCATCCATCCCCAAAGGTTCTCAATTGGATTTAGATCAGGGGAACACGCAGGATGGGCCAAAAGAGTGATGTTATTCTCCTGGAAGAAGTCCCTTGTCCTGCAGGCATTGTGTACTGTAGCGTTGTCCTGTTGAAAAACCCAGTCGTTACCACACAGACGAGGGCCCTCAGTCATGAGGAATGCTCTCTGCAACATCTGGACATAGCCAGCGGCCGTTTGACGCCCCTGCACTTCCTGAAGCTCCATTGTTCCACTGAAGGAAAAAGCACCCCAGATTATGGTGCCCCATCCACTGTGGCGCGTAGAAAACAGGTGGGATCTGCTTGTCATGCCAGTAACGTTGGAAACCATCAGGACCATCAAGGTTAAATTTTTTCTCATCAGAGAATAAAACTTCCTTCCACCTTTGAATGTCCCATGTTTGGTGCTCTCTTGCAAAGTCCAAACGAGCAGTTCTGTGGCGTTCAAGGAGACGAGGTCTTTTGAAGATGTTTTTTGTTTTTTGAAGCCCTTCAGTTTCAGATGCCGTCTGATGGTTATGGGGCTGCAGTCAGCACCAGTAAGGGCCTTCATTTGGGTCGAGGATCGTCCAGTGTCTTGACAGACAGCCAATTGGATCCTCCGGCTCAGTGCTGATGACATTTTTTTTGGGTCTTCCACTTGACTTTTTTGTTCCATAACCCTCAGGATCATTTAAGAAATTCTAAATGACTGTCTTACTGCGTCCCACCTCAGCAGCGATGGCGCCCTGCTTATGCAGTTCAACAACCCGACCACGTTCAAAAAGGGAGAATTTTTTTGCCTTTGCCATCACAACGTGTGACTACCTGATAGAAAATGACAATGAATCCACATCTTTGCACAGATTTGGCCTTTTAAAGGCATGTGGTCCTAAATGTTGGATCAGCTGAAAAACAGCCTGTTTCAGTTTAATCGTTATTTTCAATTAATTGAATGCTCAAAAAATGTTTTGTCTCACTCTCATTTCTTCTTGTTGCATGTTGAAGCTCTACTTGGAACCTTGTTAAGATCCAACAATGTAAAATATGATTTTTTGCCATTTTTCAAGTGGTCTTAAACTTTTGATCAGGACTGTAGTAATTAGGGTTGTTGCGGGTATCGAAATTTCAATACCCAATCGATACTTTTGTCCCGGTATCGGATTTCCATTTTTTAGATACTAGGCTGCGCTGCTGCGCAGTCTAGTATCACAGAACATGAGCACGCTTCTCTCAGCGCGCTCACGTTCCCGCAGCAGCACAGGGGAGAAGGAAGCAGTCTCTCCCTCTGTGCTGCTGCTGCCGCCAATGAGGAGAGAGGGGCGGAGGAGGGGCGGGCGCACTGCGCCACCAATGATAGGACTTTTCCTGGGTCCAGACTTTAAGTATTAGGCTACACAGAGCGGCGCCCAGAGATGTCCCAGCACTTACTATTATTCCTGGGCGCCGCTCCATTCGCCCGCCATGCCCCATTACTGTCTCCTGCTCTGTATGCAAATTACTATCAGAGCAATGGGGAGGAGACATCATCTTCTCTAGTGGGTGTTCCTTCTCCCTGGCTGTAGCGCTGTCCAATCGCAGTGCAGGGAGAAGGAACGCCCACTAGAGAAGCTGATGTCTCCTCCCCATTGCTCCGATAGTAATTTGCATACGGAGCAGGAGTCAGTAATGGGGCACGGCGGGCGAACGGAGCGGCGCCCAGGAATAATAGTAAGTGCTGGGACATCTCTGGGCGCCGCGCTGTGTAGCCTAATACTTAAAGTCTGGACCCATATAAGGTCGTCTTTAACACATAATACAGGAGGCAGGTGCCGGCAGCAGAATCGCATAGCCGGCACCTGCCTCTGACAGGGAGCTGCAATCAGCGGCAGTTAACCTCTCAGGTGCGGCACCTGAGGGGTTAACTGCCGCTGATTTGCTGCCAGTACCCGCCTCCTGTATTAAGGGGTAATTATCATTGGTGGCGCAGTGCCCCCTCAACCCCCCACCCCATTAAAATCATTGGTGGCGCAGTGCGCACCCACCCCCCCTCTTAAACCCACCAGTATTAAAATCATTAGTGGCAGTGGCCACAGGGTCCCCTCCCCTCCCCCTCATTGGTGGTGCAGTGGCAGCTTCTGATTAGAGCCCCAGCAGTGTAATCCTGGGGCTCCGAGCGGTTACCATGGCAGCCAGGACGCTACTCAAGCCCTGGCTGCCATGGTAACATCCCTGCTGCTGTGTGCACTATGCACAGGGCAGCAGGGAGAGTGTGAAGTCCTATTCACCCTAATACAGCTCTATCCGGGTGAATAGGACAAGGGATGAAAAGATCTCAGATTCTACCCCCTAAGGGGGCTAATAGTTTTTAAATAAAAAGTAAAAAAAAAAAACACCAAAATATTAAGTATAAATTACATATAAAATATATAAACAATAAATAAACCTATCACATATCGCCACGTCTGAAAAGTCCAAACTATAAAAATAGAAAAAAAATCGATGTGGTGAACTCCGGAACAGAAAAAAAAAAATCAAAACTGCGCGATTCACCATTTTTTTCAAAATGCGGAATGCACATGTTTTTTTTTTTTATTTTTTTCGCGTGGTATCGAATGGTATCGAGTATCGCAATACTTTTTTATGGTATCAAAATCGAATCAAAAATTTGATATCGCAACAACTCTAGGTCTGATACAAAAAAAAAGACCCAGCTCCATCAAATCCAACCTGCAATCCTACCGTGTTGATCCAGAAGAAGGCAAAAACCTCCATGAGATGCCAATTACCGCATAACAGAGAAAAGATTCCTTCCCAACTCCAAATCAGAATAAATCCAGGGATCAGCGTGTCCGCTCCGGAAATCTACTAATTATCATTAGTAATATATTTTTCAAGAAAGGCATCCGGGCCTCTGTAGACCTTGTGCGATGGATCGGGCATCGCCGCCTCCTCGGGCAGAGAGCTCCATAGTCTCACTGCTCTTACAGTAAAGAATCCCCATCTAGGAGGATGGCGATGAAACCTTCTATCCTCTTTGATATAGAGGATGTCCACATTGGGGTTCCTTGGGCTGTATCTAGCTTCCAGCACCTTGGCGCATGCGCAGAATCTGTGCATGCGCCAGACACATCTACTTGCCATATCACGTGATGGCCGCCATCTTATATCCTCTGGACTTACAGCATGCCCCGTCTGTATACCTGTCTTGCAACTCCTTTGTCACTTTTGATGCATCTCATGGTGGTTATTTGCCTTAGCAGCAGCTGCCTGGCATTGGTTTGTCAAGTTCTAGTAATTATTATAATTTTCTGCCGTTTATCGCCCTGCACCCCATAAATTGGTGACATGAATCATTTGGTAATCTGCAGCTGACATCGTTAATACTAACGTCCCTCATCTACTTCCCCGCGCTGCTCGTCAGCGGCTCCACTAATATAGCGGTAGTACATATTATTAATGGGACACATGACCAAGGACGCGGTTATTAGGGCATCGCGGCTAATTCCTACTTCCCCTTTCCCACAGCTTAACCTGTTACCATCCTGTTCAGTCATATCTGTTCCTGGGAAAGCCGAGTGACGCCCGATAAGGACAAACTCAAGAGCCCTGGGGTTATATAGGGTAGAGCACTTCATAACCGATATTGTTCTACCTGCAGGATAGCCATGGTCCGGAGGAATATGTTCCAGCGAGGAGAAGTGCACAACAGACCAAGTGGATTCTGGGGGATGATCAAGAGCGTGACGTCATCAGCTCCTGGCAGTGAAAGTATCTTTTTGTCATCTCTGAGAGACCTGAAGGGAATGTCTACCCCAGAATACTCACAGCTTATATACAGATATAACATGTCACTATATCCATACAGTGCATACCCCAGAGCTGCACTCACTATACTGATCCTGAGTTACATCCTGTATTATACTCCAGAGCTGCACTCACTATTCTGCTGGTGCAGTCACTGTGTACATACATTACTTATCCTGTACTGATCCTGAGTTACATCCTGTATTATACTCCAGAGCTGCACTCACTATTCTGCTGGTGCAGTCACTGTGTACATACATTACATTACTTATCCTGTACTGATCCTGAGTTACATCCTGTATTATACTCCAGAGCTGCACTCACTATTCTGCTGGTGCAGTCTCTGTGTACATACATTACATTACTTATCCTGTACTGATCCTGAGTTACATCCTGTATTATACTCCAGAGCTGCACTCACTATTCTGCTGGTGGAGTCACTGTGTACATACATTACATTACTTATCCTGTACTGATCCTGAGATACACCCTGTATTATACTCCAGAGCTGCACTCACTATTCTGCTGGTGCAGTCACTGTGTACATACATTACATTACTTATCCTGTACTGATCCTGAGGTACATCCTGTATTATACTCCAGAGCTGCACTCACTATTCTGCTGGTGCAGTCACTGTGTACATACATTACATTACTTATCCTGTACTGATCCTGAGTTACATCCTGTATTATACTCCAGAGCTGCACTCACTATTCTGCTGGTGCAGTCACTGTGTACATACATTACATTACTTATCCTGTACTGATCCTGAGGTACATCCTGTATTATACTCCAGAGCTGCACTCACTATTCTGCTGGTGCAGTCACTGTGTACGTACATTACATTACTTATCCTGTACTGATCCTGAGTTACATCCTGTATTATACTCCAGAGCTGCACTCACTATTCTGCTGGTGCAGTCACTGTGTACATACATTACATTACTTATCCTGTACTGATCCTGAGGTACATCCTGTATTATACTCCAGAGCTGCACTCACTATTCTGCTGGTGCAGTCACTGTGTACATACATTACATTACTTATCCTGTACTGATCCTGAGGTACATCCTGTATTATACTCCAGAGCTGCACTCACTATTCTGCTGGTGCAGTCACTGTGTACATACATTACATTACTTATCCTGTACTGATCCTGAGTTACATCCTGTATTATACTCCAGAGCTGCACTCACTATTCTGCTGGTGCAGTCACTGTGTACATTACATACCTATCCTGCATTACATCCTGTATTATATAAATGTATGTGATATGTAATAGATAAGTGACTGTAGGTGTTTGGGTTATGGGGAGGCTCCGCTGTCACTTGGCTTCCTTCATTCCTATCAGACCTGTCTCAGATCCAGCAGGAGGTGGACGCTCTGGAAGAACTGAGCCGCCAGCTGTTTTTGGAGACGGCGGACCTGCACGCCACTAAGGTAAGGTCACAGCTGGGCGGGATGGACGTCTGCTGACACGATGGGGGTGGGGGATCGTCGTATTGTTCTGGTCTCTGGACTCCCAGCCGTCTGAGAGGAGAGGACAGAAGACTGTGCAGCCTGGGGAGGCAGCCTCCTGTACTGCAGTAACATGCTAGTTTTCAGTGTTATGTCAGGCCTTAAGCAGATTCCTCATAAGTCATAGACTTGTTCAAAGATTCAGTGAAAATAGTTATTTTTGCTGATATTATTCTTGTAATATAGAAGTCTCGTCCTCCAATCACATCCAGAGCTGCATCAGCAGTTTCAAGTTGCAGGAGTTCAGATTTCTTAAAACCGGATATTTAAAATGCAGTCATTACATTTTTTTTAAATGTATGTGCATGGTTTGTGTTTCCTGGTTGTTAGTAAGAATTTGAGTGCAGCTTTGGGTGTGATTGGAGAAGCCTCAATAAGAAATACGTGTGCCGCAGTGTCACCCACAGTCTCGCTGTACTGACTCTCTGTATGTACCACCCCTGCAGGAGCGCATCGAGTACTCGAAAACCTTCCAGGGAAAATACTTCAATTTCTTGGGCTACTTCTTCTCCATTTACTGCGTCTGGAAAATCTTTATGGTAAGGACTAGTGACGAGCGAAGTATTGGGAAATCCGGTTCGGCTGCTTCTCCGAATTTTTCAAAACAAATATGCTTTGTGGTAAATTACCTTGTCACGAAGCGCATTTCTTTGTAAGTAGCGGGTGCAATGACAGGGAGCGGCGGCGATTGCACCGCCCCCTCGTCATCGTACCCTTCAGATGTCGCATTCATACGTGATCGCAGCTTTCGATACAAATAAGAGTCCCGGCAGCTGCCATCTTGCGTGAAGATCTGGCGCAAAATCTCATGCGGCCCATAATGTCGCCATCACGCCGTCCGACCTGGTGACATCATATGTCACCGCACACGGGATTTCATGCGAGAACTTCAATCAAGATAGAATTGGCCAGCTAGTCGCAAGCAAATGGATGAGGTAAGTATGATTTATTTATTTATTATTTTTTTCTATATCTATATATTTCAGGTTAAATCTATTCACTACCGCGAAGTACACGGAAATTCGGATTCGCCGCGAATCTAAGTTATCCTGAAATTCGGATGGAAGTCGACTGACTGCATATATATATCTCCCATCAACTTTTTAGAACCTGTACTGAAGTTAAATGTACACTCCAAGTAAAATAGATACAGTCTGTTTTGCCTAGAGCAGGGCCAGATGGGCGGAGCATGACAAAGGATACATTGTATACTGTTTATGCCCCGCCCCCTACACCAGCCAAAACACGGATATCCGTTTTGCCCAGAGATTTACATTGTTACTAAGTTACTAGTCACTGTTGTCGGTAAAGTCAGTACAGAGGATGAATGTATTGACCCCGCCCCCACTTTAAAGGGGTGGTTCAGGATGGGGGGGTGGAAATAACACATTTTTTCTAAAGCTTCACAGAACTAGGAGATCTATGTTCTACGACCTCTTAAAGGGATTGTCCAGGACTGATTTGTTTTTTAATTGCCGCACCTCCACCACTGGACCTGTGAAGGAAAGCAAGCTGACCTGCTGCCTGGTTCCAGCTCCGTGGGTCCTGGGCTGTCTTCACTGCACGTCGGTCCCTGCATGGGGTCACGTGTACCACCGCAGCCGATGACAGGCCTTCGCGGTGATGTGTCCCCAAGCAGTACATGAGCCAGCAGTGGGGACACGTCACAGCGGTGCACATGACCCATTCATGGAGGAAGTTTACATGCAGGGAAGACAGCCCAGGAACCACGGAGCTGGAACTCAGCGGCGGGGAGCAGGTAAGTATGCTTCTCTTTACAGGTCCAGTCGGAAAGGGGTTGTATTTAAAAAAAAAAAAACTTCCTGGACAACCCCTCTAAGAGGGCCCAGCTCATAGGCTCCTCCCCCTAGGACTGGTGACTTATACGGTTCCGGAGTTTTCTGTAAATCTCTCGTTTTTTTTGTTCTACTTATTTATTTTTTAGGCCACAATCAACATCGTCTTTGACCGCGTGGGGAAGACTGACCCGGTCACCAGAGGGATCGAGATCACCGTGAATTACCTGGGCATCCAGTTTGATGTAAGGTCGAAAGATCCCGTAGAGCAGGGGTGCACAGCCTTCTCTGGTCGGCGGGCCGCATCCTCACATTATTTTATTTCAAGGGGCCGCAAATTAGAAAAAATTGTGATTGGCGCTCGTTTGCTCGTTTGCACTGGCTTGTTACAAAGGCCAGTGGGAAGGAATGATCACTACTGCTGTCGTTCCTCCTTCATTCAGTTCTATTGATTATCGGCGGTACGTCCCTGATCACACAGAGAAAAGTGCTGACGGTTATCGTACATCTCGTTCTGATGAAAGATGCAAATCAGCCGACAATCGAGTGATGACTCCTTTATCAGTTGATTGGCGGCACTATTATACGGGCCGTTATCAGGGATGAGCGCTCTTCCTATGAACATTTATTCCCAATAATTGATCCGAAAACCGTGCAGTGTAATAAGGGGTTGTCTCGTCTCCCCATTACTAAGCCGAGATGAATCTCAGTTCCGACCACCAACCAGCCCAGAAACAGCAGTGTGCAGCTGCGCTCGCTGTGTCAGTAGCTCCCACTGCCTCATCCTGCCTTAGTAACGGCAACTCCATTAAAGGCTATGTACACCTTTGGGGGCATTTAAAAAAAAAATTATTGTATTCTCATTTTGAGCTAAAAATCATTTTTTTAATTGGTCTTTATTAAAAATGTTGAACCCCTGTCTCTGTGCAGCCTTGAGTTTTTTTTAGTAACAGGATCTGAATTTTCACTCTGTTCTGTCAGGCAGCTCAGCTGACGGCTCCTTATCTCTGATCTCTTAAACACTCATTATAGCTCAGTTCTTATCTTACTGATAAGAATGTGGCCTAAAGGGGTTCTCTAACTTCAGTAAGTGACATTTATCATGTAGAGAAAGTTAATACAAGCCACTTACTAATGTATAGTGATTGTCCATATTGCCTCCTTTGCTGGCTGGATTTATTTTTCCATCCCATTATACACTGCTCGTTTCCATGGTTACAGACCACCCTGCAATCCATCAGTGGCTGTCATGCTTGCACACTGTAGGAAAAAGCATCAGCCTCTCTGGTGGCCGGGACCACACATAGGCTACTGCTTTTTCCTATAGTGTGCAAGCATGACCACTGCTGAAGGGTGGTCGTAACCATGGAAACGAGCAGGGTATAATGTGATGGAAAAATGAATCCAGCCAGCAAAGGAAGCAATATGGACAATCACAATACATTAGTATGTGCCTTGTATTAACTTTCTCTACATTATAAATGCCACTTACTGAAGCGAGACAACTCCTATAAATAAGTGTTTATGACCTCTCTCCGTAGTTCAGAGATAAGGTTTATTAGATGACCGGCACAAAGTGAAAGTACCAGTCACACAGCTAGAAAAACAGTTAACCTTTGTGACAGAACGGCTCAATATTTTTAATAAAGACCAATAAAAAAAAAAAGATTTTTTGCCCAAAATGAGTAAAATACAATCATAAAAAGGTGTACATAGCCTTTAAGTGGCGACATTTCCTTCCGTCCTGCCTCCTATTCATGCTCGAGCTCCTCCCTTCACTGCAGAGGACGGCGCTCACTGGTTACTACCCCTCCAGTTCTAGGTTACATCTGTGTGACCGGTGCCCTGCAATAACCAGTAAGCATTTTCCCTTAACTAGTGGGCACACCGTGGTTTAACGGTCATTTTTAAAATTTATTTTTTAAGTTGGTGAAAACTGGAAAAAAGAAAATGACTATTGTTTTTGAAAACTATTGCTCCTTATTATTTAAAGAGCTTGTGTCAGCAGAAATAACAGCAATAACCTGGCCGACATGAGCGATGTTTTAATACATACAAAACCGTACCGTACCGCTCGTGCACAGCCACCTCTCCATTCACTGCTATGGCATCCGGTGCACTTTCTTTCACTTCCTAGACTTGATTGACAGGGCCAGGCCGCGTTCACGGCCTCCTGCCTGGCCCTGAGTGCAGGTGAAATCTAACACCTGCGCCGTGCCTTTTAGCATTTGGCGCAGGCGTAGTGAAGGAAGGACGCTCGCCAGTTACCAACTTCCTTACTGCGTCTGCACCAAATGCGGCACAGTACACTCAGAAGAAGACACCAGCCAGCATCGCTCTGCAGAGAGCGTCTTCCGGATGTACTGTGACGCATTCGGCAGTAAAGTAGTCGGCAGCCGGCGATCGTCCTTCCTTCAGTACGCCTGCGCCGGATACTAAACGGCACAGCGCAGGCGTGAGATTTCACCTGCACCTCTAGGCCGAACATGGACAGAGCTGATGAGCGTCTGTTGTGCCCGACACACTTGGTGATCACCAGGTCCAGCAGCGGAAGCGGCATAGCCACTCGCTCTATTTACTGCATAGCCCTCATTGAGAGCAGAAGCGGTAATGGGCGGCTCCTGTCCTGTCCTCCGCTGTCACCACTAGCCAGGGTTTCCACCTGCTGCTGCTAGATTGCAGGAGCTTTAATCCAGCCCCATCCGGTGCTGCAGTCAGGAGCTCAGCTAATCCCACAGGCAGACGGTCTACTCTGTTTCTGTCCAGCAGGACGGGGGCCGCAGGTTGTGCACCCCTACTATACAGAAACCCTATAGAAATGTTTTACAGCCAGCGGGAACTTCCATGTTTTTCTTTCCTGTTCAGGTCAAGTTCTGGTCGCAGCACATTTCCTTCATTCTAGTGGGCATCATCATCGTTACCTCCATCAGAGGACTTCTTATCACTCTCACCAAGGTAAGCCATGTCTGTGGACAGCACTGCTTACATACAAGATGTAGTGCCAGGTACTTGGCCAATGTATCTCCAGCCTCCTGAGACATTAGCCGGACATGTTTATATAAGAGCAGCTCACCGAGGGTATCAAGTCATGTTGGGATTAAGATGTTTCAGGTGTGAGACCCAAAGAGACTAGTGCTGCACTCTATTCTGTACAGTAGAGAAAAAAAAAATCTCTGTTGCCACCACTAGGGGGCAACCTGTGTGTTGCTGCTATTCAGGTCATCAGTGTGCACAGCTGTGTACATGTGCCACCTAGTGGTGACCGAAGGCAGCAGATGTTACATGTATGAATGTTGCTATATAAACAGTAAATAGATCTCCAGGGGCTTCTCAAAGACGGTGTATTAGGGAAATCTTCATCATCACTTCTACTGCTGGTTTCTTAGAGGAAGATTTTCCCTGACATCACACAATGGACGATGGCTGGTCAATCACACATTGGTTGATGGCGGTCTTTCTGTCATTCACGCCTGCTTAGTGGCTCGTTCTGACACTGATCCAACATTTGTTATACATTTCTGCTCCGTGAACAAAAATGCTAGTGCATGTCCTCATCATCTCCAGCCTAGACTACTGAAACATCCTCATCCTTCTGTCTCCTCTGTCAGTCCTCTCACTGGTAATCCACTGCCCAGCAAATACATATCAGAATAATGATGTCCAAGAATGTGCATAGCTTGTGTCCTCCATACATCTCTGACCTAATCTCCTGATACCTCCCCACATGTAATCTCCAGTCCACAACCTGTCCTCTCCGTACATCTCTGACCTAATCTCCTGATACCTCCCCACATGTAATCTCCAGTCCACAACCGGTCCTCTCCATACATCTCTTACCTAATCTCCTGATACCTCTCCACATGTTATCTCCACTCCACAACCTGTCCTCTCCGTACATCTCTGACCTAATCTCCTGATACCTCCCCACATGTAATCTCCAGTCCACAACCTGTCCTCCCCGTACATCTCTGACCTAATCTCCTGATACCTCTCCACATGTAATCTCCACTCCACAACCTGTCCTCTCTATACATCTCTGACCTAATCTCCTGACACCTCTCCACATGTAATCTCCAGTCCACAACCTGTCCTCTCCGTACATCTCTGACCTCATCTCCTGATACCTCCCCACATGTAATCTCCAGTCCACAACCTGTCCTCTCTGTACATCTCTGACCTAATCTCCTGATACTTCCCCACATGTAATCTCCAGTCCACAACCTGTCCTCTCCGTACATCTCTGATCTCATCTCCTGATACCTCCCCACATGTAATCTCCTGTCCACAACCTGTCCTCTCCATACATCTCTGACCTAATCTCCTGATACCTCCCCACATGTAATCTCCAGTCCACAACCTGTCCTCTCCGTACATCTCTGACCTAATCTCCTGATACCTCCCCACATGTAATCTCCACTCCACAACCTGTCCTCTCCATACATCTGTTACCTAATCTCCTGATACCTCCCCACATGTAATCTCCAGTCCACAACCTGTCCTCTCCGTACATCTCTGACCTAATCTCCTGATACATCCCCAATGTAATCTCCACTCCACAACCTGTCCTCTCCATACATCTCTGACTAATCTCCTGATACCTCCCCAATGTAATCTCCACTCCACAACCTGTCCTCTCCGTACATCTCTGACCTAATCTCCTGATACCTCTCCAGATGTAATCTCCAGTCCACAACCTGTCCCCTCCATACATCTCTGACCTAATCTCCTGATACCTCCCCACATGTAATCTCCACTCCACAACCTGTCCTCTCCGTACATCTCTGACTAATCTCCTGATACCTCTCCACATGTAATCTCTTATCCTCACAAGACCTCCTTCTTTGCTCTTGTTGACTCCTCAAACAATCATCTCTAAGATTTCTCCTGTATACCTCCCATACTCTGGAGCTCTCTACCCCAGCAGATCAGAATGTCTCCCAACATCCAAAGTTTCAAAACCAACCTGAATCTCCACCCCCCCCCTCCCCCCCCCCCCCCCCCCCACCTCTACCCTCACTTACGGTCTCCTTCTCCTGTGCATGATAACCTCTTCTGGGCAGAGTCCTCTCCCTCTGTACTAGTCTGTCTCTTTTGTAAACTCATGTTTAATTTGGGGAGATTATTTGCAGACAGACGTTTAGCACAGATTCTCATGTTTTAGATTCTGTCATTATTAATGTGAGCCGTTATTTCTTCAGTTCTTCTATGCCATCTCCAGCAGCAAATCCTCCAACGTGATTGTCCTCCTCTTGGCACAGATCATGGTGAGTAGATTATCCTTACCCCACCTACTGGCTGCATAGGAGTACTGTAACTTCCCGAAATGAAAGGGGTTTTCTGGGATTTTAGTATTGATGACCTATCCTCAGCATAGGTCATCAATATCAGATGGGCTGGGGGTCCGACACTCCCCCCCGCCGATCATCTGTTTGAAGAGAAGGCTGCACTCCGTGTGAGCGCAGCCGTTCCTTCATTGTTTACCTGCTCGCTGTCGACATCGCAGCTTGCTCCTATTCAAGTGTATACTACACCTGTCCGCCGCTGCGATGTCGACGGCGAGCAGGTAACTAAAGATAACCAGCTGATCGGCGGCGGTGGTGGGTGTCGGACCCCCACTGATATATTGATGACCTATCCTGAGGAAAGGTCATCAATATTAAAATCCTAGAAAACCACTTTAAGCATAAGTAGTTAATCTCATCCCTTGATTTATCATCTGTATAGTAGTAGTGTATAAGGAAATATTAGTACCGATCACTCATGTTGTCTATTAACCCTCTGCGGCTGTGTTATTCTGTGCGCCCCGTCGCTCAGCACCTTGATAGGTCGTGTACTTTGTCTGTGTAATCAGCTGAGTTTATGTTAATTATTGACTTTCACCACAAGTGCGGAGCAGTCAGGGATATAGTTCACTCTGCGCGCTTGTGCGTAGGTCTGCCATTGTATAAAAGGGATTCAGCGAGCCAGGTCTGATGGGTTATCCTTAAGGCCCCTTTCACGCGAGCAAGTTTTCCCGCGCGGGTGCAATGCGGGATGCGAACGCATTGCACCCGCACAGAATCCGGACCCATTCATTTCAATGGGGCTGTGTACATGAGCGTTGTTTTTCACGTATCACATGTGTGTTGCGTGAAAATCGCAGCATGCTCTATATTCTGCGTTTTTCACGCAACGCTGGCCCCATAAAAGTGAATGGGGCTGCGTGAAAAACGCATCGCATCCGCAAGCAAGTGCGGATGCGATGCATTTTTTTACTGATGGTTGCTAGGAGATGTTGTTTGTAAACAAACATTCAGTTTTTTATCACGCGCGTGAAAAACGCATCAATGTGCATTTCACCTGCGAGATAAAAACTGAACCACTGAACTGCAATTGCTTGCGAAATGGTGCGAGTTTTCCTGAACGCATCCGGATTGTTTGTGTGCATGGGGCCCTTAGGGTGTGTTAGCATTAATAGGCAGCACTGACTCTGATCAGCAGCCCCTTCACCGCAGTCAGGGACACAGCGCCATTCACGTCATTGTGGCTGTTTGTGGCACTGCAGCTCAGCCCTGTTCCAGTGAATTTGGCAGCGCTGCAGCACCCTGCACACATGGATGGGAGTTGCGCTGTTTTGCTCCTGTATCACAAAAAAAGGGAGAAATTGTGATCACAACACTGAAAGCAAGCAGAGATCTCGAAAAACGCTGATCAGTAGAAGCGCAACCTATATTAGAAAGTTGTAGATTTTTAATTAATGCCAGATGAAAGGATATTTTCTGTATGGTCGTGAAGTGTTCTCCATTTTCTTTCTGCTTCCAGGGAATGTACTTCGTCTCCTCCGTGCTCCTGATCCGGATGAGCATGCCCCTGGAGTACCGCACCATCATCACTGAGGTTCTGGGAGAACTGCAGTTCAACTTCTACCACCGCTGGTTCGACGTCATCTTTTTGGTCAGCGCCCTGTCCAGCATCCTCTTCCTGTACCTGGCACACAAGCAGGCACCAGAGAAGCACATGGCTTTATAATCCGCGCCTCAACCACAAATGATTGCGTGTCCTACCGGTGTCTCCTGGTGGTATCCTCTGCCGGTGTCTCCTCTGGTATCTCCTGGTGGTCTTTCCTAGTGATATATACTGGTGGTGTCTCCTGGTGGTATCTCCTGATGGTATACCATGGCGGTGTTTCCTGTTGGTATACCATGTCGGTGTCTCCTCTGGTATCTCCTGGTGATATATACTGGTGGTGTCTCCTGATGGTATACCATGGCGGTATCTCCTGATGGTATACCATGACGGTGTCTCCTGGTGGTATGTCCTGATGGTATACCATGGCGGTGTTTCCTGTTGGTATACCCTGCCGGTGTCTCCTCTGGTATCTCCTGGTGGTCTTTCCTGGTGATATATACTGGTGGTGTCTCCTGGTGGTTTCTCCTGATGGTATACCATGGCGGTGTTTCCTGTTGGTATACCCTGCCGGTGTCTCCTCTGGTATCTCCTGGTGATATGTACTGGTGGTGTCTCCTGTAATATCAGTCAGTATCTCAGCCTGGTCTGGAGGATACATCCATTGCACAGGATCTGGGCTTATCGACTTATCTGACTTCGGGAAGTACCACACCAAACCTCTGATTTGAGACAACTGACCAGGGGCTTCCCCCACCACTACCACAACCCGAATTTAAGGCCATTTATACTGCAGCCACAGATGAAGCGTAATAATATTATGAAGAAATTCTCTATGATTTAAATTCACCTTTTTTGAGCACCTTCACCAATTGCACTGCAGGTCTCCATGATCTGAGAGGAGCCTATAGCTCTGGTCATCTTGAACTGCTGGAACTGAACGGCAGAGCTACAGTGAAGACTGACACACAGGAAAAAGGAAGTGGGGGTGATGTTTACCTTGTAAACCCTGTGGTTACTGTAATGGCCGGCATTGGCCCTTGTCGTTCATGTAGGAGCCCGAGATGACAGTTGATTAAAGAACAATTCACCATAAATAAAAAATAAAAAAAGAATGTAAATATAAGGAATACAACCGCTTGCTTTACTGTCAGCAACATAAGCGTGTAGCAAGGCCAATTAGATTATTCAGGAGCCTGGGAAAGCTGGGTGACAGCATCCGTTAGAGCTGTAATGGCGGCCATATGTGTCGGCACCCAGCTTTCCCTGAAATGGATTCAGCTGAAGGTGAATTTATTAATTTCGCTTGGTGGTAAGATCTTACTGTTACCTCTTTAATCAGGCGCTGGCTTACTTGAATATTTTTTTTACATAATTGTCTTTTGATTTCAAAACTGAAATGAAGATGAAGCCGTAAGACACCCGCGACTCCATCTCCCTTTCGACTCAGTCAGGAGCGGGGAGTAACCGTTACCAGACGCCTCTTCTCTCCATCAGCTGATTTTCTCTTGGACGAAGTTCTGTATAGAGTTTGATTCCATTAGTCCTATATAAATGTGTACGTCCTAGGGTAAATGGATAAACTTGTCGCACTCCAGGTGGGTCTGTTCGCCCCAGGGCGTACACATTTATATATGGTTATATCCTAGTCACGCTGGAGGGTCAATGTCTCTAACATACAGGGAGTGCAGAATTATTAGGCAAGTTGTATTTTTGAGGATTAATTTTATTATTGAACAACAACCATGTTCTCAATGAACCCAAAAAACTTATTAATATCAAAGCTGAATATTTTTGGAAGTAGTTTTTAGTTTGTTTTTAGTTTTAGCTATTTTAGGGGGATATCTGTGTGTGCAGGTGACTATTACTGTGCATAATTATTAGGCAACTTAACAAAAAACAAATATATACCCATTTCAATTATTTATTTTTACCAGTGAAACCAATATAACATCTCAACATTCACAAATATACATTTCTGACATTCAAAAACAAAACAAAAACAAATCAGTGACCAATATAGCCACCTTTCTTTGCAAGGACAGTCAAAAGCCTGCCATCCATGGATTCTGTCAGTGTTTTGATCTGTTCACCATCAACATTGCGTGCAGCAGCAGCAACCACAGCCTCCCAGACACTGTTCAGAGAGGTGTACTGTTTTCCCTCCTTGTAAATCTCACATTTGATGATGGACCACAGGTTCTCAATGGGGTTCAGATCAGGTGAACAAGGAGGCCATGTCATTAGATTTTCTTCTTTTATACCCTTTCTTGCCAGCCACGCTGTGGAGTACTTGGACGCGTGTGATGGAGCATTGTCCTGCATGAAAATCATGTTTTTCTTGAAGGATGCAGACTTCTTCCTGTACCACTGCTTGAAGAAGGTGTCTTCCAGAAACTGGCAGCAGGACTGGGAGTTGAGCTTGACTCCATCCTCAACCCGAAAAGGCCCCACAAGCTCATCTTTGATGATACCAGCCCAAACCAGTACTCCACCTCCACCTTGCTGGCGTCTGAGTCGGACTGGAGCTCTCTGCCCTTTACCAATCCAGCCACGGGCCCATCCATCTGGCCCATCAAGACTCACTCTCATTTCATCAGTCCATAAAACCAGTCTTGAGATATTTCTTGGCCCAGTCTTGACATTTCAGCTTGTGTGTCTTGTTCAGTGGTGGTTGTCTTTCAGCCTTTCTTACTTCTTGACTTTTCTCAGTTCATGGGCAGTTATTTTGCGCCTTGGTTTTTCCACACACTTCTTGCGACCCTGTTAACTATTTTGAATGAAACGCTTGATTGTTCGATGATCACGCTTCAGAAGCTTTGCAATTTTAAGAGTGCTGCATCCCTCTGCAAGATATCTCACTATTTTTGACTTTTCTGAGCCTGTCAAGTCCTTCTTTTGACCCATTTTACCAAAGGAAAGGAAGTTGCCTAATAATTATGCACACCTGATATAGGGTGTTGATGTCATTAGACCACACCCCTTCTCATTACAGAGATGCACATCACCTAATATGCTTAATTGGTAGTAGGCTTTCGAGCCTATACAGCTTGGAGTAAGACAACATGCATAAAGAGGATGATGTGGTCAAAATACTCATTTGCCTAATAATTCTGCACTCCCTGTATTATCTCTTTTTGGATTTTCAAATAAACCGATTGGACTCATTTTCCAATAATATGGAAGGATTTCTTTCCCCCAAAAAAAAATCCATGTGGATCATGTGGATACTGAAGCAGCGCAGGTCTTCTCCAATGTAAAAAATATTCAGTTCTGCTTTTAGAGAATTACAAATAAACAATATACAAGAGCCTGGTGGGAAGTGGCCGGCTCGGAGACACATCTACAGCAGAGCATTGTCTATAGAGGATTACAGATTCCTCTTAAAGGGTTTTCAGAGGTTTTAGTATGATGACTTATCCCCGGTGGGGACCCGCGATCAGCTGTTCGAGAAGGCGCCATCCCTTCTGCGAGCACCATGGCCTTCTCTCTGCTCACCAAGCACAGCGCTGTACATTGTTTAGCGGTCGTGCTTGGTATCGCGCTCAGCCCCATTTACTGGGCCATGTGACTGATGAACGTGGCATCGCATGGCCTACGAAAAGCTGAGAGAAGGCCACGGCGCTCACAGGAGACCCCGTGCCTTCTCAAACAGCTGAGCGGCGGGTGTCGGACCCCCACCAGCCAGATACTGATGAACTATCCAGAGCATAGGTCATCAGTATTAAGATCTCAGAAAACCCCTTTAAACCAAACGCTCATCCACCGGATCCAGACTTTATCCAAGGTTGGAAACGGCTATTAACATAGTGCTCACTAAGACTTATTAACTGCGTACTGGAACGCGAAAAACTAAAACCTACAACCACAACAAGAGAAGGAGGCAGTCTATAGCCGCCCCGAATGTATTACTCCAGTCAAAATTTCCGAAAGATATAGAAACCTGTTGATTTGAGTCAAATCGGAGCGGAATAAAGGAAGTTGGAGACGGAATAACATCAGGGAGGAGATTCATTTATGTGTTCCGTTCCTGTGAAAAGCGTCTGATTTGGATCACAAGAACTTTGCCTGTTTCCTACAGCACGGATCCGGTAATGTCTTTTATTTGATAGAAACCTTAACTTGTGATATTAAAGATAAAAAAACATCGCACATATTTGAGAGACTGCAGGGATTTTGAAGCTGGACCGGTTTACAACTGGAGAACGCAACACACCAGGTGCCCCAGAGCATACACATTTATATATGGTTATATCCTAGACACGCTGGAGGGTCGGTTTCACTGTAATATTATTTCATTTATCTGGTGCACAGAGGTTTTCAAACTGCGCTAGTCCAGCATACTGAAATAGTCGGAAATCACCTGATAATCTGTGGATAGAGCCGGACTCTGAATATTTACGTAGGTTGGAGGGCGCCTGCGTGTCTGAGCCATTACTGCCAATGAGTGAGGTAAGTGTGACTTTATTAGAGACGCCTGCCCTTACATGAAAGGGTCTTCTCTGAATGGAATTTAATACATGGCCCCAACGTTCAACATAAAACCAAGTGAGCAAGTTTTCCGTGGATAATTTTCCAACATACAGTGGGAAAATTGAACGATCAGAGTGACTAGCTAGACCAGTTTAAAACTGCCAACCCATGTGCAACATGTCAAGAATGGAGCGATTGAGCGAACAGGCACTTTGTTGACGTAAACAACCCGTCGGCAAAACGGGTCAGAGAAGGATGTCTAGAGTCATGGATTGGTTCCAGGAGCATGACAGAGAAGTTTATTGACTTCCTTGGCCTTCAGAGTCCTCGGATCTTAGTCTTATCGAGCAGGGTTCCTCAACTCCATTCCTCAGAGCAGCTGTGGGGAAAATGTTTGACTCTCAGCTTCCTCTGGTGATCGACCACTGAATTTTTTTCAGTAATTAATAAAGTATGAATGTATCAGAGCTTAATTTGTAATATAAAGGAGAAAACGGGGTCAGGGTTGGGCTGAATGACAAGTTAAAGGCTATGTACACCTTCGGGGACAATTATTATTATTTTTTTTTTAGGATTGCATTTTACTCATTTTGGGCTAAAAATAAGGCTGAGTTCACACTTCAGTTATTTGATCAGTTATTGTCATCAGTTATTGTGAACCAAAACCAGGTGTGGGTCAAAAACACAGAACAGGTGCAGATCTTTCAATTATATGTTATCTCTGAATAGGCTTCACTACCGGTTTTGGATCACAATAACTGATGGAAATAACTGACCAACTAACTGGTGTGAACGCAGCCTAATTTTTTTCAGTTGGTCTTTATTAAAAATATTGAGCAGTTCTGTCACTAAGCTGTGTGACTGGTACTTTCACTTTATTTCATCTAATCACCCCTATCTCTAAGTTACTAAGAGGTCATAAACACTTATTTAAGCCACATTCCTATTAACTCTCAATTCTCATCTTACTGATGAGTGTTTATAATGTCAGAGATAAGGAGCCTGCCAGCTCCCTGCATGACGGAGCAGAGAGAAAATACAGGTCCTGCTAGTAGATAAACTCAAAGCTGCGCAGGGAAAGCGGCTCATCATTTACAAAGACCAATTATATTTTTTTTAGCTCAAATTGAATACAATGCAATAATAATAAATAATTGCCACCAAAGGTGCTAGCCACCTGACACGCGTGTCCAAGCATTGCACTTTACAGGGATTTCCCACTTTAACAGTGCTCTTAATCCCTTTATTGGGACAACAAACAGTCCTCGGCTATTGTGCTTTCATGTATTGGAGTGAGCCACACGACCTGTCTGTGGCTGAGAGTTTGTATCTGGAATCGTTCATCCATGTTCACACAAAACAGATATACCTCAGATTTTACACACTGATTTCACAGTGATAATCTGCAGAAAACTACAGTTTGATGCAGCTGAACTCAGTTTTCACAACATTCACACGTGGCAAAAGTCTGTGATTGTAGGACTTGCTGGAAAAAGCGGGATTTTGCCCTTGCCGTGATGTGACACAATAAAACCTCCCTGTGTGTACATAGCCTTTATCCAGTACTTAATAGCCCAGGTAAACCTACTGTAGATCAGCCATATAACATAAAACTACTGACTGGTGAAATGAATTGCACTGATTATCTTGTGACAATAGCGCTTGTCGGGGGTGGGATATATTTGGCAGCAAGTGCCAACAGTCCATTCTTAAAGAAGTTGTCCAGATTCAGAGCTTAACTCGGACATATCCACATTTTCACAAATTTCGCAAAGGGCTGGATCTCAAAAATAAGCCTTTGCCCTGTGCGATTTAGTGCAGAGCAAGTTCATGCTCCGATGCTCATATTAGGCTGCTGCCTGGGTTAAAATATGGGTATGTCTGGGTTCAGCTCTGAACCCGGACAGCCCCTTTAAATTTGATGTGTTGGAAGGAGGAATAATGGGAAAGTGTAAGGATATGAGCGACTCTGACAAGGGCCAAACTGTGATGTATTGACGACTGGGTCTGTGCATCTACAAAAACAGCAGGTCTTGTGGGGTGTTCCCTGTATACTGTATATTGGTTAGTATCTACCAAAAGTGGCCCAAACATGGGCATCCAAGACCTATTGATGTTTGAGAGGAGTGAAGGTTAGCCCGTCTGGTCCATTCTGACAGAAGAGCTACTGTAGAGCAAATTACTAAAGTGAACGGGGCTGAGCCGCACCCTGGTCAGTAGTAATACATTGCAGTCACTGGGCCTGAAGGAAACCGCAAGAAGGCCACTGCGAAGGCCCACCGATCAGATACTGATGACCTATCCAGAGGGTCCAATCTTCCAAATACTATTTATAATACTGTTGTCATGTAATGGGCAGGGGGACCTTTAGTAGCAATGGCTACTTCTGCACCCTCTAAGGCTATGCCTTTGTTTAAATGGGTTGATAAATTAATCTCTAAAGCGTCTTCTTTTACCCATATGGAATTTCCTTCCATCATAAGAGAGTCCACCCATCGTATTGTCCACCTATGTGTCATCCCTCTTTCATTGGTGACCCCAGTTTTCCCTCCATGCCAGGCATGGACTTCTGTGAAGACCGCACAAAACAGCTCCTTATATCTCAGCCTCCTGGCCTCTTCGATGAGACATGACATCTTTTTATCCAACTATCCTTTCTAAAAACCATAACAAGGACACAAATGTGCAGTCGGAATCACCAATACACTTTATTAACAACTTTTTACCGAGGTCAGAAGTTTCAGCTCGGTTCAGCATGATTCCATTGCCAACACGCACGCAACTTGAGCAATCTCTACTTTCCGAGCCTCGAAGATACAAAACAAGTCGTAAAAGTTAAATATTTCACTGTTGCAATGCTCCCGAGATTAATTATTACCAGACGACCATAAATAATCAACCCAAGACTGAGGAATTATAATATAACCAACTCTCTCGCCCCCGGGATAGGACCTTGGATCTTCTATTAGGGGTAGGATAGCTTTAGTCAGAGAGTATCATTGACTGAGCTGGAATTGAAGAACAGCCCGGTTTCTCCAGTGTATTTAATGTTTGGCCAAGGTGAGACCTCTTCTGGTCTTGGTGTCTACAGAGCTGTGTCATCATCGTCTTTTGGAGGCTTTTCTGCTGGAGTTTTAGTTTCCTGAAAAATAAAACCGTACAAATGAATTGATTTGCACTAAGATATAAAACAAGTGATAAATCGGAAGTACATTTAGTATTATGCATCCCTCTAATGTGCTAATGTTGAGCAACTCTCCCAATGTCTTTCTTATCTTAGCCTGGTCTGGAGTTGCATTTGGCGATGCAAGATTTTTAAATAGGAGTTTCCAGGGAACTGGGACAGAAAAAGTCTCCTTTTATACGGACTTTGCCAAGCATTACATGGTGTTGTTTAGAGGATGAGTATGATGATAGCAGTCCTGGTAGTCTACAGTATGCAATGAGTTAATGCCTGCTATCTCTGGAGGCCTAAGATGACTTTTCTCTACATTATGCCTTATGGTTTGATAGCTAATATCCCTGGAGGTCTGCAGTGGTTATCGGTTAACAATGTAGCTAATATCCCTGGTGTTATAGGGTCCTATGCTTTACTAGCTAGTAACCATGGAGGGCTAAAGTGATTATGGGTTAATACTGTAATTAATATCACTGGAGCTCTAGGGTGGCTATGGGTTAATATCTAATATTCCTGATGGTCTAGAGTGGTTATGGTTAATACTGTAGTTAACATTCCTGGAGGTCTAGAGTGGTGAGGGGTTAATAGCCAATATCTCTGAAGGTCTAGAGTGGTTAGGGGTTAATAGCCAATATTGCTGGAGGTCTAGAGTGGTTATTGGTTGATAGCTAATATCGCTGGAGATCTAGAGTGGTAAGGGGTTAATAGCCAATATCTCTGAAGGTTTAAGGTGGTTACGGGTTGATAGCTAATATCGCTGGAGATCTAAAGTGGTTATGGGTTAATACATAATATCCTTGGAGGTCTTAGGGTGGTTATGGGTTGATAGCTAATATCCCTGATAATATGATATGGCTAGGTTTTTAATTTGACAATATGGAGCACATGTTTTGTTATTATAATATGGCTTATGGTGGCGAAGAAGGTATTCATGGTGGAAAATGTGCCTATAATTTAATTTTGTGTAATGTAA
The DNA here is from genome assembly GCF_905171765.1 of Bufo bufo. NCBI lineage: Eukaryota > Metazoa > Chordata > Amphibia > Anura > Bufonidae > Bufo > Bufo bufo. The sequence goes on along the minus strand of NC_053391.1, from coordinate 30,552,043 downwards.
TCTAAATAGGTCTTGACGTTTTGTCCATAGCTATTGAAGCTCGATCCTGATACTGAGGTCCACTTTTCTTGACACTGCCATAACGAATGTGAGCGAATTCTGCCTACCTGCTGCGACCACTGGAGGGAGCTCCTGCACAGGCGTTGACATACAAAAGCTTAAAGAGTAACTAGACCTTTATCTAAACCTTTAATATGTGGTCCCTAATGCCCTAATAAAACTCTGTTCTCTGTACACCGCTGACAGTTCAGTGATTTATGGAGTACATTTTATCAATGGGCAGCAGCAGCGATGTGAGTACGGGCAAGAGCGCATATTGCTGCTCCTGCCCGTGCCCCCCAGACGATTACTAACTCCTACCCTGTACCCATGTACTATGCCAGGATGAGCTGAGCAGAGCGAGCTCCTGCTTCTGCCTGCTTCGCTCAGTTAATCCTGGTATATATATATATATATATAAAACTTACAGATTTTGGCTTCTTTGTAGTGTGATCTGTTTTTGGGGATATTTGTATTGTTGGGTTATCACAATTTTTTTTCCTGCAGATTGTATTTTTTTTTGTGATCTCTTCCCCTGAAATTCACCTTCTGTGTTGTAATGGGGAGGGAAGGGGATCTTCCTCCACCATACTGGTCTACCAGATACCAACAGTGGTACCAAAAAGAAGCGGTCAAAAAGTGACCAGTAACCAGTAAATGACCTGTGGGGTTAACCTGTCTTGTGGGTAAACAGTTTTAAGATTTTCTAAGAGATGCTATCGTGGGTGAAAATAAGCAAATAACGCCATATCAGCATGGCTTCGTGAGGGATCGGTCATGCCAAACTAAAGTAATCAGTTTCTATGAGGAGGTAAGTTCTAGACTTGACAGCGGCGAATCAATGGATGTCGTATATCTGGACTTCTCCAAAGCATTTGACACTATACCGCATGAAGTCTTTCTCTTCATATCCCAACTGCCATACACACAGTCACATGTCCCTTATCAGCCAATAGAAGCTCGCAGGCCCTTAGTTTCCACATACACACAGTTTTACTCCAGGTTTCCATAACAACCCAACCATTTTCTTCACTGCTGTAGGTCAGCTTTAGGCTCGGGCTGCACGACACATACGGCACTGCGACATTGATGTCGCACGACAATTTTTATAATGATAGTTTATGGTGTCGCACTGCGACATGTGACAGACTGCGACGCGACAGTTGGATGTATTTTTTGCAACTGTTGTGTCACAGTCACAGCATGTCACATGTCGCAGTGCGACTCCATAGCCTATTATAAAGATTGTTGAGACAAAATATTGCGCGACACATGTCGTGTAACCCTAGCATTAAAGGGGTAGGGTATTGTGGAGGTCACTGTTAAGGGGGCAGTGTTAGGAGTTATACATGTTAACATGTTTACTGCCCCCTGCAGGCTATATAGATATGACAGTTTATAACCTTTGTCATATTGTTTGTGTCTGAATAAAGTTTGTTGAATTACCTCACATCGCCTCAGGAAAGATGGTGTCAGAAGTGGAGAGGGCTTTGGTGTTTTAGAAACCACTAAAGTCCTAATATCAGAATAAAAGATTAGCAAGAATAGTTTCTCTGGTAATTTATTAATAAGAGACAGAAAATGGCTGCAAACAACTTCCCTGTGCCGTCTCCCATGGACTGTAAAGGGGACCTGGCAGTTAACTGGACATATTTCAAATGCCAGTGGGAAGATTATGAGGTGGCAACTGAACTTGATAAGAAAGACCCCAAGGTAAGGACAGCGACACTGCGCTCAGTGATGGGGAGAGACGGTCTGCGTAAAGGTAAGGCTAGCGACACTGCGCTCAGTGATGGGGAGAGACGGTCTGCGTAAAGGTAAGGACAGCGACACTGCGCTCAGTGATGGGGAGAGACGGTCTGCGTATTTATCAGCACCTCTCACTCTCTGATGCCGACAAGCAGGACATAGAGAAAACTCTGGATGCATTACAGAGCCATTTTATGCCTTCACGTAACATCATTTATGAGAGGTACATATTCAATACCACAAACCAAGGCCCATTGGAAACTATAGATCAGTATGTGACTAGACTGAGGCAGCTCGCCGCTACATGTGAGTTTGGAGTATTACATGATGAACTTATCAGAGACAGAATAGTTCTGGGATCAAAATTAATGCTAGAAAGAGAATGCTCAGAGTACCAGACCTGAACCTACAGAGAGCCATTGATATGTGTAGAAGCCATGAACTTACAGAAATGCAAATACAAGCAATGCAAGAAAGCAAAAGTGAAACTGAAGCTGTACATTGTACTGCTAAAACATATAAAAAGCCCATGAAAGAAAGCAAAGTAAAAACAATCAGATGTAGATACTGTGGAAACAACCACCCCTGGGGGAGAGACCACTGTCCTGCATATGGAGAAACCTGCAGTAAATGCAAAAAGCAAAACCATTTTTCTAGAGTCTGCAGGCAGAAAGCAAATGGCAGAATACATATGGCTGCACAGATCAAGAGCAGCAGCTCAGAAGAATCCGTATTCACTATTATTCATCAAATAGGAGCAGTAAGCAGTCCAGGATCACAGTGGTTTGTACCACTAGAACTCAGCACTGACAGAGAAGCAGGGGAAAGGTTACACTGTCAGTTAGACTGTGGGGCCACCTGCAACCTTATGACATACAAAGACTATTGCAAAATTGTTAAAGAAGGAAAGCCAACATTACAGAAGAGTAATGTCAAATTAAAATGGTACAATGATACCTATATGATACCTATGGGCCAATGTAATCTAAATTGTACATATAAAGATAAAACATATCCACTGCAATTCCAAGTTGTCCAAGGTAAACACAAACCACTTCTCTCAGCAGAAACATGTCAGAAAATGGGCCTCCTTACCCTGAATGTAGAACATAATGTATTATTACACGATGACCAGCAAACAACTACAACTTCACCCTTTTCTTATGAAATGATCACAACTGAATATAGAGACATTTTCAAAGGACTAGGGTGTCTACCTGGAGAGTATCACCTAGAAATAGATAAAGCAAAACCTCCTGTTCAACACCAACCACGTAGAGTGCCGGCTCCACTTAAAGCAGACTTAAAGGCGAAAATAGAGAGATTAGAGACACTGGGAGTGATAAAAAAGGTCATAGAACCTACGACATGGATAAGTAGTATGGTTGCTGTTAAGCTGCGAATATGCATTGATCCCAAAGACTTAAATAAAGCACTAAAACGCTCACATTATCCAATGTCCACTATAGAGGAAATCCTACCAAGTTTAACAAATGCAAAAGTATTTTCTGTCTTAGATGCTAAGGATGGCTTCTGGCAAGTAAAACTGGACACTAAAAGCAGTTATCTCACTACATTCTGGACTCCCTTTGGGCGTTACCAATGGCTACGCATGCCTTTTGGGATTGCTACTGCACCAGAAGAATATCAACGTAGACAACATGAAGCAGTAGAAGACCTGCCCGGAGTGGAAGTTATGATAGATGATATATTGGTGTATGGCTGTGGTGACACTACAGAGGAGGCCACAAAGGATCATGACAAGAATTTGATTGGACTCTTAGAGAGAGCACGAAAGCTGAACCTAAAATTCAATAAAAAAGAAGCTGAGATTGAGGCTATCTTCGGTACCATACATGGGACATTTACTCACAGCAGAAGGCCTACGTCCTGATCCAGAAAAAGTCAGAGCAATTTTAGAGGTACCAAAGCCTGACAATGTACAAGCAGTTCAGAGACTGCTAGGGTTTGTAAACTACCTTTCAAAATTCTTACCACATCTTTCGGATGTATGTGAACCACTACGCAGACTGACAGACAAAGACAGCTTGTGGGCCTGGCAATCCAGTCATGATGAAGCCCTCAAGCAAATAAAAGATATTGTTACTAATCATCCAGTTTTGAGATACTACAAAGTCAATGAAGAAGTAACAGTCCAATGTGATGCCAGTGAAAAAGGTCTTGGAGCAACACTTTTGCAAGGAGGTCAGCCAGTGACATTTGCATCACGTACACTGTCTTCAACAGAACAAAGATATGCCCAGATTGAAAATGAATGACTTGCCATTGTATATGCATGCCAGAAGTTTAATCAGTACTTACATGGAAAAAATATTATTAACATTGAGACTGATCATAAGCCTCTAGAGAGCATTTTTTAAAAACCTCTCCTAGTAGCACCAAAACGTCTACAGCGCATGATGCTACAGTTTCAAAAATACAACCTTAATGTGGTTTACAAAAAAGGATCAGAAATGTATATTGCAGACTTCTTATCAAGAGCAGCATTACCTCACAAAACAATGGACAAGGACACCCCAGATTATGAGATTTTCTTGATGCAATCAGAGGATGCCTTTTCTAAGGAACTGGAAGAGATAAACTTTGCAGAATATCTAAGAGTGTCTGATTTGCGCGTACAACAAATTCAGAAGTTCACAGAACAAGATGAAGTCTTGCAAGCATTAAAAACTACTGTTCTTACAGGATGGCCAGACCAAAAAGAAAAAATACTGATTTGTATCAGGGACTACTGGGGCTTTAGAGATGAGATAAGCATACAAAATGGAATTCTGTATAAAGGACACAGAGTCATCATACCAAAAAACATGCGCCCAGAAATGATAGCGAGGACTCATTCTAGCCACTTAGGAATAGAAGCATGCCTTCGCAAGGCCAAGGATGTCATCTTTTGGCCACACATGGGCCCAGAGATTATAGAGGCAATAAAGAACTGTAATACTTGCAATGAGTATATGCGTAAACAAACAAAAGAACCTCTGATGACTCACAAATTGCCCACTCTACCCTGGAGCAAACTAGGCATGGACTTATTTTCCTTAACAGGACAAGATTACCTAATAATTGTTGATTATTATTCAGATTTCTGGGAAATTGATTTAGTTTCTGATACCACCTCTAAAACAATTATAGATTGTTGCAAAGCACATTTTAGCAGACATGGAATCCCTGATTCTGTAATTACAGATAACGGACCACAGTTTGTCAGCTCAGAGTTTGCACGATTTTGTAGAGAGTGGGAATTTGAACATCTTACATCATCCCCATATCACAGTCAGTCCAACGGTAAAGCTGAAGCTACTGTAAAAATAGCAAAAACACTCATAAAGAAAGCTAAACGAGATGACAAGGATATCTCGAAAGCGGTTCTTGACTGGAGAAATACCCCATCAGAAGGCACCAGCAGTAGTCCTGTACAACGGCTAATGTCAAGAAGGACCAGGACTTTACTTCCGACTGCTCAGAAACTGCTGTTTCCAAAGGTTATAAAAGGAAAGACGCAAAAAAGCAAAGGCATATTATGATAAAGGAGCCAAGGAACTTCCTGAACTAAGCATTGGTCAGCCAGTGCGAATACAACCATCGCCGTCGTCAACAGATGAAATTTGGCGACAAGGTATTTGTTTGGGGAAAGTTGCTCCACGATCTTATAAAGTGGAAGCAAATGGACAGTTGTACAGAAGGAATAGGAAGTTTCTGAGGACTGCAGATGACAAATCTGACATTGAAATAAGTGAAGTGATTACACCAGGTACATCTCCAGATGAGACAACTCCCGAAGAAACAGGGATGGATGATCATATGCAACAATGTGAAGCTCCTGCCACACCAAGACGTACTAGAACTAGGGTTATTAGAACACCAACAAGATATAAGGATTTTGTATGCTAGATACATTATAAAAAACATTGTCACCTTTGGAATGTATTGTGGTATCCAATCATCTTATGTTATATATTACTTGATTTCACAAGAAAGGTAGGATGTTAGGAGTTATACATGTTAACATGTTTACTGCCACCTGTAGGCTATATAGATATGACAGTTTTTAACCTTTGTCATATTGTTTGTGTCTGAATAAAGTTTGTTGAATTACCTCACATCGCCTCAGGAAACAGCGAAGTAATAACTTCGGCTCATCTGAGCCAATACATTCTAATACTGTACGGAGCACTCGTCCGTACAGTATTCAAACAAAGTTTTTTGCGAATCGACTTCGGATGTTTCATCTGAAGTCGATTCTCTCATCCCTACTCTCTACAGTAGGAGTAGTCACGCTACAGAATCTCTTCTGTAAGAACAGTCATACTATAGAGATCCATATTGTAAGAGTGGTCACACTATGGAGGTCTTTACTGTAAGAGCAGTCACACTATGGAGTCTTTAATGTAAGAGCAGTCATACTATGGAGCTCTCTACTGTAAGAGCAGTCACACTATGGAGTCTCACCTGTAAGAGCAGTCACACTATGGAGTCTCCCCTGAAAGAGTAGTCACATTATGGAGTATCCCCTGTAAGAGCAGTCACACTATGGAGTAGCCACTGTAAGAGTAGTTAAACTATGGAGTCTCTCTATACAACTATAATTCCTCTGGATCAAGGTTGGAAGACATTAGGCTCATCTAGATAGCCTATATTACTATTTTAATGTTGTATCTCACCTTTTCCACGGGTTCTGGAACCGATCTTGCTTTGCTTGGTGGAGTTTTCTGGTCAGAGTTTGCAGTAGGACTTTTTGTTTCAGATACAGGCTCAGTTTTATTAGGTGGAGTTTTCTGGTCGGAGCTTACAGGAGGAGGACTTTTTGTTTCAGATACTGGCTCAGTTTTATTAGGTGGAGTTTTCTGGTCGGAGCTTACAGGAGGAGGACTTTTTGTTTCAGATACAGGCTCAGCTTTGTTAGGTGGATTTTTCGGGTCGGAGCTTACAGGAGGAGGACTTTTTATTTCAGATACAGGCTCAGCTTTGTTAGGTGGATTTTTCTGGTCGGAGCTTACAGGAGGAGGACTTTTTGTTTCAGATACTGGCTCAGCTTTGTTAGGTGGATTTTTCTGGTCAGAGCTTACAGGAGGAGGACTTTTTGTTTCAGATACCAGCTCAGTTTTGTCAGGTGAATTTTTCTGGTCGGAGCTAGAAGGAGGACTCTTTGTTTCAGGTAGAGGGTCAGCCATCGATGATGTAATTTGTATTTTTTGTGCTTTAAAATGCTCATAACCCTCTTGTGAAACCACCAGTACTGTAATGCTTCCTCCTGCTTCTTTGATCTTCATCACAACATTTTCATACCCCTCCTTCTCCACGTTGACACCATTGACCTCCACCAAGAAGTCATCTTCTTTTATTCCAGCCACATCTGCAGGCCCACCCTTATTAACCTTTAAATAAAACCAAAATGGGTTCATTAAATTCATAATATGAGGGACATCCATCTAGAATGCCAACTAAGTAAGAATGAGCAAATCAATTCCAAATGAGCCAAATTCGTTATGAATTTCACAAAAATGTGTCTGGCAAATGAAACCAAAAATGTTCTGATTCCCTTCAGACGAATTGCGTAAAGCGACGGCCAGTGCCCTTTTACTGTCCATATTGGCGGGCAAAACCACAAGGGAGTAAAAAAGAAGGATGGTCACGGGACACTGGGAGGAAGTGGGAGGAGGGCTTGTCCTGATTGGCTCAGAGGCTGACAGACAGCCTAGATCAGCCAAGCAGGGGGGCAGCAGAAAGGGAGGTGCCTGTGCAGAACGAGCAGAATGCCATTCTGCATTGTACTTGTGACCTGGAAGGATGTTGTGCTGTGTCTCTGTTGCTACAAGAGTTTGCAGACATAACCCACTGATATACTGTAATAGGGACACTATAAGAAAATTATAGGGAAAGAATAGGAGATAAATTTGGGAATTAAGGGTCTATTAAGGGGTGAGTCTGACACCATGCCTTGGAGCCAGGGGTCACAGCATTCCCCCTGCTCCCCCTCCTTGCAACTCCAGGGAAGCCTTTCAGTTGCATCCTCTCTGTCATCACTGCCCCCTCCTAGTGGGGTGCTTTATTTTCATCAAAAATCTTTAGAGCCCCAGGAGACTAGAGGGTGTTACATGCCAATTTTCTGGGCAATTGGAACAACTTAAATTGGTGTAGAATCGATTCAGGTATGAATAAAACATTTTACAAAATTTGCCAAATCGGACATGAAACACATTTTAAGTTATTTGTGCATATCTAAAACAAACCCTAAGTAACCTAATAACGTAATAACTCCCTGTCCCAAATTGGATATCATCTTGACCAAGTAACTCATCGTTATTTACTCATCATCACCTAACTCATCGTTGATCAAGAAACAGTGGCTGGAGATGCAGCACTATGCTCAAATGAACAAGGGCGGAGTTCTGTCTGGTAGAAGCAGTAATGTTTTTGTATTAGCTGCAGTTGAGCGTTTACAGCCAAGAATGCAGAGACTGTTGTCCATCTGAGCATTCAAAAATTGGATAAGAAAATGGACAAGTTTTCCTAGACTTTGTGAAAGACATGCTAAGGCTACAAGATATCTGATTTACCAAACTGTCATGGACATGGAGTGAGAGGTTTCTGGCAAAAAACAAATGGCCACTAATGTAAAAATAGATGACCAACCTGGGAGAAGTTGTTTCCTTTAAACCACTGATCCTTCCCAATAGGTTAGCAATGAAACCCAAAATCATCACATAAGCTTAACTTCATGTTTCCACCACCAGTAAGGCTCTATAGTCCTACCTGTGAGAAAACATCTTCTACAGTTCACGCACCTGCTTAATAAATTGTCCGGGGACATCTTTGATAGCATTCAGGTTAAAACCAAAACCTGAGCTGCCCTTTGTCAATTTACATAGTCTGGGCTTGTGTTTTGGGTCAAGAGAAGAGATGGTGGCTGCAGGTTGAGTAGTGGTTGGCTTGGCAGGTTGTGCTTCTGTTGGTTTTGCCTCTGGAGCAGGAGATGGCTTTACCGGTTGAGTTTCTGTTGGTTTTTGAGCCTTTGAAGCTTTCAGGTACAGAAATGGAGATATTCCAGCCTGGAACCACAAATTCAGAACATTACACATGATCACTGGAATCAGTTATGGCATGTTAATTTTACCTGGATTAGAATACGCTTTATAGCCATCCTGGTAGTGTATCCACCTCTTCTATACTGGGCATTTACCTTGGAATAGATTTCATCTGTCACTTTGTTTGAGATCAGTAGGCTGGTCTTGTTGTTCCCCTTCTGGATGGCTTCCGCCACCTGTTCATGCTCAAAGCTCTCCACAGATTCTCCATTTACAGCAACAATGCGGTCATAGTCTTTGAGGCCAGCCTTGTATGCTGAGCTTTTCTGATCAATATCCACAATGAAGTGACCTACAAGGAACATAGTAGTCATGATATAGCATGCTACACACCTTCTTTTATATGCAGTGCCTTGAAAAAGTATTCATACCCCTTGAACTTTTCCACATTTTTTCACTTTACACCCACAAACTTAAATTTATTTTATTGTTGTTGTTTTTTGTGATAGACCAACACAAAGTAGCAAGTATGTGTGAAGTGAAAAGAAAATGATACATGGTTTTCAAAATTTTTAATAAATGAAAATCTGGAAAGTGTGGCTCGCATTTGCATTCAGCCCCCTGTACTCTGATACCCCTAACTAAAATCCAGTGTGAATAATTGCCTTCAGAAGTCACCTAATTAGTAAATAGAGTCCACCTGTGTGTAATTTATTCTCAGTATACCTACAGCTGTTCTGTGAAGGCCTCAGAGATTTGATAGTGAATAGTGTTGAGCGAGCATGCTCGGCCGAACACCAGTTCGGCTCGAGCATCTCGATGCTCGGCACATCATGGAGTTCGGACGAACACCGCGTGTGCTCGAGTCAGTGTATTTAAATCTAATTTAGCCTCTATTTCTATGCAGAAGATTGCTGTCCAGTGAGGGAATCCCTCAGTGTGAGTCCGCAGCTTAGGAGTCCCTGCTCTGACTCCATATATAGCTATGTCCATAGGAGTCCATGCTCTGACTCCATATATAGCTATGTCCATATATGGAGTCAGTGCTTGGGGACACCCCAGTGTATTTAAATCTAATTTAGCCTGTATTTCAGAAAGGTTTCTGTCGTGATTCAAACTCACAACCTTCTGCATTAGAGGCAAGGCACTTAACCACTCAGCTATAATAGCTGCATAGCCAGTTACTTAAAAAGGAAAAATAAATATGAGACTTCTACTGTACTGTACTTCTACTGAGACCTATACAGTAGAAGTCTCATATATATATATATATATATATATATTTTTATTTTTTTATTTTTTATTTTTAATGTGACTGGCTATGCAGCTATCTAGTCTAGTGGTTAAAGTTCTGGGCCATGATGCAGAAGCTGTGAGTTCAATACATCTGATATATATGAATACAGAATATGTGGGAAACTACTACTGATGTTTTAGCCATAATATATTTACATATATTCAAATATATTATATATTCTAAATATATAATAATGTGTAAATATATTAGGGCTAAAAACTTATATATATGTTTAAATTAAGTTTAGCCTCTATTTCTGAAAAAGTTTGTAACAGGATTTGAACTCACAGCTTCTGCATCACAGCCCAGAAATTTAACCACTACACTATATAGCTGCATAGCCAGTCCCTTAAAATTAAAAAAAATTAAAAAAACAAAAAAAATTAAAACAAAAAATACGAGACATCTACTGTATAGGTCTCAGTAGAAGTACAGTACAGTAGAAGTCTCATATTTATTCAAGTAACTGGCTATGCAGCTATTATAGCTGAGTGGTTAAGTGCCTTGCCTTTAATACAGAAGGCTGTGAGTTTGAATCCTGGCAGAAACTTTTCTGAAATACAGGCTAAATTAGAATTAAATACACTGGGGTGTCCCCAAGCACTGACTCCATATATGGACATAGCTATATATGGAGTCAGAGCATGGACTCCTAAGCCAAACTAGAGTCCCGACACTCTCCCCTCTTCAGAGCAGGGGGTGTTTGGTTTAATGCTCGGGTTCTCCCATTGACTTCCATTGTGTTCGGGTGCTCAGTAGAGCACCCGAGCATCACAAAGTGTTCTACTCGAGCACCCTAGCACACGAGCACTTTGGTGCTCGATCAACACTATTAGTGAACATTACTGATCAAACAGCATCATGAAAACCAAGGAACACATCAGACAGGTCAGGGATACAGTTGTGGAGAAGTGTAAAGCAGGGTTAGGTTATAAAAAAATATCCCAAGCTCTGAACATCTTACAGAGCACTGTTCAATCCATCATCCGAAAATGGAAGGTGTGAAGAAAAGCCCTTTATTATGACCTCCATCATGAACACTGTTTGACTCTTGTTCACAGTTTTATCACATCCAACTAAGGATGTGACACATGGGGAGGCGGGTTGGCTTATGTTGTCACTCAATTATCTCCCAGGATACTGGCGGAGGAGTTATGTGCACTGTATAAACTTGATGTGTGTGTGTCAATAAAGTTCAGTTTATGGTTTACCCAGCAATAGGCCTCAGCTGATGTGTGGGATGATTTTATGCCTGAGGGAGTACGCCTTACGATCCGGGCAGGAAAAGGGGGACCCGTGACGGTGGGAGTTGACCAGACCGTCGCAGAAGTAGTATGGCACAACTGCAAACCTACAAAGACATGGCCGTCCACCTAAACTGATGGTTCAGGCAAGGAGAGCACTAATTAGAGAAGCAGCCAAGAGGCCCATGGTCACTCTGGAGGAGCTGCAGAGATCAGCTCAGGTTGGAGAATCTGTCCATAGGACAACTATTAGTCATGTGCTCCACAAATCAGGCCTTTATGGAAGAGTGGCAGGAAGAAAGTAATTTTTTAAAGCAAGCAATAAGAAGTCATGTGGGGGGCACAGCAAACATGTGGAACAAGGTGCTCTGATTAGATGAGACCAAAGCTGAATGTTTTGGCCTAAATGCAAAATGCCATGTGTGGTGAAAAACTAACACTGCACATCACCCTGAACACACCAACCCCACCATGACACATGGTGGTGGTATCATCATGCTGTGGTAAAGTTTTTCTTCAGCAGCGACAGGGAAGCTGGTCAGAGTCGATGGGAAGATGGATGGAGCTAAATACAGGCCAATCCTGGGGGAAAGCCTGGTAGAGTCTGCAATAGACTTGAGACTGGGGCAGACATTAACCTTCCAGCAGGACATCAACCCTAAACATATAACCAGAGCTACAATGGAATGGGTTAGCATATTCATGTGTTAGAAGGGCCCAGTCAAAGTCCAGACCTAAATCCCAATGACAATCTGCGGCAAGACTTGAAAAATGCTGTTCACAGACGCTCTCCATCCAATCTGACTATTTTGCAAAGAAGAATGGGCAAAAAGTTCAAGCCTCTAGATGTGAAAGCTGGTAGATACATACCCCAAAAGACTTACAGCTGCAATTGCAGAGAAAGGTGGTCCTACAAAGTTTTGATTCGGGGGTCTGAATACAAATGCATGCCACACTTCAGCTTTTTATTTATTAAAATTTTTGAAAACCTTGAATCATTTTATTTTCACTCCACACATACTTGTTACTTTGTGTTGGTCTATCACATAAAATCCCAATAAAATACATTTAAGTTTGTGGATGTAACATGAAAAAATGTGGAAAAGATAAAAAGTTCAAGGGGTATGACTACTTTTTCAAGGCACTGTGCGGTATGTGTATATGTGTTTATATGTGATTCTACACAGGACTGCAGATAAGCCATTAGTCAAGGCTTTCTTCCCACAAGCTTATGGGGAATGTTTCTTAACCACCTCAGCCCCCAGTGCTTAAACACCCTGAAAGACCAGGCCACTTTTTACACTTCTGACCTACACTACTTTCACCGTTTATTGCTCGGTCATGCAACTTACCACCCAAATGAATTTTACCTCCTTTTCTTCTCACTAATAGAGCTTTCATTTGGTGGTATTTCATTGCTGCTGACATTTTTACTTTTTTTGTTATTAATCGAAATTTAACGATTTTTTTGCAAAAAAATGTCATTTTTCACTTTCAGTTGTAAAATTTTGCAAAAAAAAACGACATCCATATAGAAATTTTGCTCTAAATTTATAGTTCTACATGTCTTTGATAAAAAAAAAATGTTTGGGTAAAAAAAAAATGGTTTGGGTAAAAGTTATAGCGTTTACAAACTATGGTACAAAAATGTGAATTTCCGCTTTTTGAAGCAGCTCTGACTTTCTGAGCACCTGTCATGTTTCCTGAGGTTCTACAATGCCCAGACAGTACAAACACCCCACAAATGACCCCATTTCTGAAAGTACACACCCTAAGGTATTCGCTGATGGGCATAGTGAGTTCATAGAACTTTTTATTTTTTGTCACAAGTTAGCGGAAAATGATGATTTTTTTTTTTTTTTTTCATACAAAGTCTCATATTCCACTAACTTGTGACAAAAAAAAAAAACTTCCATGAACTCACTATGCCCATCAGCGAATACCTTGGGGTCTCTTCTTTCCAAAATGGGGTCACTTGTGGGGTAGTTATACTGCCCTGGCATTCTAGGGGCCCAAATGTGTGGTAAGGAGTTTGAAATCAAATTCTGTAAAAAATGACGAGTGAAATCCGAAAGGTGCTCTTTGGAATATGGGCCCCTTTGCCCACCTAGGCTGCAAAAAAGTGTCACACATATGGTATCCCCGTACTCAGGAGAAGTTGAGGAATGTGTTTTGGGGTGTCTTTTTACATATACCCATGCTGGGTGAGATAAATATCTTGGTCAAATGACAACTTTGTATAAAAAAATGGGAAAAGTTGTCTTTTGCCAAGATATTTCTCTCACCCAGCATGGGTATATATAAAATGACACCCCAAAACACATTCCCCACCTTCTCCTGAGTACGGAGATACCAGATGTGTGACACTTTTTTGCAGCCTAGGTGGGCAAAGGGGCCCATATTCCAAAGAGCACCTTTCGGATTTCACTCGTCATTTTTTACAGAATTTGATTTCAAACTCCTTACCACACATTTGGGCCCCTAGAATGCCAGGGCAGTATAACTACCCCACAAGTGACCCCATTTTGGAAAGAAGACACCCCAAGCTATTCCGTGAGGGGCATGGCGAGTTCCTAGAATTTTTTATTTTTTGTCACAAGTTAGTGGAAAATGATGATTTTTATTTTTTATTTTTTTTTCATACAAAGTCTCATATTTCACTAACTTGTGACAAAAAATAAAAACTTCCATGAACTCACTATGCCCATCAGCGAATACCTTGGGGTCTCTTCTTTCCAAAATGGGGTCACTTGTGGGGTAGTTATACTGCCCTGGCATTCTAGGGGCCCAAATGTGTGGTAAGGAGTTTGAAATCAAATTCTGTAAAAAATGACGAGTGAAATCCGAAAGGTGCTCTTTGGAATATGGGCCCCTTTGCCCACCTAGGCTGCAAAAAAGTGTCACACATGTGGTATTGCCGTACTCAGGAGAAGTTGAGGAATGTGTTTTGGGGTGTCTTTTTACATATACCCATGCTGGGTGAGATAAATATCTTGGTCAAATGACAACTTTGTATAAAAAAATGGGAAAAGTTGTCTTTTGCCAAGATATTTCTCTCACCCAGCATGGGTATATATAAAATGACACCCCAAAACACATTCCCCACCTTCTCCTGAGTACGGAGATACCAGATGTGTGACACTTTTTTGCAGCCTAGGTGGGCAAAGGGGCCCATATTCCAAAGAGCACCTTTCGGATTTCACAGGTCATTTTTTACTGAATTTGATTTCAAACTCCTTACCACACATTTGGGCCCCTAGAATGCCAGGGCAGTATAACTACCCCACAAGTGACCCCATTTTGGAAAGAAGAGACCCCAAGGTATTCGCTGATGGGCATAGTGAGTTCATGGAAATTTTTTTTTTTTGTCACAAGTTAGTGGAATAGGAGACTTTGTATGAAAAAAAAATCAAAAAAAAAAAATCATCATTTTCCACTAACTTGTGACAAAAAATAAAAAATTCTAGGAACTTGCCATGCCCCTCACGGAATACCTTGGGGTGTCTTCTTTCCAAAATGGGGTCACTTGTGGGGCAGTTATACTGCCCTGGCATTTTCCAGGGGCCCTAATGTCTGGTAAGTAGGTAAATGACCTGTGAAATCTGAAAGGTGCTCTTTGGAATGTGTGCCCCTTTGCCCAGCTAGGCTGCAAAAAAGTGTCACACATCTGGTATCTCCGTACTCAGGAGAAGGTAAGGAATGTGTTTTGGGGTGTCATTTTACATATACCCATGCTGGGTGAGAGAAATATCTTGGCAAAAGACAACTTTTCCCATTTTTTTTATACAAAGTTGGCATTTGACCAAGATATTTATCTCACCCAGCATGGGTATATGTAAAATGACACCCCAAAACATATTCCCCAACTTCTGCTGAATACGGAGATACCACATGTGTGACACTTTTTTGCAGCCTAGGTGGGCAAAGGGGCCCAAATTCCTTTTAGGAGGGCATTTTTAGACATTTGGATACCAGACTTCTTCTCACGCTTTGGGGCCCCTAAAATGCCAGGGCAGTATAAATACCCCACATGTGACCCCATTTTGGAAAGAAGACACCCCAAGGTATTCAATGAGGGGCATGGCGAGTTCATTGAAAAAAAAAAATTTTGGCACAAGTTAGCGGAAATTGATTTTTTGGATTTTGTTCTCACAAAGTCTCCCTTTCCGCTAACTTGGGACAAAAATTTCAATCTTTCATGGACTCAATATGCCCCTCAGCGAATACCTTGGGGTGTCTTCTTTCCAAAATGGTGTTATTTGTGGGGTGTTTGTACTGCCCTGGCATTTGAGGGTCTCCGCAATCATTACATGTATGCCCAGCATTAGGAGTTTCTGCTATTCTCCTTATATTGAGCATACGGGTAATGAGATTTTTTTTTTTCGTTCAGCCTCTGGGCTGAAAGAAAAAAATGAACGGCACAGATTTCTTCATTCGCATCGATCAATGTGGATGAAAAAATCTCTGCCAAAAAAAGAAAAAGGAGGGGAAAGGCGTCTGCCAGGACATAGGAGCTCCGCCCAACATCCATACCCACTTCAGCTCGTATGCCCTGGCAAACCAGATTTCTCCATTCACATCAATCGATGTGGATGAATAAATCATTGCCGGGATTTTTTTTTTTATATATACAAAGTGTTTGCCAAAGTATATGAACACCGCCACCTCCTCAGCTCATATGCCTCGGCAAACATATCTTTTACTGCAGAGGAGAAATCTCGTCTTGCAGCGCCGCATACACCGACTTGCGTGTAATCTGACAGCAGCACAATGCTTCTGTCCGAATGCACATCAGTGCTGCAGCTGGTCGATCGGTTGGTCCACCTGGAAGGTAAAAAAAACAAAACAAAAAAGAAAAAACCAGGCCGCAAAGCAATAACTTTATTAACTTTAGAACAGAACATATTAACTTTTTTAAACTTTTTTAACTTTTTTACTTACCGGTAATTTTTTTTTTGTTTAGTTTTTTTTACCTTTATAGAACAAACCTCTCCTTCCCCATGGGACAATGTGCAAAGCGCAAATCGCCCAAAGATGTGGCGAAGTACGTTATGCACTTTATCCCAGGTGAAAGGAGAGGTTTGCAGCAGCTGAGAGTAAAAGGGCCCTAATAGCCCTGTGTGCCTGTCCTGTGAGATGCAATCCCTATGCTAGGTGTACCTGTGTGTGGTACTTCCGGAAACACTCTCCATAGCATAGGGCAGGGTGGTCAGCACAGTCAGGACAGAAATAGCGGGTGTCACGCCTTATTCCACTCCTGCTACAGACACGACATCTTTTTCGGGGTGACGGTTGGGTTGAGGTACCAGGAACGACACTGGGGAAATGTCGCTCGTGTAGACGGCTAACTACACTGGGGGATGGGGCCACGGAACCTCCTGGGTAAAGGAGGTTCTCGATGATCTCTTCCTGGAATTTGAGGAAAGATCGTGTTCTCCCAGCCTTACTGTAGAGAACAAAACTATTGTACAGCGCCAATTGAATTAAATATACAGACACCTTCTTATACCAGCGTCTGGTTCTGCGGGAAACTAAATACGGAGACAACATCTGGTCATTGAAGTCCACCCCTCCCATGAGCGCATTATAGTCGTGGACACAGAGGGGCTTTTCAATGACACGGGTTGCTCGCTCAATTTGGATTGTCGTGTCTGCGTGAATGGAGGAGAGCATGTAAACGTCACGCTTGTCTCTCCATTTCACCGCGAGCAGTTCTTCGTTACACAAAGCAGCCCTCTCCCCCCTTGCAAGACGGGTGGTTACAAGCCGTTGGGGGAAGCCCACGCGACTAGTTCGCGCGGTGCCACAGGCGCAAATCCGTTCTAGAAACAAATGCCTAAAGAGGGCCACACTTGTGTAAAAATTGTCCACATAAAGATGGTACCCCTTGCCGAATAAGGGTGACACCAAGTCCCAGACTGTCTTCCCACTGCTCCCCAGGTAGGGCAACCGACCGGCTCCAGGGTCTGATCTTTTCCCTCATAGACACGAAATTTGTGGGTATAGCCTGTGGCCCTTTCACAGAGCTTATACAATTTGACCCCATACCGGGCACGCTTGCTTGGGATGTACTGTTTGAAGCCAAGGCGCCCGGTAAAATGTATTAGGGACTCGTCTACGCAGATGTTTTGCTCGGGGGTATACAAATCTGCAAATTTCTGGTTGAAATGGTCTATGAGGGGCCGAATTTTGTGGAGCCGGTCAAAAGCTGGGTGGCCTCTGGGACGGGAGGTGGTGTTGTCGCTAAAATGCAGGAAACGGAGGATGGCCTCAAATCGTGCCCTGGACATAGCAGCAGAGAACATGGGCATGTGATGAATCGGGTGCGTTGACCAATATGACCGCAATTCATGCTTTTTTGTCAGGCCCATGTTGAGGAGAAGGCCCAAAAAAATTTTAATTTCGGAAACTTGGACTGGTTTCCACCGGAAAGGCTGGGCATAAAAGCTTCCCGGGTTGGCGGATATAAATTGTGTGGCATACTGGTTGGTCTCTGCCACGACTAAGTCCAAGAGCTCCGCAGTCAAGAACAGCTCAAAAAATCCCAGGGCCGAACCGATTTGAGCCGTCTCAACCCGAACTCCAGACTGGGCGGTGAAAGGGGGAACTACAGGTGCGGCTGAAGTTGGTGACTGCCAATCAGGGTTTGCCAGCACCTCAGGGATTCTAGGGGCTCTACGGGCCTGTCTTTGCGGTGGCTGCGACGGGGTAACTAGTGCACGTGCCACCGTACCAGCTTCAACTGCCCTTCTGGTGCTCGCCACGTCACCATGTTGTACGGCAGTGCTGGTACTAGGTCCAGGGAGGGCTGCGCTGCTGGTGTATGCCTCACCACGTGATCCGGCAGCGACAGCCCCACTCTGCTGCTCTTGAAGCGGATCCTGCATAACCTGTGGTCTAGCGACATGGGGCCGGGTACGCCTGGTGCTGCCAGGGACCTCCACCTCCTCGTCCGAACTTTGGGTCAGAGAGCCACTGCTTTCTACAGGTTCATATTCTGACCCGCTAGATTCGTCAGATGAGGGTTCCCACTCCTCATCCGACTGGGTCAGAATCCTGTAGGCCTCTTCAGAAGAATACCCCCTGTTTGACATTTTGGACTACTAAATTTAGGGGTATTCCCTGAGACTACCCAAGAAAAAAAGCAAGCCTGTCTTACAAAGGGGAGGCTAGCGAAGTACCGGAGGCCGCTGCGGTTGATAAAAAATATCAAAACAGATTTTTTTATCGCCGCAGTGCGTGTAAAATGAATGTGCAGTGATCAAAAAATATATATTTTTTGTCACTGCGGTGGGGCGGGCGTGGGTGAACGCACGTGTGGGCGACCGATCAGGCCTGATTGGGCAAACACTGCGTTTTGGGTGGAGGGCGAACTAAAGTGACACTAATACTATTATAGATCTGACCGTGATCAGTTTTGATCACTTACAGATACTATAAAAGTACAAATGCTGATTAGCGATACGCTATTCAGCGAATAAAAGTGACTGCGGTGCGGTGGGGTGGGCGCTAACTGACGCTAACTACCTAACCAAGGGGCCTAAACTATCCCTAAAACCTAACAGCCAATACTAGTGAAAAAAAAAAAGTGACAGTTTACACTGATCACTTTTTTTCCTTTCACTGGTGATTGACAGGGGCGATCAAAGGGGTGATCAAAGGGTTAATTGGGGTGCAGGGGGGTGATCTGGGGCTAAGGTGTAGTGTTGGTGCTACTCACAGTTCAGTCTGCTCCTGTGCTGGATCCAACCGACGAAAAGGACCAGCACAGGAGCAGAGAAGCCATATAACAGATCATATTTACTAATATGATCTGTTATATGGCTTGTGATTGGATTTTTTAAAAATCGCCAGCCTGCCAGCCAATGATCGTTGCTGGCAGGCTGGTGACGAACTTGTTCTTTAACTTTTGCCGGCCCGCGATGCGCATGCGCGGGCCGGCTTGGAGCGAAATCTCGCGTCTCGCGAGATGACGCGTATATGCGTGACTGTGCGCAGCGCTGCCACCTCCGGAACGCGAATCTGCGTTAGGCGGTCCGGAGGTGGTTAAATGGATCCTGAATACAGTGTTAACGCATTTCGATGAAGCCCACTGCTCACCATTATTAGACTTATTATTATTTCAAAATCCCTGGTGGTCTCTGTTAGTAAAAAAGGTTAGGTTTAAACTGCTTGGTGATCTCAGGCAGCGATGGGGTTATTTTAAAATTTTTCAACGTTCCAGTCTGGTGAAGGCTTCATCGTTATATTCAGATTGCTCATGGCTCAATCTCAGGAAGTCCCTTAGGAAATAAGCGACCTAGTTAATTGTCAGCTTGCCACCCATTTAAGGGATTGTCCAGTGGGGAAATATTTTTGGGAAAAGGCTCTGAGTGGCCCATTGCTTACTTCCTGGTGCCATCCTGAAACAGGAAATGCCAGAAGATGCCTACCACCATCCTTTCCTTTTTTAATTCACTCTCCTCCCTTTCTCAATAATTTTCCCCTTTAGGACCTTCCATGGACTGAAATACATGAACTGGAAACTCGTATGGCTAAATGTTCAGCAATATGGTGCGGGGTAAAGCTGTAGGGAGTGCAAGGGTATGAGTTTCTCCAAGGCCTGATGATTTAGGAGGTCCAAAGGCTACTGTTATAATTAGGGATGAGCGAATCGACTTCAGATGAAACATCCGAAGTCGATTCGCATAAAACTTCGTTCTAATACTGTCCATTTTGTTGTCCTGTTTTACCTCTTGCCCAGAAGAGCACAGATTGTCAAGACTCCATCCATCAGCCAATAATTATCTCCAGGTTGTGCACATTGGCGCCATACCTCATGTGAATTACAAATTAATTTTTTCCTTTTTGCATTATATGTTCCAGTTTTGCAACGTTACAAGCCAGCTCTCAAAGAATAGACTCAAAGGCGTACCTGAGCTCTTGGTCATTTCTATTGGGACATTTTTTGCACTATATTTTTGCATTCAAGTTCTAAGGTTCTGCAACGTTCAAGCACTTTAGCCCATTTGTATGGACTCTGTTACGGGTACAACAATGTGACCTCTTATGCACTTTTTGAATAGTCTTTGGACTTTATATGGTTAGCCAGATAGTTAGCGACCCTTGCATCTTTGCTCATTGCCTCTGTGGACACTGCATACTTTTGGTCCTATTTCGCCTTGTGTTAGTTCAGAAAGTCTAGGCATTATATTGTATGATTTGCATATGCCCTTAACCTTGTTCTCTCCACAGACTTGGGAGGGAAAGGAGCCAGTATTTCATGTGTCTTTGGGATCATGTGCTGTTGCTACACAGGGAGGACCAAGTGGTAAAGTCACAAGCAGGTCTAACATCGTAAAGGGTAACCCCGCTGCTAAAAAAAATATGTTCCTAAGGCACTGTGCACCATCTTAGAAAAAAAATGTGTAAAAGCTACCAGTTCAGACATCAAGATGACGAAGTGTAAAGCATGATTAGACCATGGTGCTGGAAGGGAATACAGGATGAAGCCACCCTTCTGTTTGCGGGCTTTCATTGCATAGTGATGGGATTACAGAGTAAAAACACACCCATACTTTCTTTGGTATTAGTGGCCACAATATTCAAAAGAAAGCCAGAAATGATCGCTTTTTGCAGACCTTTTGGTTCTCTGGTTATTACCGAGAGAGGGAAAACTGTGAATAGACACCCTACACATACGGGCAGGAACCTAGTGGTAGCTGTTGCTATATCAGTTTATGTATGTCAGTAATAGAAAATAATCTCATGCAGCACTTTAACTGATGACGTAGGTTGGTGCGTCATGCCCCCCCCTCCCCTCCTGCCATGCCGCATCGCACCTCTCTTTCTCCGTTTGTTGGATCTGCCCCTGAGCCCTAGACTGGTCCTGTGTGGCTGCCGAGCCTGCTGCCTGTGGGAGAGGCGATTTAACTGCTGCACGTGGAAAAGGAATAAGAGAAAAAAAAAAGGAAAACAAGGAAAAAGAATAAGTGGAAATAAAGGAGAGAGAGAAAAAATAAAAATAATGGGTCCTAAACAAAATAGGCATTCAGCGGACTACTCTGTCTTAAAAACAGCCCAAAGACCTACGGAATTGGCAAAATTTTCCAGTTTCTGAAATCTCCAAAGGTCAATACAAGAGCAGGGCAAAATGGGATTCCTGATTCAAATTTTAAGAAAAATAATAATGCTGGACCTACAGTGGAAAAAACACTGGACGATTACTCCCAGACTGAGGGGTTAGAGAGGGTCGCTGAAAGTGATTCGTCCAATGTTGAATCTTTCCCTTTAAAAGAAATATTGGCTGCGGTTAAAAAAAACGGCGAGCTAATACATGATATCTCAATGCAGCTGGGGACAATCCAGTCGGATGTGGCTCTTATAAGGGAC
The DNA here is from genome assembly GCF_905171765.1 of Bufo bufo. Classification (NCBI taxonomy): domain Eukaryota; kingdom Metazoa; phylum Chordata; class Amphibia; order Anura; family Bufonidae; genus Bufo; species Bufo bufo. Next base: position 30,530,297 of record NC_053391.1, on the reverse strand, counting down.
GATGTTTCAAAGATCCGCAACAGAGTTGTCACCATAGAAGAATCTGTGGAATTTTTGCAAAACGAAGTTAAAATGCTTAAAAATGAAACCCACACCCTGAAGATGGATCTTAATATGCTTTAAAAAATGTTGTAGATCTGGAGGACAGATCAAGGAGATGTAATGTGAGAATTTTGGGGCTTCCTGAGGGCATAGAGGAAAAAGATCCTGTTCAAATGATACAGACTTTGATCCTGGAGAAGCTTGGAAGAGATAATTTTTCTCCATTATTCTTGGTGGAAAGGGCTCATCGAGTACCCGGGGCGATACCAATTCCCGGAAGACAGCCACGGGCTCTTTTAGTGAAAATACTTACCTTACTGGATAGAGATATGATTTTGAGAAGGGCGATGGAGTCTCATCCCATTTTATATAATGGGAATAAGTTGTCCTTTTTTCCTGACTTTTCTAAGGAGCTCCAAAAGAAGATACGGCGGTTAAAAAACGTTTACAGCAGAAAGACATCAAGTATTCATTTGTTTATCCAGCTAAGTTCCGTATTATTTCAAATGGTGTAACTCATTTTTTTGATACTCCGGAGCTTGTTTCAGAATGGCTCAGTAGCAATAATATTTGAGTAGTTTCTTCATATCTTTTTCTGTGCGGCAGGACGGGATAGGGGGAGGGGGTGGTCTTAGTTGAGAGATCTGTAGCATAATGTGGCGGATCAAGAGGTTTGGGGGGCTTAGGGGGGTGGGTTGCGATGCATCTAGTATGAGGAAATGGGGTGTGAGACCTCTTAGAAGTTCCATATTCTGGAAGCCTCTTGGCTGATTTGATGTCGGTCAGAATTCTAAACTTGGAATGTTCGGGGGCTGGGCGATAAAGTAAAGAGAAAGGCGGTTTTGGATCTGGTGCGGAGACATTTACCAGCGATTGTTTGCCTGGTGGAGACACACTCCACTAGGGATACTGTCCTGCGGCTCGACAGAGGATGGGCTGCGCAGACTTATCACTCCATTTTTAATAATTATTCTAGAGTGACAGTCCTTATCTATAGGGGGTTGATTTTGTCTGCCGGGCATCCTCTGTTGATAAGCAGGGAAGATTTGTTTTTCTTTATGGTAAACTTGTTGGAAGATTATGTATTTTAGCCTTTTTCTTTATATGTACTTAATTGTTTATTAACATTTATGGAACAATGGCCCGAATGCCCCTCGTTAGTCAATGGGGACTTTAATTGTATTATGAATCCTACTACAGATAGGATTTCCATGGGGGGAGATATTTATATCTCTCCCCAGGGGTATCCTTTAGCACGTTTCTGTCATGAATTGGGCTTTGTGGATGTTTGGGGATGTCATGGGCAGGGAAAAAGAGCGTATTCCTGTGTAAGTAAATCCGGAAACTCTATGTCTAGGATAGACCTGGCCTTAATGAATGAAAAATATTTGAGTTATATAAAAAGTAGGAAATATGAGGCCAGATCTATCTCGGACCATGTACCCGTTTCACTTGAGCTCTGCATCGCCCATGACAAAGGTAGGGTAAGACCTCCATTTAGATTAAACCCCTACTGGATTTCGATAATGGACAACAATGAATTGATAAAACAGGAAATTGTGTATTTTTGGGATACTAATTATAATTCAGCAAAGACCCAACTGGTGTGGGATGCATTTAAGGCCTATATGAGGGGGTTCTTTGTTAGTAATATTTCTAACTTAAGAAAGGGGCTTGGTATTAAGGATAGTTCTTTAAAGGAAGCTGCGTTGGAAGGTATGAATGAGTTTTCTAGCAACAAGACAGAAGAGAATAGAAAGGCTATGCAGAATGCCCCAGCAGAGCTTGTTCTTTAAGGGTCAAAAATACTTTATTGAAGCAGGTCGCCCAGGGAAATTTCTGTCTAGGGTTATAACTCATTTCTAATCATGATAAAAAAAACTGAAACCTAATATTCACTCTGTAGAGGGTATAATTATTGAGGACCAAGACCTTATAAAGGGTACCTTTCTGAAGCATTTTTCGGAATTGTACAAAGCAGATAATACTATCTACAGATGAAATGATGGGCGCCTATTTGGACTCCATTTCTCTCTCAGCCCTCACAGATATTCAAAGGGAATCGCTTGAAGTGGACTTCTCCTTGCAGGAGATAGAGGGCGCAATTAAAGCTTGTTTGGCAAATTCTTCCTCCGGGTTAGATGGGTTTCCTTATGAATTTTATCGTAAATATGGGGAGGTTATCCTCCCTCGACCTTTGAGAGTATTTGCTGACACATTGGAAGATGGCAGTTTGCCGGAATCAATGACAGAAGCTGTAATAATTCTAATATTGAAAAAAGGTAATGACCCACTAGATTTGGGCTCATATAGACCAATATCGTTATTAAACACGGACGTAAAGCTTCTTTCAAGGATTCTGAATACAAGGCTCTCTAAGGTTATTCCATCAATTATACACCCAGATCAGAATGGATTTATTCCAAATAAAGGTACTCATTTTAATCTCCATCGTCTATTTAAGAATATACAGTATCCCAGGGGGGTCTCTCGCTCCATCCTGTCCTTGGATGCTTCCAAGGCTTTTGCTAGGGTGGAGTGGAGATTCCTTTGGAGGGTTTTGTAGAAAATGGTATTTGGAGATTGGTTTATAAACATGATTAAGCTTTTGTATAACTCTCCCATGGCGAGATTGACTATCAATGGGGCTTTGACAACAAGATTTACTTTGAATAGAGGTACCCATCAAGGATGTCCGCTTTCTCCATTACTATTTGATATATATATATATATATATATATATATATATATATATATATTGAGCCCCTAGCTTTGGCTGTTAGGCAAGACTCTAAGATTGAAGGTTTTCGAACACTGGGGGTTGATGACCGCATTTCTTTATATGCGGATGATGTTTTATTCTTTATTGATCATACAAATACAATACTCCCAATAGTTATTCAAATAGTTAATTCCTTTGGTGAGGTTTTGGGCCTTGATATAAACTGGTCAAAAACTACTCTCTTGCCAGTAGACAGCTTCAAACTTTCTAGTGAAGGATCAGCTAGTTGAAAGTCTCTGACTCATTAAAAAATTTGGGTATTATGATGTCCCTAAAGATTAAAGACTTTCTACAACTTAATTTGACCCCATTGATAAGCAAATTAAGGTCTAAAATTCCGATATAGCTCCGACCTACTTTATCCAGAGCTGACAGGATATCTTTGGTGAAGATAGTAATTCTACCCCAACTCCTTTATATCCTTAGGAATTCACCCATATGGATTGAGGACATGTTTCTTTAAATTAATCGAGAGAATTATTAATGATTTGTTGTGGGGAAGAAAGCGGTTAAGGCTTAAATTAAAATATCTATATAGGCCACTGGAACAGGAAGGGTTGAACCTTCCCTATTTGAAGGGCTATTTCATTGCCGGCCAGTTATGGTTATACTATCATTGGGAGAAAAATCCACTCTGCAAGAGTTTTGTGATGAGATCTCCTTATTACAATATATTTACACTATTGGAATCTGGGCAGCTAATTAATGTCCGACAGGATTATGGAGAGGCTAGAAAGTTACTCTCTAAGTCATGGGATAACATAAGAAGATGGTTGGTAGTAAGGGGATCTCTTCAGTGAACTCCTCTTTGGCATAATTATCATCTACAGGTTTTGGATAAATTAGCTGGAGAAGACCATTATTGGCAAAAGAGTAATATTTTATATGTTGCACAGGTGGTGAGGAATGGAGAAATACTTCCGATCGCAGAGTTTGCACAGAGTGAGAATATGGGTCATTTACCTTGGTTTAGATATTTTCAGATATGTTCGGCACTTTCTACCGTAAAGGAAAAATCCCTATTGGAGATAGACACTTCTACATTTTTGAATGTTTTGTTGGGGAATTTGGACCAGAGGGTCAAGATTACCCAATTGTATAAATCTTTACTTAAGGTACTATATATTAATTCTATTTCACCAGGGCTTGGGGTGTTGATTGTCCAAGGATTCAATTAGATGGTTGGGGAAATATTTTTGCTAATTTAAGTTTAATATCTCACAATTTTAATCATGTACTGGTTCAATTTAACATTTTGCACAGAGTTTATGTCACCCCGAAATGGGTAAATAAATGTCGATTAAGAGAGAGTTCTAATTGTCCACGGTGTGATGCACCTGGGGCTGATCACTTACATATGCTATTGTCTTTCACAGAACTTAAGGAATACTGGAATGCGATGAATAATTTTATTATCCAGAAATTGAAACTGATGGTCCAATTTACTGTAGAATGTTATCTACTGAGTGAATTGTTGTAAATATAAAAATATTCTCCTAACCAGAATAATGTTTTTGGCGAGACTCTTGATTACCAGAGTTTGGTTTTTTCATGTAACACTCCAAATGTCAATTGATGGGTAAATCTGGTTAACAAGGTTAAAAAATATGAAAATATATTATATAAGCAAAGAAATATTGAGATATGGGAGGCTTGGAGGTTTTAACCTTCCTTGCCTCCAGTCCCTCGCTTAGGCCCCTTTCACACGAGCGAGTATTCCGCACGGGTGCAATGCGTGATGCGAACGTATTGCGCCCGCACAGAATCTGGACCCATTCATTTCAATGGGTCTGTGCACATGAGTGTTGTTTTTCACGCATCACTTGTGCATTGCGAGAAAATCGCAGCATATTCTATATTCTGCGATTTTCACGCAACGCAGGCCCCATAGAAGTGAATGGGGATGCGTGAAAAACGCATCGCATCCGCAAGAAAGTGCGGATGTGATGCATTTATCACTGATGGTTACTAAGAGATAGTGTTTGTTAACATTCAGTTTTTTATCACGAGCGTGAAAAACGCATTAATGCACATTTCACCAACGCAATAAAAACTGAATTCGATTGCAAACAAAACTGAATGAACTTGCTTGAGAAATCGCGCAGTTTTCACTAAATGCATCCGCAACGCATCCGGACACGCTCGTCTGCAAGGGGCCTTATTCTTCCTACTTTTATAGTGTTTCTTTCTTTCCTTTTTTTTATTTTTTTCCCTCATGATTGGGTTGATAGAGGGATTGGAGACGCATCGCAAGGGGAGGGAGGCTAGGGTGGGGATTTAGTTGGTTAAGGGGAAGTAAAAGTGATAATAATTGTTGATTGCTACTTGTATGTGAAAGCAATAATTGTTTTGTACTCTATTAAAAAATATAAAAAGTAATGAAAAATAAATAAATCAGGGGACCCAAATACTATAGAATTTTTCCTAATAAAAATATCTCTAATACATTATATTTTTCTTAACAGCCTTCTCCATAAAAGAGAGGACTCGTTCAAAGCACCACAAATTCAGTGTTAGTTTTTCCATTCCGCAAATTATAGAACATGTCCTTTTTTTGTCCTTATTAATGGGCGTAAGAACAATCCGGACGGTACATGGAAGGTATCCATATTTTGCAGGCTTGCTTTTTGCAGACCAAAAAATGTACATGGCTGTGTGCGTGACGCCATAAATTAAAATTTCTAAACAGTAAAAAAAAAAAAGGAAAATAATCTTATGCAGCAACTTAACTTTTCCTTGGTACCCTTAGAGCACATCCTAAGCACAAGCCTAGGGCGGCTTGTTTTAAGTAAGGGGGAATGTAACGCCCTAGAGTGGCATTACCACTTCTGCACCCTGCTACTATCTCTAATGGGCTAAAAAAAAGTATCATCTTATGTATTTTATTCAGATCCTATACAATGTGCATTTCTAATGTTTGTAACTGTTATGTTCATATGTAATGTACCTGGTTCACAGCAGGTGGCAGCAAACACGGCAGAGCTGTACTTAGATAGAATGGAACTTTCCATTCCATTCTAACCCCCCTGGAGAGAAGTGGGCAAGTCCCACTTCCTGCAGGAAGGGTGGAGACCAGTGAGAGTTAGTCTAGCTTACCCCCTGCCAAGGGAGGGTGTGCTGGGCACGTCTCTGCTGGACGTGCCCAAGCAAAAGCAAGCCAAGCCATCCAGAGCACCATCAGCTCTGCTGGTCATGAAGGCCACAGCTTAAAGCCTCAGGAGCCAGGAGGAAAGTTCCCTGGCCTATTCTAGGGACAGAACGTACAGAAGAGAAGTTGCGGCATGCAAGAAGAAGCAAAGTTATACAGTCAGCCTGTCAGTACAGCAGAGCCAGAGAGCAACAGATGTAGCAGAGATGAGTTTGCCTGCCAGAGTTTTAATGCTAAAGTCTGCTGGGACCAAGACAAAGTCTGTAAACCGTTTTGGAGAAAGTAAAGCTGCTTTTCAACTGCATCTTAAGGTCTGAACTCAAGTTATTATTTTATCCCTCAATTATTCCCCCCTATTTGTTTGCTTCGGAACCAAAGCCTGGGGTCCAGCCGTATCCAGGTAGGAGCACTGTGACAGAAATGGACATTTTAGGCCGCAAGATACCACTCAGAATTTCCTATGTCTGGGTCACATCTTAACCCCTTAGGGACGCATGACGTACCGGTACGGCATGTTTCCCGAGTCCTTAAGGACCCATGACGTACCGGTACGTCATGGGTTTAAAATGCGATTGCGGCGCCGCGTGGTTAATCATTCAGCCGGCATCCTGTCACAACGCCAGGGGGAGTCATGTGACCCCCCCCCCCCCGTATCGGCGATCGCAGAAAACCGCAGGTCAATTCAGACCTGCGGTCTGCTGCGTTTCCGGTCCATTCGGGTCTCCGGTGACCCGATGAACCGGAAAAAGACTGTGATCGGTGGTGTGATTACACACCAATCACAGTACGGACATTTGGAGAGGCAGTGCTGGCCATGGTGCTGATGCCTGCTGTCCAGGGTGCTGATTGGTGCAGGGGAGAGAGGCGCGAGATTCAAACTTCCAGCGCTCCTCTCTCCCCTCCTTTTCCTGTTCAGCACCTGCACCCTGCAGCACCGTCCTCACCAGGTTCCTGCGATCCCCCAATCGGCACCCATCACCCTCCTGCACCCATCACCCTCCAGGTAGGTTAGGGTCAGTGAGGGAGAGGCACCGTTAGGCAGGGATAGAAGGGAAAAGTTATTTAGGGAAAAAAAATTAACTTTATCTAAACTTTTTTTTGCTTTGAGACCCTAGACCCCCCTGCCACTTATTCCGGATTTTGTTGCCAATCCAGGAATCCAGATTCCCACAGTGGGGTTTACTGAAATTGACCCATTTGTGAATCTGATGGTGGAGCAGATGAACCTGTACGCCCAACAGTTCGTTGCTCAGCACCCGGGCTCCTTTTTGGCTAGACCCGGTGGCAGGACGCCGTTCAGTGCAGCCGAGATGAGGACATTTTGGGGCCTCGTGCTGCACATAGGTCTGGTGCAAAAACCCAGTGTCAGGCAATACTGGAGTGGGGACGTCCTCTACCAGACCCCACTCAACAGTATGGTCATGACATGTCCCCGGTTTGAGGCCATCCGGAAATGTCTGCATTATTCAGATAATGCAGCATGTCCCCCCCGAGGTGATCCTGCCTATGACCGGCTGTATAAGATACGGCCGGTCATCGATCACTTTGGGGCCACATTTCAGCAGGACTACGTACCTGGAAGGGAGGTCGCGATTGATGAGTCTCTCGTTGCTTTCAAGGGGAGACTCAGTTTCCGCCAATACATTCCCACTAAGCGGGCGAGGTATGGCGTGAAGCTGTACAAAATTTGTGAGAGTGCCTCAGGGTACACTTACAAATTTTGTGTGTACGAGTGGCGAGATTCCCGTATTCAACCCCCAGAATGTCCCCCCACTCTGGATGTTAGCGGGAAACTCGTGTGGGACCTTATGTACCCACTGCTAGATAAGGGTTACCACTTGTACGTGGATAACTTTTATACTAGCATTCCCTTGTTCAGGTCCCTTGCCGCCAGATCCACGTTCGCTTGTGGGACCGTGCGGAAAAATCAACGCGGCCTCCCTGCCCACCCCCTCCAGGTACCTATCCCCAGGGGTGAGACCCGTGCCCTTACCAGTGGAAACCTGTTGCTGGTCAGGTATAAGGACAAGAGGGATGTCCTTGTACTGTCCACAATCCACGGTAACAGCACCACCCCTGTCCCTGTGCGAGGTACTGCGGCAACGGTCCTCAAGCCCGATTGTATCGTCGACTACAATCGGTATATGGGAGGAGTTAATCTCTCTGATCAAGTCCTCAAGCCATATAATGCCATGCGCAAAACCGGGGCATGGTTCAAAAAAGTTGCGGTCTACTTGGTACAGGTTCCCTTGTACAACTCTTTTGTACTATCCCGAAGCACTGGCAGCACAGGGACATTCCTCCAATTCTATGAGGCAGTCCTCAAGGACCTGATCTTTTCAGACCGGGAAAGAGCAGGCCTGAGTACCTCGGGAATTGGAGGCGCCCGGATCGTCCCTGGCCAACATTTTCCAGGTGTGGTCCCCCATACTGGAAAGAAGGGACGAACCCAAAAAAGATGCAGAGTGTGTCACAAGAGGGTGATACGGAAGGACACCACCACTCAATGTGGTCATCCGGGCCTCTGCGTTATCGATTGCTTCAGGGAGTATCACACTTCCATGGAGTACTACATTTTTATAATCCCCAACAGTCCACTAGAGAACATAAAAAACTATGGCTCTCAGACTTTGGAGACATGGAAACATTTATTTTTTTTCATCCGGGGGGTTGGGTTAAATGTTATTTTTATAGAGAAGATTTTTACGGACGCGGCGATGCCCAATATGTATGGCTCTCAGACTTTGGAGACACTAAGCAGGCATCCTCAAACTGCGGCCCTCCAGATGTTGTAAAACTATAACTCCCAGCATGCCCAGACAACCTACAGCCATCAGCAGGGCATGGTGGGAATTGTAGTTTTACAACATCTGGAGGGCCGCAGTTTGAGGATGCCTGCTTAGTGTCTACAAAGTCTGAGAGCCATACATATTGGGCATCGCCGCGTCCGTAAAAATCTTCTCTATAAAAATAACATTTGATCAAACCCCTCGGATGAACAGCGTTAAAAATAATAAAAACGTGTAAAAAAAAGTCATTTTTTGTCACCTACAATCACAAAAATGTAATAGCGAGCGATCAAAATGTCATATGCACCCCCAATTAGTGCCAATAAAACCGCCATCTCATCCTGCAAAAAATGAGCCCCTACATTAGATAGTCGCCCAACTAAAAAAAAAAAACTGTAGCTCCCAGGAGATACAAAAATTTTTTTTTGGGGTTCCTAAAATGATAATATAGTGTAGAATCGAAATAAATTTTTAAATGTAGACATATTGGGTATCGCCGCGTCCGTAAGAATCTTCCCTATAAAAATAACATTTGATCAAACCCCTCGGATGAACAGCGTTAAAAATATAAAATAAAAACGGTGCCAAACACCAATTTTTGGGCAAAATTTCCATTTGAATCCTTTTTTTCCGGTAATAAAGCAAGAGTTAACAGCCAAACAAAACTAAATATTTATTGCCCTGATTCTGTAGTTTGCAGAAACACCCCATATGTGGTCGTAAATGGCTATATAGCCGCACGGCAGGGCATAAAATGAAGGGAACGCCATATGGTTTCTGGAAGGCAGATTTTGATGGACTGTTTTTTTTTACACCATGTCCCATTTGAAGCCCCCCCTGATGTACCCTAGACTAGAAACTCCAAAAAAAGTGACCCCATCTAAGAAACTACACCCCTCAAGGTATTCAAAAGTTACTTTACAAACTTTGTTAACCCTTTAAGTGTTCCACAAAACTAAATAGCGAATGTCGAAACAATTTTAGAATTGAAATTTTTTGTTACCTTGCCTCAAAAAAGTGTAATATAGAGCAACCAAAAATCATATTTACCCCTAGAATAGTCCCAAAACAACAACCACCTTATCCCGTAGTTTCCTAGATGGGGTCACTTTTATGGAGTTTCTACTCTAGGGGTGCATCAGGGGGCTTGAAAGGATACATGGTGTAAATAAACCAGTCCAGCAAAATCTGCCTTCCAAAAATCATATGGCGTTCCCCTTCTTCTATGTCCTGCCGTTTAGCCAAATAGTAGTTTACGACCACGTATGGGGTGTTTCTGCAAACTACAGAATCAGGGCAACCCATATTTAGTTTTGTTTGGCTGTTAACCCATTTTTTCCAGTAATAAAGTAAGGGTTAAAATGGAAAATTTTCCAAAAAATAGAAATTCCAAAATTGTTTCTCCATCTGCCATTAACTCTTGTGGAACACATAAAGGGTTAACAAAGTTTGTAAACCAAGTTTTGAATACCTTGAGGGGTGTACTTTCTTAGATGGAGTCACTTTTTTGGAATTTCTATTCTAGGAGTGCAAGGGGGGGGGGCTTGAAATGGGACATGGTATAAACAAAACCAGTCCTGCAAAATCTGCCTTCCAAAACCCATATGGCATTCCCCTCTTTCTATGTCCTCCCGTTTGGCCAAACAGTAGTTTAGGACCACATATGGGGTGTTTTTGCAAACTAAAGAATCAGGGCAACCCATATTGAGTTTTGTTTGGCAGTTAACCCTTACTTTATTACTGGAAAAAATTGGTTAAAATTGAAAAATTTCCAAAAAATAGAAATTTCTAAATTGTTTCTCTATCTGCCAATAACTCTTGTGGAACACCTAAATGGTTAACAAAGTTTGTAAACCCAGTTTTGAATACCTTGAGGGGTGTACTTTCTTAGATGGAGTCACATTTTTGGAATTTCTATTCTAGGGGTGCAACGGGGGGCTTGAAATGGGACATGGTATAAACAAAACCAGTCCTGCAAAATCTGCCTTGCAAAAAACATATGGAGTTCCCCTCCTTCTATGTCCTCCCATTTGGCCAAACAGTAGTTTACGACCACATATGGGGTGTTTATGCAAACTACAGAATCAGGGCAACCCATATTGAGTTTTGTTTGGCAGTTAACCCTTGCTTTTTTCCTGGAAAAAATTGATTATATTGAAAAATTTTCCAAAAAATTGAAATTACTACATTTTATGTCCATTTGCCATGAAGTCTTGTGGAAGACCTAAAGGGTTAACAAAGTTTTTAAAATCAGTTTTGAATACCTTGAGGGGTGTAGTTTCTAGAATGGGGTCATTTTTGGATGGTTTCTATTACGTAAGCCTCACAAAGTGACTTCAGACCTGAACTGGTCCATAAAAAGTGGGATTTGGAAAATTTCGTGGAAATTTCGAAATTTGCTTATAAACTTCTAAGCTATGTAACATCCCCAAAAAATAACATATCATTCCCAAAATGATACAAACATGAAGTAGACATATGGGGAATGTAAAGTCATCACAATTTTTGGGGGTATTACAGAAGTAGAGAAACTGAAACTTTGAAATTTGCTAATTTTTCCAAATATTTTGTCAATTTGGTATTTTTTTATGGAAAAAATTAACTTTTTTGACCCAATTTTAGCAGTGTCATGAAGTACAATATGTGACGAAAAAACAATCTCAGAACGGCCTGGGTAAGTCAAAGCGTTTTAAAGTTATCAGCACTTAAAGTGACACTGGTCAGATTTGCAAAAAATGGCCAAGTCCTTAAGGTGAAATAGGGCTGAGTCCTTAAGGGGTTAAAGGGTCCTAGGGGGAGGCGGCCATTGCACATGCAACACTACTGTACCTCAGTTACTATCACTAACACTCAGAATCGAAAAAATTGTAGGGTAGCTGCAACTAACCCCAGTGTTCTCCTTGTGTCACACTCATTTGGTCCCAGGAAACTGAGATATGAGATACTGTTATGCAAAGACCTCACAGATCTGGTGGTCACTAGAATTTTTCTTTCATCTGCCGAGTCAGGGTTTAAAAATAAATAAAAATCAATTTTGAACTCTGCACAGGTCATTGGCACGTGGCTCCTGTGCATAAGATAAAGATAGATTTCCTTTTACACCTGGCGACAAGCTCGTGCTAAAAGCTTCATTAAGGTTAGAACTTGTGATATTATAAATGTATATCAGAAGATCACTGGAACTCCTGGCCCACCAATGTCCAAAACTGACGCCAAAGCTGTTTTGAACTTTGTTTAGAATGTCAGTGATTTCCAGTGATGGGAATCTCTGGGCAGGGACAAATAGGGTTTAGGCTCCAAGTAGAAAGCTGCAGCCCCTTTATTCTGGAAATAAATGTTGGTTTGAACTCATAAATTCCACCAATGTAATTTTTTGACATTACATTTCTTCTTTGAAGAGGTTCTTCAAATCTATTTTTAGGAAAATCTGATTACTACTACCGGCTGTAATAGGGGATGATGTGATGTGATTCCTGCCAAGGTGTTTGGCCCCTTTAAGATCCAAATTTAAGCAAACAGAGTTATCAATTCTTAGCAACCAGTCCATCTCAGATTATTTACAACTTGACTGGAAATAACCCAACAGTCAAGGTGAGGTAAGGATAATTGGTAAAACTGAAACTCAATTTTGTATCTCCTACTGCTGTATTAATCAGATTTTTGTGAAAGAATAAGGGAGATGCTCTGTGTGTGATTCATGGACAGTGTTATGGGATGGCGAATTGGGCAATTGGGGCCACCTGAGGATGAGGCTCCCAGGAGTAACCCACATTTATTATTGACCCTTTCACTGTCCTAGACCATCAGGGAATGTAAAACCCATAGTCGTAAACCCCAATATATTCCTAGTCACCATGTCACAGTGACTTGAGTCTAAGAAGCCAAGATATGGGGAGATGTTTGATGAGATCCTCACACACGATAACAGTTTTAGATAACTTTAGATCCTAGATTCTTCATATAGGGAGGACCAGGATCTTATATTCGAAACTCTGGTTCGTTTACCTCTGTTATTCCTCCTAAAATAAATAAGCAAATTGACAACTGGGTGTTTCCATTCCCCTTGTCATGGGTGTGTGTCCATTTGCGCTGTGAAATTGTCCAGTCAGTGTGGACACATCCTGGGAAACATCAAATTTACAAACACCTACTGCAATGACACAAATCCACTGGGTCGCTAAGAATTTGGCTTTGGGCTAAGCTGGGAACAGAGTCTAGAGGAATCCTTGTTATTCACCATTAACCACCTATTCGGCGATCTGGACTATCCTAGAGGAAATCCCCAGGTTGCTACCCCGGGAGAAGTTAACATTCGCAGCAGCTAATGAGAACTCAGCAGATGACCCCAGCAGGCAGAAGACATTGATGGACAGGGGTCAGGGCAGAGTTCAGTAAACAAGCAGTAAGTCAGGCCGGGCAGAGGACAAGCTAGGACAGATACCAAGAATACAGAACCAAAGAAAACCTTTGCAGCTTTTTTTTTTATAAAAAAAAAGAAAAAGAAACCTGAGGTGGCATGGACTGTCAGAATCAGGAGGACTGAGTAGGGTTGCCCAGGAACTGTGAGCGGACAGTATTAGGACCCCATCCAGAGTTGATGATCATGGTAGAATATAGTATGGTCGAGTTATCAATTTAGTAATATAGTTCCAGGAAGAATAACATACTCATGGGGAATACAAGTACTTGGGTTGTGGACATTACCTTTACGATTTTTCTCCTGCCTCAGAAAAAAGCCATAGCCGTCAGCCGCCTTTTCCAGATCCACGGTGCGCGGCGGGCTGGGCAGCAGATGTGGGGTCGCCTCCTGCGCTGTGATTTTTTTCTTTTCTTTGTGGTAATAATCACTGGTTTCTTTATCGACAACCAGGAACATGACAGAATCCCCGGACTCCTTCACCTAAGGGAAACATGGAAGATGGCATAAATCAGTGCAACTTCCTAATACATTTCATACTTTAATATTCAAGATCTCTGCTTGCTGTGAGTAAATGGAAGCATTCATTGTCTGGATAACATCCTGAGGATACCATGTATTATTTAAAGAAATAAAAAAAATCTTGTGTATTCGTGTTCAAGTGAGACATTATGTAACTTCCTAATATGCTGTTATTTTCAAAGCTGCAGGTATCACCCCCTGCTAGGTCCCCCAATGAGTCACGCCGAATCATCACAGCTTTCAAAACAAACTACAAACTTATGGGACTGCATGAACGCATCTGAAATGGGTTCGATACCTGCCTTTTAATACAAATGTGTATGGGTTTTTTTGTCGGCAGAGAACCCCCTTAAGCTCAAAGTGAGCTGTAAAAATCTGTATTCAGTGGGCTCCCCCTAGTGGAGCCAGCAGGCAAGGACTATTACTGTGTTACAGCAGTGTCAGGCCCCATAGTGTGTCATTCGTTAGTGTCTAGTGATGGGTACCATCAGATACCAGGGCCGGGCCCAGAAGCCACTGCCACTTCGGCACAGCCAGTAGTTACCGTCATGTGCAATGAGCTTGCAGGGGAGTTGCTGTGAGGAAGATGGGAGCAGTAGTGAATATGCTAGTGGTAGTAGTGCTCATATTTCCCAGTGGCAATCTCTTCCTCTGGCTCTGCCTGGGGCTGTGTAGTAACTGGAGGGCACACTCTTTCTTCCTTCCCTGAAGTTGGGGCTCCGGTCTGTTGTTAGATGGGGCGCCCTTCATGTTAGGGGTGGATGATGGAGTGAATAACCTGGCCGGTTGTTGTCACAGATGAGTTTATGGTAGGAGTGGTGCTCTGCTAAACTCAAACTCACTAACCAGGGGATGTACCCAGTCCATCACCCTGGTAACCTAAGCATTCTTAACCCAATGTTGCCCATACACTGCTATGAATGTACATCATGCATAGAAAGACAAGTATGACACCAATAGTTCTGAACATTTAACCCGGCAATCATTGGGTCACGCTAGTTAACCCTTTGCAGTGCCTCGCTGGGGTACTGCATGTGGATATGATCTCACCTGCTTGACTAGATCATCATAGCTGAGAAATTCGGCATTCTTGCCATTTACTTCAATGATACGGTCTCCTTGTTTGACACCGGCTTTAACCGCCACGCCATCAGCAGCCAGCGCATCCAGGTAAAATCCCTTAGTCCCTAAAGGCCGAGATTTTGTGAGAAAAAAAATGCGCCAATTTCATCAATAAAGCTTAGTGCCTCACTATTTTCAAGACTTCAGCTTGCTGTCAATGAATGGAAACATGGTCATCTACACACAGAATCTGAAAATCACGGGAAACTAATCGGCAGCTCTGAAACAATGTAACGAGCTGTGCCCCTCTGAAGGCAGGGCATAGCTTCTCATCAATTGCAAGATCTCTCATTGCTGTCAATGAATGGAAACATGGCCATCTACACACAGAATCTGAAAATCATGGGAAACTAATCGGCAGCTCTGAAACAATGTAACGAGCTGTGCCCCTCTGAAGGAAGGACACAGCTAACTCATGAATTTCAAGGTCTCTTCTTTCTGTCACTGAATAGAAACTTTCACTGTTTGCATTCAGTGGCACCGATATAGGCCCAGTAGTGAGACTAGTTTTAGGTCCCACCTAATGCCTTATGTCTAGTATTGTAGCTCCATTCACTTGAATAAGATGAACCGCAATACCGGACATAACCTGTACACATGGGTGGCACTGTTTTTGAAAGAAAGCAATAATTTTTTACAAATCCTGGATGACCCCTTTAAGGCGGGGCATTTTTTGACTCCTTACCTTTTTGTGTCTTCAAGGAGAATCCAAAAGAACCTTTGTCTTTCGCCAAATAGCAAAGTCTTGGCTTTGGTGACACAGCTTTCCCCGGAGGTGCTTTATTCTCGGACAGATTCTCTTGATTTTTCTTGGAATTTAAATAAGAAACTTCATCCAGAACCAACAGAGTCACCGACGTCCCACTGGCCTGAATCATCTCCACCACCTGCGAATGGCCAAGAAGACCACATTCATGAAACTTCCAGGCTTGCCGCCATGTTGGGCTACTTATTCTCTAGTCACATTCAAAGCACCATTCTGAATCTAACGTGCAAGCGGCAGAATTCAGATGTCGCTTTGGATGCGACTGGAGGAAAAAAAAACATGAAACAACGTAAAGTAAGAAAAGCAACACCACTCAATGTTATAGGTTAAGAAACGTCTAAAGCGCTTTTAAAATTAATCTTTAAGGGGGGTGGGGCTTATTATTTGCAGCCACGGATTCACAGCAACACATGTGCCATGGGTTCAATTAAGGAGAACCCTCTGGTGATATTCGCAATCTCAGACCACCGCCAATTCCAAAGGACTCTTGGTACTGCTTAGAGATTTCTCACACAAAAAAACATTACTCAACATACGACCGAAGATAGGACCTCACTTATCTTTTGCAGAGCGGAGGAGCGGATCAGAAGTCCACGGAAGCACCACAAAGCACTTCTGTAGGCTTCCGATCCGTGCCTCTGCACCACAAAAAGATAGAACACGTTGCGTATGTTTCAGATCACGGACCCATTCAGGTCAATGGGTCTGTATCCGCAAACGGAGTGCACATGACCGGTGCACCGCCATTTGTGGTCCGCAGCACGGGCACTACTGAGCCAGTACGGTCGTGTGCATGAGCCCTTATACAATGAAGATCATCTCATCATGCATGGAAGTATCTATCATAGGCATTTTGTGATGCCCCATATTCTTTAACAAAAAATGTAAAATCCCTTAAAGTGTCTCCATAAAAAAAAAAATGGTGAAATAGTTCAATCCATGTCTTTCCCCAAAAGTTGTCCTCATTTTAACATTAAAAATGACTCGCCTGCCATCTGAAGGACTTTTTTAACCTTCACCCATAAATGAAACAAAAGTTCTACAAGTGAAATTTTTTTTAAATCTTTATTTTTTTTTTTAACTGACCACGCCTCAACACCTACAGAAAATAGAGAGGCACCACCTAGTGCTCTTCATCATATATGGAATCAAATTGTCTCCACCTCACCATTTATTTCAGTTGTCCTGCCCAGAAATACGACCTAAAATATGGTATTGCCAAACCTCCATCTTGTCCCTCCCATGAATATTTGCCTTCTTGCCTCTCCAAATTAGTTCCCTTACCAGGCTCTCCAATAATATCTTCTCCCCCAACTAAATTGGACTATTACACAAAAAGTCTAGGGTAGAACAACTATGTTTATGGGATTTATCCTATCACCCACAGACAATGGAACCTTAAAAGGGCACCTGTCAGCAGGATCAACACTATTAAACCCATCATACTGTCTGATAGTGTTGATCCTGCTGATTAAAATGATACCTGTCTTGTGAAATTCGGTTGTGACGTTCCTGAGAAAAAAGACTTTTACTATTTACGTACATGAGATCTACAGAGCAGTGAGGGGTGTGGCCAGCAGAGTTGCATTCAGTGGTTAGACTCCTCCCCTTGGTGAACTGAGGCCAACTTTGCTCACAGAATAAAAGTATTTTTTATCAGGAACGCCACAACTGATTTTCACAAGACAGGTATCATTTTAATCGGCAGGATCAACCCTGCAAGGCAATATGACTTGTTCAATAGGGTTGATCCATAGCTTTAAATGAGTTTGTTAACTCATGAACTGGAAAAGGGAAAGGCTGTCAGTAACAAATCTGATGTACATGGAAAAAGCTTATGCAATCACCTGTGATTTGTAGGGAGAAAGTAAAGAGCAACTGGATCCTTGATGAGAATGGACAAGGGAGTGAAAAAGCTAAGGTTGTACTGGTTGTACTGGTTATAATGGTTTGGTTAAGTTTATATAATTCAATAAAGAACATTTAAAAAATAAAGTCAAGAAAAGTCTCTGGTACCTTAGTATGTTCTGTGTCATCCACATTGACCCCATTGACCTTCAGGACGCGGTCTCCATCTTTTAACCCAGCTTTATCTGCGGAGCTTCCACTTTCCACCGACCGGATGAGGTGACCAGGCACATCCTTCTCAATGCGTAAGAAAAATCCATAGCCTTTTCCATCCTGCTTGGTTATTGAGCATTCACGGGCCTTGGCGTTCAGGTCCATGTCTGCGGCAGAAGATATAACATATTGTATGGTGATTATGGACTGGGGGCATCGGGGGCATCCAGGAGAAAGCAAGTATAAGTCTAAGGCCTCAGGCATACGACCGTATCAATTTTGCGGTCAACAGATCACAGATCTGCAGAATATGAATGCGGTCTGTGTGCTGACCCACATTTTATGGACATTTTCTAACTTTTTGCGGAATACACACACATGGATGAACCTGTGCTCTCTGCATTCATAAGTCAGTTCTGCAAAAAGATAGAGGATCTCCTATACTTGGCCACAAAATGCGGATGCAACTTGGCCAGTTTCCGTATTTTCCAGATCCACAATTTGTGGACCACAAAATACATACAGTCGTGTGCATGAAGCCTTATGGTCATTCTCTTTTTTCAAGCAATAGACTTAGTTGTAACCAGTATGACCATCATTACATCTAGAGAGGTCCTATCCTGCCCTCTCGATAAAACCAAAATTGCCGCTTTTGTAGCCCCCGATGGTTTCCATCCCTTTTCAGTCCACCTGGTTACACAGAGTCCATAGGTCATAATACACTTGGGCTGTATTCAGAGGGCGCTGCCAAATTTTTGCTATTTTTTGCTGTCAGCAGGACCCCGCCAAATAGTACTCTGTATCTCAGCTTCCTGGACTTCTCTTAATGTGATATGGGGTGGGAGTTCTTAAAGGGATGTTCCAACCTTAGACATATATGGCATATCTACTGGATATATCATACAATAAGTGCCTGAGCTTTGGGACCTTAATCCATATCCAGAATGGAGGTTTCCTGACCCTAAACCCAACTGATGAGGCAACCACCCTGTCAAGGTCTCAAATGAATGGATAGGAGGCTGCGTACCATGCTTGGCCGTTTCTATGACTCCCATAGAAGATAATGGAGAGAGCATAGGACATGTGCGGACATCTGTCCATTCATTCTCCTGGATGTTATTGCCTCCTTACCAGCTGGGACAGGAGATAGGTGCAGGTCCAGGAGGTGGGACCCATATCTATCTAATAAGGTGGGGATACCCCTATAATTTCAATCAAAAGGTAATTCTTTTAGGTTTGTCTGAAGTTTTCTATTGAGGTAGGACATGAAAAAGCAATAGAGAAGTCTTTACCATCCAAAAAAACATCCCAAAATCCATGAAGAACATAAATGTTCTTCTGCCTGTATGTAGGACAGAGACGTTTCCACAGCCTGAGCAGCAGCAGAATGGCTGGTGCAGATTGTCCTCCTCTATAAAGTCCTATATATATGGCCGCAAATCAGTATATATTCTGTCCACACACACATGTAGGGAGACTTACCTGTCAGATGTGGCTGGGGAGGTAGGCTCGCTGTCCTCTCGCTGAGGATAAGGTCTTGCCTCGACTTGGCACTGATCAGCTGGACTTTGGTTGGGCAAAGGTTGAATTAAAAGATGATCTATTTAACTCTGCATTAGTGGATAACCAGGAGCTTTATCTCCAGCCTACCACTTCTGCTTTCAGCGCAGGACAGAAAAATCTAAAGAAAATATATAATACAGCGTAAAAAAATGTAAATAATTACAACCTGCAATGCTGGGAGCAGAGTCGGGCCGGCTCCGGCGTGAGGGGCTCCTCCTAAAAACCCCTCCTGGTGAAGCGCACGCAAAACACGTTTATTCTAGTATATGCCAAGGCCAATGAGTCCACTATGACACTTGGGGTACAGGATAACACTTGGGGTACAGGATAATGACACTGACACTTGGGGTACAGGATAATGACACTGACACTTGGGGTACAGGATAATGACACTGACACTTGGGGTACAGGATAATGACACTGACACTTGGGGTACAGGATAATGACACTGACACTCGGGGTACAGGATAATGACACTGACACTTGGGGTACAGGATAATGACACTAACACTTGGGGTACAGGATAATGACACTGACACTTGGGGTACAGGATAATGACACTGACACTTTGGGGACAGGATAATGACACTGACACTTGGGGTACAGGATGATGACACTGACACTTGGGATACAGGATAATGACGCTGACACTTGGGGTACAGAATAATGACACTGATACTTGGGATACAGGATAATGACGCTGACACTTTGGGGACAGGATAATGACACTGACACTTGGGGTACAGGATAATGACACTGACACTCGGGGTACAGGATAATGACACTGACACTTGGGATACAGGATAATGACGCTGACACTTGGGGTACAGAATAATGACACTGACACTTGGGATACAGGATAATGACGCTGACACTTTGGGGACAGGATAATGACACACTGACACTCGGGGTTCAGGATAATGACACTGACACTCGGGGTACAGGATAATGACACTGACACTCGGGGTACAGGATAATGACGCTGACACTTGGGGTACAGGATAGTGACACTGACACTTGGGGTACAGGATAATGACACTGACACTCGGGGTACAGGATAATGACACTGACACTCGGGGTACAGGATAATGACACTGACACTCGGGGTGCAGGATAGTGACACTGACACTTGGGATACAGGATAATGACACTGACACTTGGGGTACAGGATAATGACACTGACACTCGGGGTACAGGATAATGACACTGACACTCGGGGTACAGGATAATGACACTGACACTCGGGGTGCAGGATAGTGACACTGACACTCGGGGTGCAGGATAGTGACACTGACACTCGGGGTGCAGGATAATGACACTGACACTTGGGTACAGGATAATGACACTGACACTCGGGGTACAGGATAATGACACTGACACTCGGGGTACAGGATAATGACACTGACACATTCGGGGTACAGGATAATGACACTGACACTCGGGGTACAGGATAATGACACTGACACTTGGGGTGCATGATAATGACACTGACACTCGGGGTACAGGATAATGACACTGACACTTGGGGTGCAGGATAATGACACTGACACTCGGGGTACAGGTTAGGTTAGCACATTTGTGGAAGTGACTTGTGGGTGTTTCTCATCATGTGACCTGGTCCAGGTGATACAATGTATACAGGACAGTCTGGTCACACTGTATCGGTTCCACCTCGGGTTTCCTTTTTCACACCCGTAGTAATTATTTCCTAATTCTTCCTCTAGACCGGGGTGAGAAGAGTTAATAGATTGTGCACTTTTATGGCTTTTATAATGATGATCCCAGGAGATTGTCACCTAATCCGTGAGAGCGGCTCAAACTGCGAAACTGCAAGGATCAGACGTGGAACCAGTGATCTCTGGTGGCCTGGTCTCGTGAGGTCCAAGGAGCTGAGCTTAGAGGAGATCCGCACATGGTTGGCTGTGGTCGTTGTCCTGGTTCTTCCTTATGATATGGACTGTGGTCCCTCGTAGGGGTGTACACAGACTAGAGGGGGCTTCAAGACAAAAACCAAATCACCCCCCACTTTATGGTGCTGGGTTTTGCCTCCATGAACTAAACCCCCCAAAATCTGACCTCCCTCGCCTCGCCCTAATCCACCCAGAGGTGCCGCCCTAGTTAAGGACATATTTGGGTTGACTCTTCCCATTTTGGGAACCATTTTGCTGGAAAATCCCATGTAAAAACCGGTCAGAAGGGCCTTGCCATATTTACTTTCCATTTTCCATGACCCTTTGGCCAATTCTAACAATGCAGTTCTTCTAGAGAGGGGCTCCTGTACAGGTATGGGTCCCTCACTCCTAGGGCCCCATAGCAGAAGCATGGGTTACCTCTACAGAATGTACAGCCGTGGGCACCAGTGATTACAGTATAATTGCTAACAATGTACATACATACCAAAGATGGCCCCTCATGGCTGCTATGTGGCCCTAGAAGAGAGGGGCCAGCTGTTTTTTTGTCTCCTTTCCTTTGTAACAAATAGTCCCTTGTATTTCTGCCTCTCAGATTTATTTTACCGTAAGGATAAGAAAACCAAGCTGCCCTCCATCCCTCCCTGAAACAGCGCCACCCTTGTCCATGGCTGTTCCTGGTAGTGCAGCTCAGTTTTAGTGAAGGCTGCACATGCCTTCATGAATGATAATGATTCATACTCCGGAGATAAGGAGGAATTTCTGACCTTTAAAATTGTCCTTTTGTCCCCTCATATCAGGAGGGCGATAAACAGTCCTTAAGGTGACCTCCCTGTCATAGACACATCGCTGTGGTTCTCCTGATTAAAACGCTGTTGTTCTTTTGTTGATCTGAGGC
Organism: Bufo bufo; assembly: GCF_905171765.1. Taxonomy (NCBI): domain Eukaryota; kingdom Metazoa; phylum Chordata; class Amphibia; order Anura; family Bufonidae; genus Bufo; species Bufo bufo. The sequence goes on along the minus strand of NC_053391.1, from coordinate 30,508,277 downwards.
TCCGTCCCCGTGTTATGATACTTTTTCTTAATATGCAAATTAGGTTTTTGGTGCAATGAGGGCGTCACCGTTGCCCTTGTTGTGCCCAAGCTCTGCTCCTTTCTGTGCCCAGTCCCTCCCTGGCTGCTATGATTGACAGGGCCAGGCAGTGGCAAAGCAGCCACGGAGGGTCTGGCCACAAAAATGTGTGTAGCTTGGGTGCAACAGGAACAATGGTGATGCCCTCATTGCACCAAAGCCATCATTTACATATTCGGGAAGGGAGTCTCTGATCAACAAACGAAAAAACTGCGTTTTAATCAGATGAAGCACAGCTATGTGTTTATGATCGGAGGTCACCGGTGACAGATTCCCTTTAAGCACTCGGGGGGGGGGGGGGGTTACTCCAATTTAACCATTGATAGATGTTAGATGGGTGAAGGTCTGAACATCTCTAATTTGTTTATTGTAGTCTTGGCCCTTGAGAACAGGAAAAGAGGGACATTTTGGCATCATTATGGTCTAAATCAGGCATCCTCAAACTGCGGCCCTCCAGCTGTTGCGGTCCACCAGGGTCTATATAGTCCCTGGTGTAAGAATTGCTAAGTGTGAAATGTAGAACCTGAGCCCTGGTGGTTAGTGGTACAGCTTCTCTTTACGGCCCCTACAATCTTTGATGGTCCAGCGAACGTTATCATCACCGCACCAGTAGTTCGGATTACACTATCTTTGGTTGCCAAATGTATTTTTATAAAACCTGAAAAACCAATTATCTGATCTGTAATCCCTGGTGGTCCAGTGGTCTTTACAACCTTTGGTGGTCCACTGAATTTTATTATCACTGGTAATCCAGTGGTGTGATGTCACATGAGGGGTTGGGCTGAATGGTTTTTCTAATGCCTAAAAAATTTATAATTTGATCTTCAGTCCCTAATGGTCCAGAGTCTTGATTACGCCATCTCTGGTTGCAAAATGTTTTTGTAAAACCTGACAAACCGATGACCTGATGTGTAATCCCTGGTGGTCCAGTGGTCTTTTTAATCTTTGATCATCCAGTGAACTTTATGATGACCAGTAATCCAGTATAATAATTTCATCTAGTGGTTGCTGAATGTTTTTTGTAATACCTGACAAACTAATGACCAGATCAGTAATCCCTGGTGGTCCAGTGGTCTTTACAACCTTTGGTGGTCCAGCAATCCAGTGCCATGATTATGTAATCTCTGGTGTTGGCTGAATGGTTTTACTAAAATCTAAAAAATGGATAACTTGATCTTCAATCCCTGGTGGTCTAGTGTCTGATCCGATGACAGTGACACTTACCCCTGGTGGTCATGGTCTGTCCCCTGTTTAGTACCTGTTGGTCCAATGAGCTTTATTATCATTGGTGGTGTAAAAGCTTTTATAATCCCAGATAATCTGATGGCCAGATCTGTAATTTATGAAATGTCAGCTCCTTCTACCTGGCCCAATATATGGTCCCTCACTGCCAGATATGTTCTCCACATAGTACTGAGTATAGTAAGGCCATTGTCCCTGTAGGAGAAGAGAAGGGGTCAATATAGTCATGTAGTACAGATGTAGCAAAGTTTAACGATGCTTAAAGGGGTTGTCCCATCTCGCTATTTCCACCATGAGATGGGACTAATCGCTGGCTCAAGGTGGCTAGGCATACGGAAACTGCTTAGCTGGGTGTTTCCATAAGTCCACCCACCTTGGACTAGTGCTTAGTCCCACCCCGTTACGTAAAGGGCGAGGTAGGACAACCCTTTTAAAGTATTAAACAGTTGCAGCAAACTTTCCCTTGACTTTTTCGATGGCTTTTTGTGTTGAGCCTCGCTACATCTGTATCAGAGAACTGACCTTTGAGTTGTATTGTGTTATACATGGTAGGTGGCGGTTCGTTACCCCACGTTATATTGTGGAAGAGAATATTACACTGTCATTAAAAGAGGATATGCAGCTGTATATGTGTAAAGTTAAGATAAAACAGAACGCAATCAACTTTTAGACTTTGTACCTGACTGTACCAAAGTACCAAGATTACGACCCAGAATGCAGTCTGGACCAATAGCTTCCACTAGAGCGCGCCATAAAATCCTATATACGAGAGGCGCTATATGAAACTACACTCAATTCGTGCCTGCCTTTGATTAGCACACATCAGCTCCCATTCAGGTTCCCACCCAGCTTTCCTACAGTCTTGAATGGTATCCTACCAATGTCGTGGTGTTGGTCCCACTTTAAGGGCATCTGTCAGCAGTTTTGTCCCTATGACACTGGCTGACCTGTTACATGCGCGCTTGGCAGCTGAAGGAATCTGTGTTGGTCCCATGTTCATATCTGTCCGCACTGCTGAGAAAAATGAAGTTTTAATATATGCAAGTGAGCCTCTAAGAGCAACGGGGGAGTTGCCGTTACACCTACAGGCTCTGCTCTCTCTGCAGCTGCTGCATCCTCTCCACTTTGATTGAGAGGGCCAGGGGTGATGACGTTTTCACTGCCTGGTCCTGTCAATTAAAGTGCAGGAGGTGCAGCAGTTGCAGAGAGAGCAGATCCTCTAGGTGTAACGGATACGCCCCTGTTGCTCCTAGAGGCTCATTTGCATATATTAGAACATCATTTTTCTCACCAATGTGGGCACATATGAACATGAGACAACACAGATGCCTTCAGCTTCCAAGCACACATGTAACAGGTGTAAGAAGGTACCTGGAATCATCGTGGATGGAAGGTATGTGTCACCGAGGTTCCTGGCCTCGGTGAAGTAAGAGACGGTATTTTATGTGTCAGCAGCAGCTATTGCTGATTGACACCGTGAGATTTAGTATGGCTTCATAGCTGATCTGGGACGGCTCTTACTGGGAGTAGTCAAAGATCTGGGTGGGTGACTACTCCCCATGTTCCAGGCCGTGTTTTGCCAGACATAAAAACCAGCCAGCACTGCCAGGTGTGGTGGATTTACCTCCCTCTGACAGTGGAGCTCAGGAGTCTGTGTGCTGTGAACTGAGGGCTGTGCTGGGATTTGAGGTTTGAGTCGGGCTGGAGGACTCAGGCCCCTCTAAAGGCGAACAGGCCGCCTATGGACTTGATGAGGCTGAACTGCTAACAGGGTGTGAATTAACACCCAGGAGAAAAGGTGACTTTTATTGTTTATGGACTTTCCTTGTGTGTGAACAAGCACCAAGCCACCTGCGTTTTGTGATACACCTTATCTGCATTTTGTTATACACCAATGTGTGAATAAACACCGCTGTTTGATTAGAAAACTATGTACTTTGCCTCTATACTGCATCCGCTAGTTCTAACTACCAGAGCGAATCCCCACAATTGGTGGAGGATGCGGGCAAACGCGGCGAGGCTGGTGTGAATGCCGATATATTTTTGGGTTTGCATTTTTGGGCACAGTTGTATGTCGTACATCAAACCAGCGGTATTTCAACCCGTGCCCCACGACAAAATGGAGGCTGTTGTGAAGGGCTTAAAGAGGCTAATTTGAAGCATCGGGAGACCAATCTGCACTAACGGGAGGCTAATAAGCAGCAGCAAGAGACCAACCAGTTGCTGCTACAACACATAATGGCTTTGCAGACAGCAGGAGCAACCCCAAGCGTCCCAGATGCCCGGAAAGCAGTCCGTGCAGCTATCCCTAAGATGACACCCGCAGACGACATCGAAACCTACCTGGCGATGTACAAGAAAGTGGCCACCATGGAGAAGCTGCCCCGAGACCAGTGTGCTGAGGTCGTCGCTCCTTTCCTGGCATCAGAGGCCCAGCACGTATATTTTGACTTGCCGACGATCAAGCATCCGACTACCCAAAAGTAAAGAGGGGGTGAATGTGTTGGTCCAGGCTCAGCAGGTACATCAGTGGGGGTTTAAGCCGGCTGAGCCCGTGAGACCCCAGTATTCTGACTTACTCCACCTTTTGCAAAAGTGGCTACAGCCTGATGTGCTGAGTCCCACGGCTATGCTGGATAGACTATTGGCTGACATATTCTGGAGGGCGCTGCCACCCCCTCTCCAGCACTGGATAGGCCAGGTATCTCCTGTAAATGCCCTGGAAATGGTGGACCTGGTGGAACACTATGAGGCCCCCAAGAATCTCAAGGGGGGTTCTTTTGGGAGGAGGGCAGGCAAACTCCAGAACTCCCCACCCCAGGCCCACCGGTATGAGCCAATGAAACCCCCCCGGGAGGTTCCCCCTATGGGCCGGACCCAGTTAATCTGCTGGCAGTGTCAGGAACCTGGCCACACCAGGACTGAGTGTCCTCATCGAGTTGAGCCCATGGACACTAATTGTGGTTACCGACAATCGTTATATGCTAGGAAACTGTGTGCCACAGGTACCCCGGAGGCTCTAGACCACTTGTGCCAGGTGGAAGTGGGAGACACTCAAGCGGAGGCGCTGCTGGACTCAGGGTGCTTGGTGACCCTGGTAAGGGCTACCCTGGTGCAGTCCGCTGAGTATACTGGACGGAAAGTTGGGGAGATGTGCATTCATGGAGACTTGAAAGACTACCCCACCGTGCTGGTATCTCTAACCACGGTGGCCGGCAGGTGGACCCACGAAATGGCAGTCGCCACAAATCTCCACTATGAACTCATAATAGGGAGAGACTCTCCAGGTTTCCCTGCCCTATGGCCGGTTGTGAGAGTTAAGGAAACCCCTGAGACAGGAATAAGCCAAGGAGATTGGCCTTGTTCAGGAGGACATCCAGAACCCTGAGAACCTGACGCCGGAGGGCCAGCAGTAATGGTGACCGCCACTTCGATGGAAGAGGGAGAGACAACCCTGCGTAGGGTCATGGTGGGAGACGTGGAGGAGTTGCCACCGGGTCCTGGGTTGGCAGACCTCAACGTCTCCGGGGAGAATTTCGGTACAGCCCAACGCCGAGACCCAACCCTATCCCGGGCCTGGGAGAATGTGGTAATACTTGATGGTGTACCCCAACAACCTGGGGCCAAGTCGATGTTTCCCCATTTTGTGGTCCACCAGAAGATGTGTTATGGAGTAGTGTCAATCGAGGCTCACCTGAGTCTGAGGACACCCGAGCTGGAAGTATGGAGTCCAGTGGCAGAGGCCCACAGAAGCAGGAGGCAGGTAGCGTGGTCGATCAGTCCGGGTCGGCAGCGAGATGGCAGCGAGATAACAGCAGGAGTAGACGGAGGCGTGGTCGGTGGTAAGCAGTGAGTCAATGCAGGCGGCAATTAAGCGAGGTCAAAACGGTCCGGGTTGACAACGATGGTAAATCAGCAATAGCTATGGAAGAGCAGAGAGGAAGCTTGCTACAGGCTTGGAGGCACAATAACCAGAAAAGGGCTGGGTTCAAGGGCTGGGTTTTATAGGGAAGTAGCAGGTGCAAGAGATTGGAATAATCAGCAGGTCAAGGCAAGGACAAGAGAGGTAGTTAGAAGTTAGCTAGAGAACAGTCCAAGGAGAGACGGTAGCCTAGTGGGTAGAGCTACCGCCTGGGACATGACTGGCCACAGGTTCGAGTACTGACAGTACTCCCCCTCCTTCCAAGGTGACCTCCGGGCACTGCAGGGGAAGGCTTATCTGGGTGACTTAAATGGAACTCCCTGACAAGTCTGGGGGCATGAATGTTCTCCTCCGGTTCCCAGGAGTTGTCTTCTGGAGGATAACCTTTCCAGGAAATCAAGGAATGTGGGAGGTCCAGCCGGAAGGTGAGAGATCCGGAAGGGCCCCAAGTATTTTTGGCCCAATTTCTGAGCAGGTACCTTCAGTCTTAGGTTTCTTGTGGAGAGCCACACTTGATCTCCTATCTGAAAGTCCAGAGCGGGTCTACGACGTTTGTCTGTCGCCCGCTTAAAGCGTCTCTGAGCCTCAAGGAGATTATTGGAAATGTTCTCTTGTGCCTCTTGTAAATTTGCCAGGCGTTCGGCCACAGCTGGAAGCGTGGAGGTGATGGGCAGGCGTGGGATGAAAGCTGGATGCAGGCCAGTGTTGGCGTAGAAAGGACTGTAATGGGTGGAACTGTGTTCCGCATTATTGTAGGAAAACTCGGCCGTAGGAAGGTGGTCCAACCAGTCATCCTGCAAATGAGTGATGAAACAACGTAGGTACTGCTCGAGGGTCTGGTTTGTTCTCTCTGTCTGCCCATTAGACTGGGGATGGAAAGCGGAGGACAGGTTTACAGTGATCCCAAGGGCCAGGCAGAAGTCTTTCCAGAATTTAGAGGTGAATTGCACTCCTCGGTCAGAGATTTCACGGAATACTAGGTCAGCCGTCTGTTTGGCGGTGGGTAGGCCCTTGCAGAGGATGAAATGGGCCATCTTGGTAAGGCGGTCCACGACGACCAGGATGGTGTTCCTCCCTTTTGAAGGGGGTAGGTCAACCACAAAGTCCATAGAAATTGAACCCCAAGGGCGGGAGGGGATGGGGAGTGGTCGCAGCAGCCCCATGGGTGAAGAGCGGGGAGTCTTGTTGCGGGCACAGACCGTGCATAAGGAGACAAACCTTTTAGTATCTTTCTTATACGTCGGCCACCAGAAGGAGCGGGACAGGAGTTCCTGGGTCTTTCTTGTACCTGGATGGCCAGCCAACTTGGTATCGTGGTTATATTTTAGTACATCGAGCCGTGCCATTTCTGGAACGTACAGTTGTCGACCCAGGTATACCCAGAAGCCACCCTTGAGGGTGAGGTTGACGTCTTCTGCTGGGTGGGTGAGGAAGGGGTCCTTTTCATAAGCCTTCTTGATTGACCCCAGGAGTTCCTTTGGGTAAGTAGCTCCTAAGACCTTTTTCTCGGGTAGAATGCTGGCTTGGCCCTTGTTGTCCTGTGAAGGTTCAGAGAACATCCTGGAAAGGGCATCTGCTTTGCTATTCTTCGACCCAGGGCGATATGTGATAATGAAATTGAATCGAGAAAAAAAAAAACTCCATCTGGCTTGTCTGGCGGAAAGCCTCTTGGCAGAACGGATGAATTTGAGGTTTCGGTGGTCAGTGAACACAGTTATGGGATTGATGGCCCCCTCCAATAGATGTCTCCACTCCGAGAAGGCATCTTTGATTGCCAGTAACTCCTTATTCCCGATGTCATAGTTCCTCTCTGCGGGGGACATTTGGCGAGAGAAGAAGGCGCAAGGGTGTAAAAGCATCTTTTCTCCCGTACGTTGTGATAGGACAGCGCCTACTGCGGTGTCAGAAGCGTCCACTTCGATTGTGAATGGCAGTTCGGGATTAGGATGGATCAGAATTGGAGCAGACGTGAAGAGGGATTTAAGCTTGGTGAAGGCTTCCTGTGCTTCGGGTGTCCAGGAAAAGGGCACAGTCTTTTTGGTTAACTGGGTAATTGGAGTAATGATTTTTGAGAAGTTCCGAATGAATTTTCGGTAAAAGTTGGCGAAGCCGACAAACCTCTGTATTTCTTTTTCGTTCTTAGGGGGAGGCCAATCTATTACAGCCTGAATTTTCCGAGGATCCATACTCAGCCCTTCCGGGGAGATGATGTAACCGAGAAACTGGGTGGTGGTCTGTTCGAACTCGCCCTTCTCGAGCTTGATGTAAAGGGACTGCTCACGAAGTCTTTGTAACACCCTGCGGACATGTTCGCGATGTTGATCGAGATTTTCAGAGAAAATTAAAATATCGTCCAGTTATACCACTACGAACAGATCCAGCATGTCCCTAAGGACGTCATTAATGAAATGTTGGAAAGTGGCTGGGGCATTGCAAAGTCCGAAGGGCATAACTAAGTATTCAAAATGTCCATATCGTGTGCGAAAGGCGGTCTTCCATTCATCCCCAGGGCGAATGCGAACCAGATTATAGGCCCCTCGAAGATCGAGTTTCGTAAAGAGTTTCGCCGCCCGGAGTCTCTCGAGAAGTTCCGAAATCAGGGGGAGAGGGTAATGGTTTTTTACCGTAACATCATTCAGCTTGCGGTAGTCAATGCAAGGGCGTAGAGAGGAGTCTTTTTTCTCCACGAAGAAGAAGGGTGCTCCCGCAGGGGAGGTGGAGGGTCGAATGAAGCCCTTCTTTAGGTCCTCGTCCAAGTAGTCCTTCAGGGCCTTGAGTTCAGGCTCCGAGAGGGAGTAGATGCTGCCGAAGGGTATTTAAGCCCCAGGTAATAATTCAATTGGGCAGTCGTATGGTCGATGCGGGGGCAGCTTGTCTGCATTTTTTTTTTCGTAGACATCCTGAAACTCGCTATATTGTGGAGGCAACAGCTCCTTGACCGTTGGTTCCGAGATGATAGATACTTTGGGTGTTGGGGAAGCAGGTTCATGCAGACAGTTCGAAGAGCAGAACTCGGATGTGAACCGTAGACAGCGGGTTTCCCAGTCCACCGAAGGGCTGTGAGTGGCTAACCACGGGATGCCCAAGATCACCGGAAACTTGGGGGAGGCAATCAAAGAGAAGTGGATCGTCTCGTGGTGGTCGGTTTTAATGTGGAGCTGTAAATCTGTGGTCTGATGTGTAACGGGTCCCGAGGAGAGTGGGGACCCATCCACCGTTTCCAGATCGATGGGGGCTGTCTTGGTTACAAGTGGAATGTTGTTCTCGTGAGCAAAAGTTTGGTCCATAAAATTGTCGCCAGCCCCAGAGTCGAGCATTGCAGAACAGAGAAGTTGTCGATCCCCGATGGTAATGACAATTGTAACAGTGAAGTGGGACCCGGTGGCTGCTAACTCAGTTGTCTCTGCCGTCACCGGTGGGATTGCGGCCTGCCGCTGCTCTGGCAGTTTAGTGACGGCAATGGTTCTGTGGGATTTGTTGGGGCATTTGATGGCAATGTGCCCTGGCTCCCCACAGTAGAGGCAGAGGCCTTCGGCCAGTCGTCGTTCTTTTTCTGCTACGGACAGAGTCTTGCGCACTGCGTCAACCAGCATCGGCTCGATGGGAGGTTGGGCGACCTGCTGGGTAGTAGAGTAAGTGGGTTTGTCGCCTTGAAACCAGAGCCTTTCTTTCCTTCTCTCGGTGAGCCTCTGATCAATATGGACACACACCTGAATGAAGTCTTCCAAATCATCCGGGGCTTCAAGTCTGGCAAGTTCATCTTTGATCGCCTCCGATAGACCTCGCCGAAATTGGCTCCTTTGAGCAGCTGGGTTCCAGTTGGTGTCTGAGACCCAGTGGCGGAACTCAGCGGCGTACTCGGCGACAGAGCGTCTTCCCTGTCGAAGACTGTGTAGTCTTGCCTCAGCTGTCGCACAGCGATTGGGGTCATCAAAGACCTGGCTCATAGCTGTGATGAAAACATCCAGATCGTGCAGCAGACGGCTATTGATTTCCACGTATGGAGACGCCCATGCCAGGGCCTCGTCCGTCAGGAGGTTAACAATGAACAATACTTTCTTCTCATCAGTGGAAAAGGGGGCCGGATGCATCCGGAAGTAGATACGGCACTGATTGAGAAAGCCCCGGTACTGGCGACGATCTCCATTGAATTTCGAGGGTAGTGGCGTATGTCCAGGGGTTGCCGTTGGAGCTCAATGATCTCCCCCTGTTGACTCTGTACCAGGCCTTGGATTTGCGAAAATTTCTCCTGGTAGGTGGTGCCGAACTCTTGCAGCTCAGACACCTGCTTGCGCAGGGTGGCCACTGCGGACTCCATTTTTTTTTTAGGCTGGTTATTCTGTTATGGAGTAGTGTCAATCGAGTCTGAGGACACCCGAGCTGGAAGTATGGAGTCCAGTGGCAGGAGGCAGGTAGCGTGGTTGATCAGTCCGGGTCGGCAGCGAGATGGCAGCGAGATAACAGCAGGAGTAGACGGAGGCGTGGTCGGTAGTAAGCAGTGAGTCAATGCAGGCGGCAATTAAGCAAGGTCAAAACAGTCCGGGTTGACAACGATGGTAAATCAGCAATAGCGGTGGCGGAGCAGAGAGGAAGCTTGCTACAGGCTTGGAGGCACAATAACCAGCAAAGGGCTGGGTTCAAGGGCTGGGCTTTATAGGGAAGTAGCAGGTGCAAGAGATTGGAATAATCAGCAGGTCAAGGCAAGAACAAGAGAGGTAGTTAGAAGTTAGAAGTTAGCAGTTAGCTAGAGAACAGTCCAAGGAGAGACGGTAGCCTAGTGGGTAGAGCTACCGCCTGGGACATGACTGGCCACAGGTTCGAGTCCTGACAAGATGCTATATCGGGTAAACCAGCTGCGGGGTGAACCTGTTGAACAGTTGGTGGTGCCCTGGGCCTATCAAAAACTTGTGTTAGAGTTAGCCCACCAACATGTTCTCGGGGGTCTGCAGAAGACACAGGACCGGATACTACAACGGTTTTACTGGCCCAGTGTCTTTAGAGAGGTGGATGACTTTTGTAAGTCTTGCCCGACCTGCCAAACCACTAGCCCCCAGCACCTGTTCCGCAGTCCCTTAGTGCCCCTCCCGATTATCGAGGTACCATTTGATAGAATCGTTATGGATCTCGTAGGCCCAGTAGCAAAGTCCACTAGGGGGCACCAACACATCTTGGTCGTCCTGGACTACGCCACTCGGTACCCGGAGGTGGTGCCACTGCGACATACATTGGCCAAACTCATAGCAAAAGAGTTAATGGAGATGTTTTCCTGAGTGGGGATACCCAAAGAGGATCTGACTGACCAGGGGACTCCTTTTATGTACAAAGTCATGCGGGAGCTCTGTAAGTTGCTGAATATCAAACAGATACAGGCATCCGTCTATCACCCGCAAACTGACGGCCTAGTAGAAAGGTGTAATGAAACGTTAAGAAAAACTATGTTAAAACGAGTAGTAGCTAAGGATGGAAAGGACTGGGACCTCCTTCTGCCCTATCTTATGTTCGCAGTGTGAGAAGTGCCCCAGGCCTCTACTGGGTTCTCGCCCTTTGAACTACTATATGGCAGACATCCACATGGTCTGTTGGACATAGCCAAAGAGGCGTGGGAGCAACAACCCACACCATATAAAAGTGTTGTTGAATACGTCACCCAGATGCAGGAACATATGGAGGCAGCTCAGTGAGCTCAAAGTCGGGTGTATAATCGGCAGGCTCGGGTCCAGATCTTTAACCCGGGGATAGGGTTTTGGTGCTGGTACCGACAGTGGACAGTAAGTTACTGGCTAGGTAACAGGGACCCTACGAGGTACTCAAAAAGGTTGGAGAAGTAAACTACAAGGTCGGCGGAAGCCGGAGCAGGTGTACCATGTGAATTTACTCAAACCGTGGAAGGATAAGCAGACCAGTACTGACGATAGCCCGTGGCCAAGTTTTCTAGGAGGAGAGGTTCCGGCCCCTAAGTCTGATGTAAGGGAAGTGGTTGCCACAGTGAAGATTGCTGACAGCCTCTCCTCTAAACAGACTCAGGAGGCCAGGGAGTTCGTCAGCAGGAACACGGATGTGTTCTCAGACCTCCCTGGATGCACTTCCATAATCCAGCATGACATTGTCACTGAGCCTCAGACCAAAATCCGGTTGAAACCATACCGGGTACCCGAGGCTCGGCGACAGGCCATCTCTGAGGAAGTACAACTAATGCTGCAACTAGACGACATTGAGGAGTCTAGAAGTGAGTGGGCCAGCACTATAGTACTGATACCCAAACCGGACAGGACGTTGCCGTTTTGTAACGATTAAAAAAAATTAAACGAGGTATCTAAGTTCGACGCGTATCCCATGCCCCGGGTAGACGAGCTGATTGAGAGGTTAGGACAAGCCCAGTATTTTTCTGTTTTGGACCTCACCAAAGGGTACTGACAGGTACCCTTAACGAAGGCTGCCAAAGAGAAAACGGCCTTTATCACACCGGAGAGGCTGTACCAGTATAAGGCGTTACCCTTTGGTCTGCATGGCGCCCCGCCACTTTCCAAAGGCTAATGTGCTGCGACCACATCGTCGGTACGCTTCGGCTTACCTGGACGATATTGTTATCCACAGTACCGACTGGGAAAGTCACCTGCCCAAAGAGCAGGCTGTAGTAGACTCCCTTTGAAAAGCTGGACTAACCGCTAACCCCCAAAAAATGCGCAATAGGGTTAGAGGAGACAAAATACCTAGGGTTTGTCACTGGGCGTGGATTGATCAAATCCCAAGTAAAAAAAAATAGAGGCGATAAGAAATTGGCCCCGACCTGTCACCTCTAGGCAAGTAAAGTCGTTCCTAGGAATGATAGGCTTGATAGATATAAATGAACACGAGATTTGTTCCCCAATTTGCCACTATAGCCGCGCCCTTGACAGAGCTCTTGAAGGGATGAAAATCAGTGATGGTTCGCTGGGATGAGCAGGCGGAAGAGGCGTGTTCCACTTTGAAGTCGGCCCTGTGCGGGTCATCGGTTTTGGTGATGCCCGACTTCAATAGGGAGTTCGTGGTACAGACAGATGCCTCCGAAGTAGGCCTCGGTGCTGTACTCTCTCAGGAAGTCAACGGGGAGGAGTATCCCGTTGTCTTTTTAAGCCGCAAGCTCACCCGAACCGAAACCAGGTATAGTATAGTGGAGAGAGAGTGCCTGGCTATCAAGTGGGCACTTGAGTCTCTCCGCTACTATTTGTTGGAGAGAAAGTTCTGCCTGGTGACTAACCACTCCCCTCTTAAGTGGATGAGCCAGGCCAAAGAAAGAAATGCCAGAGTCACCAGGTGGTTCCTGTCCTTACAGAACTTTAAGTTCTCCGTGGAACACAGGGCAGGCCGGTTGCAGGGAAACGCGGATGCCCTGTCCCAGGTATACTGTAAGGCAGGTGTTCACCCCCTCAGGGTTGAACAAAGGGGGGGGGGGTATGTAAGAAGGTACCTGGAATCATCGTGGATGGAAGGTATGTGTCACTGAGGTTCCTGGCCTCGGTGAAGTAAGAGCCGGTATTTTATGTGTCAGCAGCAGCTATTGCTAATTGACACTGTGAGATTTAGCATCGCTGTCATATCTGATCCGGGACGGCTCTTACTGGGAGTAGTCAAAGTTCGGGGTGGGTGACTACCCTCAATGTTCCAGGCCGTGTTTTGCCAGGCATAAAAACCATCCAGCACTGCCAGGTGTGTGGATTTACAGTACCTCCCTCTGACAGTGGAGCTCAGGAGTCTGTGTGCCGTGAACTAAGGGCTGTGCTGGGATTTGAGGTTTGAGCCGGGCTGGAGGACTCAGGCCCCTCTAAAGGCAAACAGGCCGCCTATGGACTTGATGAGGCTGAACTGCTAACAGGGTGTGAATTAACACCCAGGAGAAAAGGTGACTTTTATTGTTTATGGACTTTCCTTGTGTGTGAACAAACACCAAGACACCTGCGTTTTGTGATACACCTTATCTGCATTTTGTTATACACCAATGTGTGAATAAACACCGCTGTTTGATTCAAGAACTGTGCCTCTATACTGCATCTGCTAGTCTTAACTACCAGAGCGAATCCCCACACAGGTCAGTTAGTTTCATAGGTTCAAATTTGCTGACAGAGGCCCTTCAAAACAAACAGTCCCAGAAGAATTTAAGTTTCTTTACACAGTAGTGGTAGAAAATGCTTGTCAGTTACAAATCTCATGTAAGGCACAGAAGCTTGATTGTTGCAGTACACAATAGGAGCCTCTATTATTTTAAATGTTTCGGAAGAGAGAATCTTTAGATTACAAGGACTAGAACTTTTCCCGGGCAGTGTTGACTCCACAGGGCCCTCAGGTTGGTGATGCCCACTTTACATCAGACTGCTGGAACACAACCACATATAATAACCAATGAGGGCACCTGAAACCTGAAATGAAGACATCACATAGACTTATTTGCTGGATGGAGGTCGGTCATAGCTTTTTTTCACAATAAAAATCCACAAATGTATTCAAAAAGCTCTAACATGCTTAATATATAGGAAGATATTGGCTGGAAGTGGTATGCTGGTCAATAGAGAAAGTCCACCATCCAAGCTTCACCATCAGCCAAAAATTAATGCAAATTCCATACTGAAGCAAGACTTAAGGAGCATGCGGGACACAGGTGTCTCCTCGACCTCCAAGAGGAAGAAAGAGGGGTAGGATCTGGCGTAAATATGCATCCTAGTGAGAGGAACAAGCTTCTAACAGACTCTTCAGGGGCTTGGCCAACCCATTGAGCATAAGGATTCAATGTTGACCTCTCCCCCACTTCAGTAATAGTCTGCACAGATGTCTGCAAGCTACATTATTCTTTGGCTAAGACTGCTCTCCAGGACTTTATCTGACAGGTCTCTCCTATAAGTCTGCAGCTGTGCCATGCAACCCACTATGGAGCATCTCCATAAACCATGCATCATACTCCTCTGACTCCAGTCCACCATCTGTCTTGCAACTGAAAAGTTACTCAGGTCTTACAGCCATCAATGTTCCTCCTTATGAATGAACCCATCCTGACTATGGTGTTATGGATGCTGGCTATCAAAGTTATGGAAGCATGGTGGCTGATATTGTTATAGGGTCCTGTGTCCAAACTTTATGGGGTGTTATGATTGACATTGCTATAGTGCACTGGGATTGGCACTGTTATGGAGCATTGTGGCCATTTCATGGAGCCCTAATGTGGGCATTGTTGTAGGGCACTGTAGGCTTCACTATTATTGGGTACTGAGGATCGGCACTGTTATGTGGGCTCTTCTGTAGTCTCCATTATAGAGTCACTGGACCTCTAAGAAAGGGAATTTATAAACTTATACTTTTCCATTTTCAAAAATGAGTATAAATTTATTTGATGCTGTTTTTTTACATACGGAAATTAGATCCTCAAACCTCTCTGTAGATAGACCATCAAACAGGTCTACACTGGGGTAAGCTGAAGCTCATTCCACATTTATAGATTATAGCATCAGCAAAACTTGGGGTGAGCATGAGGCACAAAACTGCAAGAACCTGCATCAGCTCCACATTGGACAACATACCTTTGTGGATGCTTATCTTCCAGTCATCTGGATGGAATTTCTTGGAATTCTTGCTCCGTTGCCCTTTACTCCTAGTCATATGAACCATAAGTCCAAGGGTTAAACTCTCTAGTTTGGCTTATCTTAAAGGAACATTCCAAGCAATAACTTATGTAATGTGATGAGATAGGTGGGGGTGGCCACCCTACGAATCCTGAGAATCTAAGGCCTGGTTCCTTTTTTTAGTGGAGAAGTTGGAAAAAAATGGGGAGGGAGTAAAAGAGATGTATCATCAAGACCACCCTTCTCTACAAACAAATGTCCTATCGATCAGGGCTGGGAGAATTTATGAAGTTTTATAGTTTGCCTGACCATGTGAAAAGTACACCAAAGTGGGTGGCAGTGGCACTCTCCAAATCGGGTTATAAAGTGAGCTCCCAAGAGTTGGACTTTTTTTCTGAAGTCCAT
Source organism: Bufo bufo (assembly GCF_905171765.1). Lineage (NCBI taxonomy): Eukaryota > Metazoa > Chordata > Amphibia > Anura > Bufonidae > Bufo > Bufo bufo. Next base: position 30,493,043 of record NC_053391.1, on the reverse strand, counting down.
ATGCTTCAGTGGAGCATATGGACCAGGATTGTCTGTAGGAGACAAAACATTTAAATAGGACGTATCATTTTATTAAACTTTTTAGACACATCAGATGTTGTGAGCTGTGGGGGGTCCACATGTTGAGACTCTCACCGATTGCAAAAATGAAGGGGTAGAATTACACAGCAGAGCACCATGCCCCTTCTTTTCTATCAGCTTGAAGAGAGGAGTGACCAGTGTACAAGGTCATAGGAAGTCTATCGGTCCTTGTCCGGTTTCAGATCTGAACCTGGATTTACCCATATTTTCACCCAGGCAGCCCCACTAATGTTATCATCGGAACATTACATGCTCCGATGCTCTCCCTCGCCCTGTGCTGGATCGAGCAGCACAAGGGCTTTTTTATTTACAATAACACACTGCCCGGCGGAGGCTTCCGCCCAGCAGTGTGTTCGGTGACATCACCGGCTCTGATGGGCCGACTTTAGCACTGCCATAGCCATTTTACAAGCTGGGGCAGCGCTAAAGCCCACACATCAGTGCCGGTGATGTCACCGGGCTCACTGCTTGACGGAAGCCTCCGCCTGGCAGCCCAAAGGAGAGCCCGGTTCGTTACCAGAACTCCTGAAAATGCCTTTGCTCTGCGCGATTCATAAAGGGTCAGAATGATGAAAAAAAGGTCCCATTCCCCTCACCGATCCCCTACCCCCAATCCAGCACTTCCTGACTCTCTAACTGAACATCAAATGCTAGCATCTCTCTATTCTTCATCCATGCCGTGTGCAGAGAGCCCCTGAGCAACCAATGCAGAGGATGGGAGTGGTAGTGGCCCTGTCGAGATGTTTTGTCAAAGTGTACTCCCTCAGGACTCCCTCAGGCCGGTGCTCCCTGGGGTTTGGGACAGTAAAGAGGTGATGTGAAAGGTTCAGGCAAACGTAGAAGAAAAACAGAGGTTGAATCAATGACAGTACATCCAGATGTGGTCTTTACACTGTGCAATGTATTTATCCCCAGATGATGAGATATGGTGGCAGGAAAGTTGGCAGATATTAGCACTGTGGGGTAGTCCTTCTCTCTCTCTCTCTCTCTCTCCTGATTTCCATTCTGTAACAGCAATAAGCTGGCACTTGTGGCTATAGGTGTACAGTTGTGAAATGCGGGCTTTTGATTGTGCCTGTCCTGAACTGTGGTGATGGGTGTCTTAACTAGTCATCCCTTCACCTGCAGCAGAGTCTATATAGCTGTAGTGATGATTACTCTACTGACTTTATACGCTGTAGCTTGCAGGTCGTCTGGTGGCCTTGAACCCTGCTGTCTCCCTGGAGTACTAGTCCCCACAGACAAGCTGTTCTCATAGTCCCAGGGCTCTTGGAGCAGGAGTAGATGTTGGTGCTCCCTCACTCCAGGCTTGCTCAACTAACTCTGGAACTCTCCAGAACTTCCCGTCCTGGCAGGAAGTAGGGCCAATCCACTCCCACCAAGGGGGGAGGAATGGTAAGTTCCATTCCTATAAGGCTAACCCTACCTTATGCATACAGCAGATGTGCACTCAGGGGGCTCAGTGCACATGCAGTGGACCACGGAATTCTATGGGAATTACAGAAACAGCTGAGCCTGTGGCCTTGCCATGCCCACCTTCAGCAGCCAATGGCTGCATGTTTTGCCGTGTTGTCAATGGCTGCCCCTGACAGGCCTGTCTTGGCCTTGTACAGCCAGCCACACTACGTGGCCATACTCTACGTGGCCATACTCTTAGACTTCCACTCACAGATCCCCATAGAGATTTCTAAATGGCCATCATGGGGCCCAGTGATCCCCAGAGATGTACACTGCTCATATAAAAAGTGAATAGATAGTAGTGGTAGAACAGGGAGCATAGAAGGTAGTGGTGGGACAGGGAGCAATCAGATCAGAAAGGAGGATGGAGGTCTCAGAGGTCCCCATTCTGCAGCGTCCCACTCAGGACACGTGGGAACTGCAAAATTACTGTGAAACGGCATTGTCATATTGCATGTCATTTTGTATTACAACACCTGTTGTATCCCTGTTCATAGGCTGGCTAGGTGTAATTTATACATCCCACCACTAGATGGGGATAGCACTTAGGTCAGGCCTAGTAGTTGGTTGGTTGTAGTAGTAAGAGGAAGGAGGTAGAGAAGAGAGAGGAGTAGAGACAGTTGTAGAACTGAGGCTGCACATCACAGATTAGTGGGTGAAGCCAGATGCAGAAAATGAGGTAGAGCCAAGGTATGAGGCGCAGGAGGCGCAGGAGAGCGTTTTCCTCCTGTGATCCTCTTAGATCCTCTTAGATCCTAGATCCTACAACCAAAGGATAGTGTTTGCGTCCCTGGAAGAAGATAACCAAGCTAAAGAGAGACATCGGTGATAACAGCCGTTACTTAAAGGGTTTCTGTCACCCCACTAAAGTGATTTTTTTTTTTGGGCTAGTTAAATTAGTTATATAGCGATATATGAAAATATAATAGTGTTCCTTACTTTGATCCAGCAGTTTAGTCAAAAAACGAAGTTTTATCATATGCAAATCCGGTCTCTACCAGCAAGTAGGGCGTCTACTTGCTGGTAGCTGCTGCAGAAATCCGCCCCCTCCTCTTGTTGATTGACAGGGCCAGCCGGGATCTCCTCCTCCGGCCAGCCCTGTCGGCATTTCAAAAATCGCGCGCCCGTGTTGAATCTGCGCAGGCGCTCTGAGATGAGGAGGCTCGTCTCCTCAGAGCTCCCTCAGTCCGCCTGCGCCGATGACGTCTTCTATTTCGATGATGTCATCGGCGCAGGCGCACTGAGGGAGCTCTGAGGAGACGAGCCTCCTCATCTCAGAGTGCCTGCGCAGATTCAACACGGGCGCGCGATTTTTGAAATGCCGACAGGGCTGGCCGGAGGAGGAGATCCCGGCTGGCCCTGTCAATCAACACGACGAGGGGGCGGATTTCTGCAGCAGCTACCAGCAAGTAGACGCCCTACTTGCTGGTAGAGACCGGATTTGCATATTATAAAACTTCGTTTTTTGACTAAACTGCTGGATCAAAGTAAGGAACACTATTATATTTTCATATATCGCTATATAACTAATTTAACTAGCCCAAAAAAAATATATAACTTTAGTGGGGTGACAGAAACCCTTTAAGGCTTAATGGGCACCTTTGCACATAGTGGAGGACAATCTAGCTACAGGCAGCCTCACCATATATTG